>NC_052153.1:85013449-85334983 GCF_902713615.1 Scyliorhinus canicula | reverse complement strand
GGCCAGGAGGGATGTCATGTTTCCCCAAGGGTCCTGCAGAGTCAGCCACAAGGCAGCCAGTGCTACCTGGGATGAGGTGGCAGCAGTTGTCAGCTCGGGGAGTGTGACCGGCGGATTAGCCTCCAGTGCCTTAAGAAGGTCAACGGCCTATACCGGGCAGCACGAGTGAGTAGACACCAATGTCCCCCACCTCTTACACAAGGGAGCTGTCATAATATACACACACAAGTATATGATGGTGCATAGACAGACACTGACTGATACACTGAATGACCAATCAACACACAGAACACAACAGCCAATCATCAGACAGGACACGGCCACTATAAAGCCAGCGGGCACTAGTTTTCCAACTCTCTTGGGATGCAGCCTCTGAGACAGCCAGAGCCCGTGATCAGCAACACTAACATCTACCATGTGCTAGCAATATAGTCTGGTCAGGTTAGCCTCAGGTTTCCAGTCAACTTAACATAGCGTCAACCCACAGTGCAAGTATGTTTAACAGCTCATAGTTAAATAAAATAGAGTTGTACTTCTACAAGTGTTGGTAGCCTGTCTCTCTCACTGCTCTGGTAAATGTAGTCCTCACAGACCCAGCATACCCAACACATCAGGAGCATCCACCCCCCCCAACTCCCCATGCCCGAGGACAGATCGGTCACCCGCACGGAGGCTGGCAGATATCGCAGAGGTGAGATCCACCCGGAGGATCTGTCAAACGTGAGTTGTTATTGCCTTACCCACTGATCCATCTCTCCCACTGACCACACGTCAATTCTGCCACAGGTCCTCCAGTCGACGGCGCCAGTCCATCCCGGGTGGCACCCTCTGCTGACTCCGAGGAGAACACCTCGGAGGAGAGCTCCAAGGATGCAACCATTATAGTCGTGGCACAGCTGTCATCCCCACCCTCCACTCACACAGATACACGCACCTCAGTGGGACATGTTGGTGGACAGGCATCTGGGGCACAATCTGGTGAACACCACACCGCTGATGATGCACATCAAATGGAAGCAGGAACCCCAAGGAGAGACAGCAGTCAAAGGGCTGCTGGATCCCAGGACCCAGCTGGGTCCTAACCTGATGCTGAGCTCTGGAACAGAGTTACCGTGGAAACTAGTGGAAACGATAGGGAGCGGCCGGGATATTCAGAGGGAGCTGTCAGTGTCACTCCAGCAGATCCCTAGCCGATCAGATCCATAGCTGATTGGAGGAGGCCCAGAGGCTATGGGCGCAGGAGATGTCACCGGCAATGAGTGGCACAGAGGTCAGTTAGATAAAGAACTGTGGCGACCGCAGTGGAGAGTCTGGTGCACCATTAGTGAAGGTGTCCAAGGCGCTGTACAGTCAGTGACAGCCATGGCTGAGGGTCTCGGCAGTACGTCTGCCCCTCTGGGGGATGCGACCCAGTACAGGCCGACCTTGATGAGGTTCTGTGGGACATGTCCCACTCTCAGGTGGGCAATGCCGAGGTGCTGCGAAGCTCGTTCCAGTCGCAGGTTGACATAGCTGAGGCACTGCAGAGCAAGTCCCAGTCACTGAGGAGCAATGCTCCGCTGAAGGTGTCGAACCACCAGGGCTGGAGCCAGATGATGCAGGGGCAGCCCGGACTCAAACCAGCTGCCCCTCCAAGGTGAACCCCAGGACCGGTCACACCGCAGGTTAGGATTGTTGAGCGGGAAAGGGAATGGGTGACCAAAAGGCAGAGATAAAGCAGGAAGGCAGTGCAGGTGTCCCCTGCGGTCATCTCCCTCCAAAACTGGTATACCGTTTTGGATACTGTTGAGGGAGATGGCTCACCAGGGGAAGGCAGCAGTAGCCAGGTTGATAGCACTGTGTTTGGCTCTGCTGTACAGAAGGGCGGGTAAAAGAGTGGAAGGGCTATAGTCATTGGGGATTCAATTGTAAGGGGAGTAGATAGGCGGTTCTGTGGTCGAAAACAAGACTCCTGAATGGTATGTTGCCTCCCAGGTGCACGGGTCAGGGATGTCTCAGATAAGCTGCAGGACATACTGAAGGGGGAGGGTGAACAGCCAGTTGTCGTGGTGCATATAGGCACCAATGGTATAGGTAAAAAAATGGGATGAGGTCCAACAAGCAGAATCTAGGGAGTTAGGAGCCAAGTTAAAAAGTCGAACCTCAGAGATAGTAATCTCAGGATTGCTACTAGTGCCACGTGGTAGTCAGAGTAGAAATGAAAGAATAGGCAGGATGAATGCGTGGCTTGAGAGATGGTGCAGGAGGGAGGGGTTCAGATTTTTGGGACATTGGGACCGGTTCTGGGGGAGGTGGGACTACTACAAATTGGACGGACTACACCTGGGCCGGACTGGAGCCGATGTCCTTGGGGGTGCTTTTGCTAATGCTGTTGGGGAGGGTTTAAACTAATGTGGCAGGGGGATGGGAACCAAATGAGGAGGTTAGTGGACAGTAAGGAGGTAGTAATTAAAGCCTGTAAGGAAGTAGATCATGAAGTCAGCGTGACTAAGGGGAAGAGTAGGTAGGGAGCAGATGATGAACGCAAAGGGACTGGTGGTCTGAGGTGCATTTGTTTTAATGCAAGAAGTGTAGCAGGTAAAGCAGAAGAACTTAAGGTTTGGATTAGTACCTGGGAGTATGATGTTCTTGCTATTACTGAGACTTGGTTGAGGGAAGGGCATGATTGGCAACTAAATATCCCAGGATATCGATGCTTCAGGCGGGATAGAGAGGGAGGTAAAAGAGGTGGAGGAGTTGCATTACTGGTCAGACAGCATATCACAGCTGTGCTGAAGGAGGGCACTATGGAGGGCTCGAGCACTGAGGCGATATGGGCAGAGTTCAGAAATAGGAAGGGTGCGGTAACAATGTTGGGGCTGTACTACAGACCTCCCAACAGCGAGCGTGAGATAGAAGTACAAATATGTAAACAGATTATGGAAAGATGTGGGAGCAACAGGGTGGTGGTGATAGGAGATTTTAATTTTCCCAACATTGACTGGGATACACTTAGCGCTGGAGGTCTAGATGGAGCACAATTTCTAAGGAGCATCCAGGAGGGTTTTCTAGAGCAGTATGTAAATCGTCCAACTCGGGAAGGGGCCATACTGGACCTGGTGTTGGGGAATGATCCCGGCCAGGTGGTTGAAGTTTCAGTCAGTGATTACTTTTCTAGAGCAGTATGTAAATCGTCCAACTCGGGAAGGGGCCATACTGGACCTGGTGTTGGGGAATGATCCCGGCCAGGTGGTTGAAGTTTCAGTCAGTGATTACTTTTCTAGAGCAGTATGTAAATCGTCCAACTCGGGAAGGGGCCATACTGGACCTGGTGTTGGGGAATGAGCCCGGCCAGGTGGTTGAAGTTTACTCGGTGATTACTTTGGAAATAGTGATCACAATTCCGTAAGTTTTAGAATACTCATGGACAAAGACGAGAGTGGTCCTAAAGGAAGAGTGCTAAATTGGGGGAAGGCCAACTATACCAAAATTCTGCAGGAGCTGGGGAATGTGGATCAGGAGCAGATGTTTGAAGGTAAATCCACATTTGATATGTGGGAGGCTTTTAAAGAGAGGTTGATTAGAGTGCAGGACAGACGTGTCCCTGTGAAAATGAAGGATATAAATGGCAAGATTAGGGAACCATAGATGACAGGTGAAATTGTGAGACTAGCTAAGAGGAAAAAGGAAACATACATAAGGTCTAGACGACTGAAGACAGACAAAGTTTTGGAAGAATATCAGGACTGTAGGACCAATCTGATACGAGGAATCAAGAGGGCTAAAAGGTGTCATGAAATATCTTTAGCAAACAGGGTTAAGGAAAATCCCAAAGCCTTTTATTCATATATAAGGAGCAAGAGGGTAACTAGAGAAATGGTTGGCCCACTCAAGTCAAAGGAGGAAAGTTATGCGTGGAGTCAGAGAAAATGGGTGAGATTCCTTTTTTTTAATATAATTTAGATTACCCAATTATTTTTTCCAATTAAGGGGCAATTTAGCGTGGCCAATCCACCTACTCTGCACATTTTTGGGTTGTGGGGGCGAAACCCACGCAGACACGGGGAGAATGTGCAAACTCCACACGGACAGTGACCCAGAGCCGGGATCGAACCTGGGACCTCAGCGCCGTGAGGCGGTTGTGCTAACCACTAGGCCACCGTGCTGCCCGATGGGTGAGATTCTTAACGAGTACTTTGCATCGGTATTCACCAAGGAGAGGGACATGACAGATGTTGAGGTTATGGATAGATGTTTGATTACTTTAAGTCAAGTCGGCATACGGAGGGAGGATGTGTTGAGTATTCTAAAAGGCATTAAGGTGGACAAGTCCCCAGGTCCGGATAGGATCCCAGGTTACTGAGGGAAGTGAGAGAGGAAATAGCTGGGGCCTTAACAGATATCTTTGCAGCATCCTTGAACACGGGTGAGGTACCGGAGGACTGGAGAATTGCTAATGTTGTCCCCTTGTTTAAGAAGGGTAGCAGGGATAATCCCAGGCAATTATAGACTGGTGAGCCCGACGTCAGTGATAGGGAAGCTGCTGGAGAAGATACTGAGGGATAGGATCTATTCCCATTTGGAAGAAAATGGGCTGATCAGTGATAGGCAACATGGTTTTGTGCAGGGAAGGTCATGTCTTACCAACTTAATAGAATTCTTTGAGGAAGTGACAAAGTTGATTAATGAGGGAAGGGCTGTAGATGTCATATATATGGACTTCAGTAAGGCGTTTGTTAAGGTTCCCCATGGTAGGCTGATGGAAAAAGTGAAGTCTCATGGGGTCTAGGGTGTACTAGCTAGATGGATAAGAACTGGCTGGGCAACAGGAGATAGAGAGTAGTAGTGGAAGGGAGTTTCTCAAAATGGAGAACTGTGACCAGTGGTATTCCACAGGGATCCGTGCTGGGACCACTGTTGTTTGTGATATACAGAAATGATCTGGAGGCAGGTATAGGTGGTCTGATTAGCAAGTTTGCAGATGACACTAAGATTGGTGGAGTAGCAGATAGTGAAGGGGACTGTCAGAGAATACAGCAGAATATGGATAGATTGGAGAGTTGGGTGGAGAAATGGCAGATAGAGTTCAATCCTGTGCTGTAATTTTCCTTTGTTCTTCTTTGTTCTGACCCTATGTGCACCAATCAGGAGGAGGGGGCACTGAGTGCCAACCCAGACCCGTCCCATGGAGTGGCGACGGTGGCCACTAGCGCCCCCAGGTTCCACACCTCTGATGAGGTCACGTCTCAAGGTCAGCACATGGGACAGGGTAGCCCAGCTGTGCATGTGCTGGCGACAAGTGTGCCAGGGCGCTCCGGCCTCAGAGCCCCCTGAGGATGCCCGCCAGGGACATCGAAGACCACGGGACGAGGCAAGCAGATAGCTGCCTCCACCTCTGATGTGCATCCTGGGGAAACACCTAGGCGTAGTGGTAGAGCTAGGAGGACAAAGCGCATTAAGATCACTGAAGGCACCAGGGGAGAGGAGGGGAGTGGGGGGGTAGGTAGGGAGTGAGGGGGGTAGAGGTGGGGGAGGGGGCAGCATTATCAGGAGGGTGGGGAATTGTCAAACACAATAAACATGTTGGTGCACAACTAGTATGCCTCTATCATCTTCTTCCGCAATGTGGGCTGACCTCTGAACCCTTGGCCCACCTTTCCAGGCATCTCCCCCTTCCCTTGGCGCTCAGCCACCCTGTGGCCGTGGACATGTCCCGGATCTGTCTCCCGTCTCCTGGGTGTCTGGATCTTGGCTGATGTGTGTGTGGTGTTGCCTCCTGCAGTGTTCCTCACCCCCAGCCAAGGGTCTCTTCCCCCCCCCCCCCCCACACACACACACACCGAGCACCCCCGAGCTCTTTGCCTTGAGCAAAGATGGCGACTCACCTCCTAGGCTCCAGACTGAAGCCCTCCGACCAGGTTCAAAAGGACTATTAATCGTGATCACTTGCTGGGGAGGCCACTGAATGACGGGAGGCCGTTGGATATGGGGTGGATCTTGTTAATTATATGGAAATGGGGCTTAAGTGGTGATAATTGGTTTCGCGTCACGCTACGGCGAGATCCCGATTTTGCCTATGGGAGTGGGCCGGTTGCATCACAACCTGTTTGGCACCTGGCACGGTTCTCGTTTTTGGCCTCTCCCGTTATTCGCTAGCCTTGTTTCGCTTGAGCGAGAGGGTAACGAGACCGGAGAATGGCGACCATAGAAAAGGTAAATAACCAGAGAACAAGGTGGCAGATTGAGTTTCATTTGGGGAAGTAAAAGACTAAGGAAATCTTGCTCTAATTGAACAGGGCTTTGGTGAGACCACTGCTGGAGTAGGGTGCACAGTTTTAGTCTCCATAGTTAAGGAAGGATATAATTGCCTCAGATGCAGGACAGTGAAGATTGACTAGATTTGACTCTGTGATGAGAGGATTGTTCTTTGATGAGAGGCTAAGTAAATCGGGCCTATAATATCTGGAGTTTAGAAGAATGAGAGATGATCACACAGCGACAGAGCCACATGATATGGGGTCGATAACAGAAACAAAGTGGTGAATAGGGAAACTGTGAAGACATGATTATTTACTACTCGGAGATCAAGAGTAATACAAGGATTACTTTAATAGAAATAAAATAACTGCAATATACTGTTGAAAAACTCAGCAGATCTGGCAACATCTCTGGAGAGAAACAGAATTACCATTCTGAGTCAAACATGATTCTTCTTCAGAACAGACATAATACAAGGAATGCTTTCATTGATTATAATTTACGTGCCATAAATAATTGACCTTGAAAATAAACTTAAAAGTTTAACAGAAAGTACCGGAATATTTGTTCCGAACTTCAAAAAATATTTCATTTGTAGGAAATGCTTTATTGTTTGAAACTTACATGATTTTACTGTTGCCACTGAAGCCATTGCTGCATTTTGAAGCAGTGCTTTAGATGTTGGTGTTTCTTGTGGTGCCCGTTTACCACTTAGAACATCAGCACTTACAGGCCTCTTGGTCAGGTGCCTCCGTGGCCCCTTGTTCTTTGTTGCAAGCACTAAAGTTGCAGAGAGAGAGAGAGAGATCATTTGATTGTTTAAAGTACTTTAAATCCCCCCCAAAATAAAGCTACCAACAACAGAAAGCAGAACGTCAATAATAAACCATTATAACTGATTTTTAAAAAGGTTGCTGATTGTCTCTAGATACGAAGGTGATCATCCAGCAAGTTGACACAATGGTTAGCACTGCTGCCTCACAGCGCTAGGGTCCCGGGTTCAATTGTGGCCTTATGTGACTGTTTGCATGCAGTTTGCACGTTCTCTCCGTGTCTGTGTGGGTTTCCTCCGGGTGCTCCAGCTTCCTCCCACAGTCCAAAGATGTGCAGGTTAAGTGGATTGATCAATGCACAGGGTTGCGGGGTTAGGGTGGGGGAGTGGGCCCCCAGTTAGAGTGCTCTTTTGGTGGGTCAGTGCAGACTCGATGGACCAAATGACCTCCTTCTGCACTGTAGGGATTATATGATCTCAAAAATATTCCAAGGAGCAGAGACCAGGGATTCACACTGGGAGAACCAAGGTACTGGGGAAAGGAAGGCTTGTGAGCTGAGTGTAATCAGACCATGAAACCCATTCCATTCAATGCTATCTCTGGATTATTCATCAGTAACACTTCCCTTAATCGCTGCTCTTGACTGCAACTGGAAGGGGTAATATTAACGACAATAGTGGCAAACACTTGATAGTTACGTTCACCAGCAGAATGTTTCAGTTACTTGCAGGATTTACTGGATTTTGTTGCACCTGGCAAACAAATAGGAGTTTTAATAATAATATAATAATCGCTTATTGTCACTAGGAGGCTTCAATGAAGTTACTGTGAAAAGCCCCTAGTCGCCACATTCCGGCACCTGTTCGGGGAGGCCGGTACAGGAATTGAACCCACGCTGCTGGCCTTGTTCTGCATTACAAGCCAGCTGTTTATCCCACTGTGCTAAACCAGCCCTAAAGTTTTACAGGTCCTTAATAAATAAATGGGTAGTATTTAATGCAGCTCATGGTGTTAGGTGCAGGTTGGTTTAAGTGGTAGAAAATTCCAAAATATCCAACCCGAGGTCATTTCCAGGCATCAAGTTGCCGCTAGCATTTCGGCACACCGCGAGAAAAGACCACCTTTTGTGTGCTGAGAGGAAGTTGAGAGGGAACACGTGGAACTGTAGAATCTTAATTACTGATTACAAACACTAAATCCGCCCTGCCTCCCAAGGGAAGCTCTTGAAATACTGGTGCAACAAAAATGAACTGGAGGTAATGCTTGACCAAAGTTGTAAGTTCATACAGGCTGAAGGGCCATCATGCACGAGTGTCTGTTTTCTCGATTTCCTACAGTCATCAGCAGATCGTGGTCGATTTGTATTTGTTGACCTACAGAGATAAAAAATATATATATAATAGAACAGTACAGCACAGAACAGGCCCTTCGGCCCTCGATGTTGTGCCGAGCAATGATCACCCTACTCAAACCCACGTATCCACCCTATACCCGTAACCGAACAACCCCCCCCCCAACCTTACTTTTTAGGACACTACGGGCAATTTAGCATGGCCAATCCACCTAACCCGCACATCTTTGGACTGTGGGAGGAAACCGGAGCACCCGGAGGAAACCCACGCAGACACGGGGAGGACGTGCAGACTCCGCATAGACAGTGACCCAGCCGGGAATCGAACCTGGGACCCTGGAGTTGTGAAGCATTTATGCTAACCACTATGCTACCGTGCTGTCCCACAAGAATATATATTCTTAAAAATTACTCTAATGGTGTTTTCTGAGGAAGAATTAGAGGTTCATTTAACTAAAAGTTGTAGCTTTAGTATGGAACCCTCTGCATTATTGCAGAATGTGCATCAAATCACTTTTAGAAATCAGAGGATCATCCGTATAATGATTCATAATGACTGTAGTTTACAGTTTCAAATGTGAGTACGGCTGCAGGAGTGAGGTAGGAATGCACAGCTCCACTAAAGGAAACTGGAACAAAGTTTATGAAACATGAAATGTTTCATCAAAAACATATGGCATTGTTCTTTCTTACACAGGTTAGCAAAATAAATATATAAAATTGGTCCCCTCAGAAGCAAAGGTGGATATTTTAACCCCCAAAAATGGGTGAGTTGTGAGCCAGGAGGATTGGGTAGTTAATTACGATTGATCCTGACCTATCAGGTTTACCAGGGCTTGGAAAACCAGGGGCTGAATTCTCCGCCGGCGGGATGCTCCGGTTTTCCGACGACGTGGGGCTGCCCCACAATGGGAAACCCCATTGACCAGCCGGCGGAACGGAGCATGCCGCCACCATGCTGAAACAGAAATGCGGCACGGTGAATCCACCCAGGTATTCAAGGGAGGCGAGGCAAACTTCAGGGAAAAGGTAACTGCATTTCCAGCACTGCTTGGGGCCAAGGTGGATCAAAACTCTCCATCACAGTCCAATAAGTTTCATGTTTTCCTATCATTGGAAATCCCTCCCCCTGCTGTTGGAGCAACATCCCTCTATTCCCCCCACCTCCCAAGAACCTGCAGGGATAAGGGACTGGTCCTCCCCAAGACTGGGTTTCCCACTGAGGGCAGAGCTCAGAGCCACAGCCAAAGGCAAGGATTGTACAGAAGCTTAGGACCTTGGCAATATCCCAACAATTGTACTAAAGACTTGTGCACCAGAACTAGGCACACTCAAAGCCAAGTTGCTCCAATACAGCTACACCACTGATGTTTACTCAACAATGTGGAAAATCACAGTTATTTCCTGTCGACAAAAGGCAGGATGACTGCAATCCAACCAATTATCACCCCATCAGTCTATACTCTGTCATCAGCAAAGCACTGGAATCTGTTGTCAACGGTGCTAGCAAACAGTACTTGCACAGCAATAGCAAACTCATTGATGCTCAGTTCACATTTCACATGGCCTTCTAAATTCCAGATCGCATGATAGGCTTGGCCCAAACATGGACACAAGAGCTGAATTCCAGAGGTGAGGCGAGAGTGACTGCCTTTGACATCAAGGAAGCAAGTGTGGCACCAAGGAGTTTGAGTAAAAGTTAAGTAAATGGGAATCGGAGAAAACTCACCAATAGCTAGAATCATACTTAACCCAATGGAAGATGGTAGTGGTTGCTGGAGGCCAATCATCTCAGTAGAGGGCATCGCAGCAGAAGTTCCTCAGGGTGGTGTCGTAGGCCCAACCATCCTGAGCTGCTTCATCACTGACTGTTCCCTCAACATGAGATCAGGCATTGGGATGGTCACTGATGATTGCGCAATGTTCAGTGCCATCCCCAACTCCTCATATATGGAAGCAGTCCATGCCCTACATGCAGCAAGACATGGACGACAAGTCCCAAGAAAAAAACCCATCTTCAACAAAAGGGATGATGTGGAGATGCCGCCGTTGGACTGGGGTGAGCACAGTAAGAAGTCTTACAACACCACGTTAAAGTCCAACAGGTTTGTTTCGAATCACTAGCTTTCGGAGTGCAGCTCCTTCCTCGGGTGAATGGAGAGGTACGTTCCAGAAACATTTATATAGACAAAGTCAGAGATGCCGGACAATGCTTGGAATACGAGCATTTGCAGGTAATCAAATCATTACAGATCCAGGGAGAGGGATAATCACAGGTTAAAGAGGTGTGAATTGTCTCAAGCCAGAACAGTTGGTAGGATTTTGCAAGTCCAGGCCAGATGGTGGGGGGTGGATGTAATGTGACATGAATCCAAGATCCCGGTTGAAGCCGCACTCATGCATGCGGAACTTAGCTATAAGTTCTTGCTCGGCAATTCTGCGTTGTCGCGTGTCCTGAAGACCGCCTTGGAGAACTCTTACCCGGAGATCAAAAGCTGAATGCCCTTGACTGCTGAAGTGTTCCCCGACTGGAAGGGAATATTCCTACCTGCCGATTGTCGCACGATGCCCGTTCATTCGTTGTCGCAGTGTCTGCATGGTCTCGCCAATGTACCACCCTTCGGGACATCCTTTCCTGCAGCGTAAGAGGGAGACTACATTGGTCGTGTCGCACGAGTATGTGCCGCGTACCTGGTGGGTGGTGTTACCACGTGTAATGGTGGTATCCAAGTCGATGATCTGGCATGTCTTGCAGAGATTGCCCTGGCAGGGTTGTGTGGTGTCGTGGTCGCTGTTCTGAAGGCTGGGTAATTTGCAGGCAATGGGGCCCTGTGTGAGAACCTCTCTGGCCACATCGAGGGCATCTTGAAACCCATCGTACAAGGTACACCCAGCTTCTGTCGCGACACGATGGACTTCCTACAGAAACTCAGCACCCATGGACCAGTTGAACCAAGAACAATTCCCGTCACAATGGATGTCTCGGCACTCTACACCAGCATCCGCCATGACGACGGCATTGCTGCAACAGTCTCAGTCCTCAACACTGACAACTCCAGACGCAATTCTGCAACTCATCCGCTTCATTCTAGATCACAACGTCTTCACCTTCGACAACAAATTCTTCATCCAGATGCATGGAACAGCCATGGGGACCAAATTCGCCCCTTAATATGCCAACATCTTCATGCACAAGTTTGAACAAGACTTCCTCACTGCACAAGACCTGCAACCGATGTTATACACCAGATACATCGATTACATTTTTTTCCTTTGGACCCACAGCGAAGAATCACTGAAACGACTACACAACGAGATCAATAAATTCCATCCCATCATCAGACTCACTATGGACTATTCTCCAAATGCTGTTGCATTCTTGGACACATTCATCTCCATCAAGGATGGTCACCTGAGCACTTCGCTTTACCGCAAGCCCACAGACAACCTCACGATGCTCCACTTCTCCAGCTTCCACCCTAAACACATTAAAGAAGCCATCCCCTATGGACAAGCCCTCCGTATACACAGGATCTGCTCAGACGAGGGGGAGCGTAACAGACACCTACAGATGCTGAAAGATGCTCTTGTACGAACGGGATATGGCGCTCAATTCATCGATCGACAGGTCCAACGCGCCACAGCGAAAAACTGCACCGACCTCCTCAGAAGACTAACACGGGACACAACTGACAGAGTACCCTTCGTCATCCAGTACTTTCCTAGTGCGGAGAAACTACAACATCTTCTTCGCAGCCTTCAACACATCATCAATGAAGATGAACACCTTGCCAAGGTCATCCCCACACCCCTACTACTGGCCTTCAAACAACCACGCAACCGCAAACAAACCATCGTTTGCAGCAAATTACCCAGCCTTCAGAACAGCGACCACAACACCACACAACCCTGCCAGGGCAATCTCTGCAAGACATGCCAGATCATTGACTTGGATACCACCATTACACGTGGTACCACCCACCAGGTACGCGGCACATACTCGTGCGACTCGACCAATGTAGTCTACCTCTTACGCTGCAGGAAAGGATGTCCCGAAGCGTGGTACATTGGCGAGACCATGCAGACGCTGCGACAACGAATGAACGGGCATCGTGCGACAATCACCAGGCAGGAATGTTCCCTTCCAGTCGGGGAACACTTCAGCAGTCAAGGGCATTCAGCCTCTGATCTCCGGGTAAGCATTCTCCAAGGCGGTCTTCAGGACACGCGAAAACGCAGAATTGCCGAGCAAAAACTTATAGCTAAGTTCCGCATGCATGAGTGCGCCCTCAACCGGGATCTTGGATTCATGTCGCATTACATCCACCCCCCACCATCTGGCCTGGACTTGCAAAATCCTACCAACTGTTCTGGCTTGAGATAATTCACACCTCTTTAACCTGTGATTATCCCTCTCCCTGGATCTGTAATGATTTGATTACTTGCAAATGCTCGCATTCCAAGCATTGTCCGGCATCTCTGACTTTGTCTATATAAATGTTTCTGGAACATGCCTCTCCATTCACCTGAGGAAGGAGCTGCGCTCCGAAAGCTCGTGTTTGAAACAAACCTGTTGGACTTTAACCTGGTGTTGTAAGACTTTTAGTCAACAAAAGGGAATCCAACCATCCCCACTTGACATTCAATGGCATTACTATCACTGAGTACATCCACAATCAGCATCCTCGGTGTCACCACAACCAGAAATTTAATGGACCAGCCATGTAAATTCTGTGATTACAAGATAAGATCAGAAACTGCGATTCTGCAGTGAATATCTCATCTCCAGACTCCATAAAGCCTGTCTGCCATCTACAAGGCGCAAGCCAAGACAGTGATGGAATACTCTCCACTTGCCTGGATAAGTGCAGTTCATCAACACTCAAGAAGCTTGACAACCATCCAAGAAAAAGCAGCCCGCTTGATCAGTACCCCACCTAGCCCCTTAAATATTCACTTCCTCCACCAATCGTGCACAAGGATAGCGAGGTAAACCATATACCAAGATACATTGCTGCCTAGTGCCAAGACACCTGCACCAGGATCTTCCAAACCCATGACTTTTACCATCTAAATGAACAAGCATAACAGATGGGTGGGAACATCACTGCTTGCACAATCCTCCTTGACTTGGAACTATATCACGAGTTCTTCAGTCACTGGATCACGTCACTGGGTCAAAATCCTGGAACTCCCACCCTAACAATACTGTAGGTGTACCCACAACACATGGACTGCAGCAGATAAAGAAGGTGACTCATCACTATCTGCTCAAGGTCAACTAGGATTAGGCAATAAATGCTGCCCTCGTCAGCAATGCTCTAAGAATGAATAAATTAAAGTTGTTTTCATAAAATATGAAACAAGGGATTTTTCATGGTAACACTCGTGATATGACAGTTGAAGGCCCATTTAGCTATAAAAATAGCACCGAGATAGAATGTAACATTCAATGTATTATTCTGCTAACGTGGGACTAATTTCCCTTAAATTCACAAGCTCATCCATGGTGAAATAATACTGCGTTAATTTGGTTAGGAAACTTCAGACACTGGAATGCACTTGACAATTTCATGCTGGAATGAATCATCATTCTCAGAGTCTTAAAATAACATAACACAATGTCAGGATGGCAGCTGGTGCATAGTGGTGTTCCACAGGGGACAGTCTTGGGACCACAGCTATTCACAATATACATTAATGATCAGGAAGGCAGAACTGGTTGTCGGTGAGTATCCAGCATCTGCAGGCACAGGTGGAGAGGTCCAACCGCATGCAGGAGCAGGAGGCGACACCGACCATGCGTGCGACCCAGGCCACACTGCACAGGTGGAGGCTGTGAGGATGAGGGTTTCAGCTATGGATCAGCATGTCCAAGGCCTGGGGCACTCTGTGCAGGCAGTGGCCAAGGCGCTGGCCAGGGCTGCCCTCTCACAGACATGCAGTATTATCATACAAGGAGGTAAAGTAAGGGTTAATGCAATGCATACAGACAGCCACTAAAGAGAGCTAATCCTAGAAATATGTCAGGGATGAAGCTGAGCCTACCAGAGGCATGTTGGAAACAGAACCAGAGAGGATTAACAAAACCTTCAAGGCCTTCTACCAAGAGCTGTACACCTCAGAGCCCCCAACGGGGAAGGCTGGGATGAACCGGTTCCTTGATGGACTGGTCATACCAGTCGTGGGAGAGGGAAGGAAACGGGACCTGGAAGCACCACTAGCACTGGGAGAGATCATGGACAGTATCAGCTCCATGCAGACGGGGAAGGCGCCGGGACCGGACGGATTCCCGGCGGACTTCTACAAAAAATTTGCGACAGCGCTGGCCCCGCACCTGCGGGAGATGTTCACAGACTCGCTAGCTAGGGGCACACTGCCACCCACGTTAGCACAGGCCTCAATCTCGCTGATACCTAAGAAAGACAAAGACCCAACGGAATGTGGGTCATACAGACCCATATCTCTGCTGAACGCAGACGCCAAAATACTGGCCAAAATCCTAGCCAAAAGGCTAGAAGACTGTGTACCTGAGGTGGTCACAGAGGACCAGACGGGCTTCGTCAAAGGTAGACAGCTCACCTCGAACATCAGGCGCCTGCTGAACGTGATAATGACCCCCTCCGGGGAGAGAACACAAGAGGTGATCGTCTCCCTGGACGCAGAAAAGGCCTTCGACAGAGTCGAATGGAAATACCTCATAGAGGTACTGGAGCGGTTCGGGCTTGGAACAGGGTTCACCGCGTGGGTAAAACTCCTATACAACGCCCCCATGGCGAGTGTACGGACCAACAATACCAACTCCCAATACTTCCAGCTGCACAGGAGCACCAGACAAGGATGCCCACTGTCCCCGCTGCTGTTCGCACTAGCAATCGAACCGCTAGCAATTGCGCTCAGGGCAGCAAAAAATTGGAGGGGGATCCGAAGGGGAGGCAGAGAGCACAGAGTCTCACTCTATGCAGACGATCTGCTCCTCTACATCTCGGACCCACAAAGCAGCATGGACGGAATCATCGCGCTCCTGAAAGAGTTTGGAGCCTTCTCGGGCTACAAACTCAACATGAACAAAAGCGAGATCTTCCCAGCACACCAGCAAGGGGGGGGGGGGGGGGGGGGGGGGGGGGGGGGGGGGGCAGCACTAAAGGGGCTGCCGTTCAAACAAGCCCGACATAAATTCCGCTACCTGGGGATCCAAATAGCCCATGACTGGAAAGGGATCCACAAATGGAACCTCACCAGCCTGGCGGAGGAAGTAAAAAAGGACCTGCAAAGATGGAACACACTCCCACTCTCCCTCGCAGGAAGAGTCCAGACGATCAAAATGAACGTATTGCCCAGGTTCCTCTTCCTGTTTAGATCCATTCCGATCTACATCCCCAAGGCCTTCTTCATAGCGTTGGACAAATTTATCATGGCGTTCGTATGGGGGGGTAAAAATGCTAGGATCCCAAAGAAGGTCCTACAGAAAACAAAATCCAGGGGGGGGCTAGCCCTCCCGAATCTACAATTCTACCACTGGGCGGCAACAGCCGAGCGAGTAAGGGGATGGATCCAGGAGCCAGAAGCCGAGTGGGTGCGTGCGGAGGAGGCCTCCTGCATGGGGACCTCCCTCCGGGCCCTCGCCACGGCAGCACTCCCATCCCCACCCAAAAAACACTCCAGCAGCCCAGTGGTGACAGCCACCCTCCAATCCTGGAACCAACTGCGGCAGCAATTTGGCCTGAACAAAATGTCGGACAAGGCTCCCATCTGCAACAACCATAGGTTCAAACCAGCACTGACTGACACCACCTTCAAAAGGTGGAGACAGGACGGGGGGACACTGACAGTGAGGGACCTATACACGGACGACAGGATCGCAACACTGGACGAACTGACAGAGAAATTTCAGCTAGCTGGGGGGAACGAGCTACGGTACCTGCAGCTCAAAAACTTCCTACGAAAGGAGACAAGGACGTACCCACAACCGCCACGACAGACACTACTGGAAGACCTACTGGACGCAAGTATCCTAGAGAAAGGGAACTGTAGTGACATGTATGGCCGACTGGTAGATAGGGACGACACCGTACTGGACGCAACAAGAAGGAAATGGGAGGACGACCTGGGGATGGAGATAGGGTGGGGACTCTGGAGCGAAGCACTGCATAGGGTCAACTCCACCTCCACGTGCGCAAGGCTCAGCCTGACGCAACTAAAAGTGGTACATAGAGCCCACTTAACGAGAAACCGTATGAGTAGGTTCTTCCCGGAGGTGGAGGACAGATGTGAGCGGTGCCAAAGAGGCCCGGCCAACCACGCCCACATGTTCTGGTCTTGCCCCAGACTTGTGGAGTACTGGACAGCCTTCTTCGAGGCTATGTCCAAAGTGGTGGGGGTGAGGGTGGAGCCATGCCCGATAGTGGCGGTCTTCGGGGTTTCAGACCAGCCAGATCTATTCCTGGGGAGGAGGGCGGACGCCCTTGCCTTTGCCTCCCTGATCGCCCGCCGTAGAATCCTGTTTGGCTGGCGGTCAGCAGCACCGCCCAGAGCTGCAGACTGGCTGTCCGACCTCTCGGATTCTCTCCAAATGGAGAAAATCAAATTCGCCATCCGAGGGTCGGACGACGGCTTCCACAGAACGTGGGAGCCATTCATGCAATTGTTCCGGGACCTGTTTGTGGCCAACGTACAAGAGGAAGAATAGTCGGGGGAAGGTAGCCGGCGGGGAGGGGGGGGGGGCTACGGGCTCGTTACGGGGGTTTGATGGCTAGCTAAGGCCCAAAACCAAACTAAATAAATGCCAATAAACATGTTGGGGAATGTAAAATATGTATGCCGGCAAAGAGGGGGAGGCCACAGTTATTACTACGAAGATGCTCACCTGTAAATATATATGTTAATTTTTGCGTGTTTTTTTTTCTCTCTCTAACAATTTGTAATTTGTTCAATATAAAACATGAAAACTGAATAAAAAACATTTATAAAAAATTAAAAAAAAGGGATGAAGCTGAGCCTTCTGGGACACAAGGTTGGAGTAGGAGGTAGAAGCACGAGCTGGCTAGGAGTACTGAAGATAGTGAGAGAGCAAGAGAGTTAGTGAGTTAGATGTTAGATGAATATAGTTTATGCGTGATTAATCAACTGTTAGTTCTTAGGGATAAGCGTCAAATCTAATTGTAGTGTTAAATAAATAGTTTTGTTAGTTTACAAGACTCATTGTTCTCTGATCAACACTACACATCAAAGCCATCTGGTTAGAGCAAGGCAGAGAACAACATAAGACAGAGGTGGTCAACTCCCTGTGCTCCATGGCTGCAAGCATGCAGACCCCTGGTCGAGATGGCAGTGGGCCAGGACTGGCATGGCAGGTGACAGGGGAGCCTCAGCGGATAGCTCCACTCACGCCCTGGTCCCATGGAGTAGCCCGGGGGCCATCACGCACCCCAAGGGAGCAGTGTCTTACCCCTGGCCTGTCCCCACCCTCTCCCAACCAGTCGGTTAAACTGGAGGCCATCAGAGCATCCCGTGCGTGTTGGCCCTGGCAGTGGCTTCCCGTGCCTGCCTGGGCCCCATGTCCTGTCCATCCACTCCCTCTCCCACATCCTCCTTATTGCTGGCTTCCTCTTCTTGTTGCCTACTACCTCTGCATTGAGCAGAAGCTGAACAGCATTCTGTTGAGTGCACTTGATGCAGCCAGCATGCTCTTCTTAAAGGCGGGGTGATCCTCTTAAAGTGATGCTGCACTAACTAACGTTTCTGTGGAGGCGGACAGGAGAATAGACTCCAAAGACCCATGGGGGCCAGGAGACCCTCAGGAGGGAGTGAGCGGTGGTGGCCAAGGAGTCTAAGCGCAAGAACTTGGCAACATTGCCACAAAAGGTCTACTGAACTCATATGAGTGGTCAAGCTAAGAGTAACATCACACAGACCCACCACACCACCAAACTCTGAGTGTTCAATGCACCACAAGCCCACCATTCATCCATCAGCACTTCCTGGCACGAAGGACTCGCATCACATTCCATTCCATCTCACACCTACCTGTGCTGCCAGCCTCACAACTACCTATTGCTGTCCATTTATCTCTAATGTGGAGATGGCGGTGTTGGACTGGGGTGAGCACAGTAAGAAGTCTTACAACACAAGGTTAAAGGTCTTGCATCTTTGACTTTGTCGATATGTATGTTTCTAGAACCTACCTCTTCATTCACTTGAGGAAGGAGAAGTGCTCCGAAAGCTAGTGATTTGAAACAATTTGGACTTTAACCTGGTGTTGTAAGACTTCTTACTGCATTTATCTCTAGCTATTCCAATGGCAGGCACATCAGCCAGACACACTACAACACAATCACTGTCATACTACCCTCTCTGTTGCAGAAAAACTTAGACAACAGTAGAAGAGAAAAGAGCAATATCAGAAGGAGCATGGACACCTACAACTTCTGAGCCCCATGGACAAGATGATTCTCAACATAATGGTTCCTTCTGCAGCAGAGCCTGTGGCATCCAGCATTGCTAAAAACATTAAGGATTGTGTTACGTTCCTTTTAGTGCCCCATCGCAACTCCCAGGACACACTCAACATGCTATCTGGCATGATGAGCAAGCTGCTGATCGTGTGACTGTGAACCACTTGCTCTCCACCCCAATCTCCATTCCTCACACCATTCTTCCTCTTCTGGTTTCCTGCTTTCAGGCATTCAAGAACTGCTGCTTTTCCAGGAGGAAGGGAGAGAGCAACAGCACAGCACTAATGAAAAGTCACTTGACCTGACACTCACAACTACGAGCTCAGTAACTGGCACTGCACATTCCTTGGAGGCAAGCAGAGAGTTGAGAACAGCATGTGATAAGGCAACCAGATATAAGTGGCATGCAGCCAAGTCAGGGGGAAAGTATGGTCTGCCAATTCACTGGAGGGCAACGTAGCAGACAGGCTTAGCTACAACACATTCAGAAGAGGATCTTCATAGGGCAGCATATAGGAGAACAGTGATGAGATGTGTACTGAAATAGTGGGTGCATTGGATTGCCTTCCAGGCAGCCTCCTGTCACTGTCAGCCAACGTGGAGGAGTCCTGGTCCAACTTGGCAGAGGGTGTGGTGCAGAAGTTCCAATTTGTACAGTCTCTGCTCAATCCCCCTATCGTGCGACAATGCCTTTCTCCCCTACCCCCCTGTTGCAACCTCTGTTTGGACAGTTCATGTACATCTCTGCTGTTCATGAGATAGCGCAGTAGCACTCTCTGCAAATCCAGAAATTCAACACCACTTCTGTGGTGGGGAGAGCGGGGAGGCGATTCATTTTGAGCTGGCAGCCCAATTACGGGATTCATAAATCTGCATGGCAAGGGATAGTGAATTGCCTCTGGATTCCCGCTCCCAGCTCGAGCACAAATCACAGGCGATTCGTCTCCGGAGGAGGACAAAGTCTCCCAAGTGGAGAATGCCGCCCTGGATGTGTATCCCTCATTTGGGTCCCCAAGATAGTTAAATGTTTAAACTATTAACAATAGAATAGAAGGTTGTGGGACCCTTTGCCCTAGCAGACGGATAGACTCTGGTTGGCCAACCTGAGTTATTAAATGCAGATATCTCTCTTTAAATTTGGTCTGTGCAGCCCATAATGTGTCTTTAGTGTCTTTTCAGAGATACAAGGTGCAAGTTTCTTCAATATTGTCAGCTCCTTTTGTTCAGGGGTCACAGACAGACATAGATTCAGCTATTTGCAAAGGTCTTTCTCCAGTTTTAAAGTTTTAGAACTAGCCAAGAGGGTACTATGTATATTTTATAAAAATATACAGGGGTGATTGTCTGCGTCCCTCGCAACATGTTTCTCAGTGGTGGGAGGTGGCCTGTCATTGGCCAGGAGCAGGATTTTCTGGTCCCATGGTTGTCCATGGGATTTTGCATTGAATCCACCCACTGCCGCCGGACGTTCACCATTGGCGGGACCGATCCCACTGGCGAGAAGGAAAATCCCCCCCCCCCAACCCGCCATAGTAACCTATAGGTTCAACTGTTCAAACCCAGGGATTGTGGCTAGGCT
Source organism: Scyliorhinus canicula (assembly GCF_902713615.1). Taxonomy (NCBI): domain Eukaryota; kingdom Metazoa; phylum Chordata; class Chondrichthyes; order Carcharhiniformes; family Scyliorhinidae; genus Scyliorhinus; species Scyliorhinus canicula. The sequence goes on along the minus strand of NC_052153.1, from coordinate 85,314,589 downwards.
GATAAATAGGAGATTGGGGTGTTATAAAGGGACTTTGACCTCTTTAGGGGAGTCCGATTTAGTGTCAGAACTGGGCGCTAGCATAATTGGAGTGTTCTCGCTGATGTTGCCAGATGCGAACATCGAGGGCCGAAGGGCCTGTTCTGTGCTGTACTGTTCTATGTTCTATGCTTTGGCTTGGCATGGCAACAGGTGGGCAATCTGCTCCTGAACTTGGGACAGCCTGTCTGGACACAGATGATAGAAAGATTGCCTTCTGCAAGGGGCACCCCCTGCATCCTTACGAGGGCTACAGTCCTGTAGCCAGAGGGGTTGCTATAGATAATTTAAAATGCAATAGGAACCCCTGTCAGGTTGCCTCATGGTCCTACATTAGGCTGAGTGGAAATGGGATCCAATATGGCTGGAATCCCTCTGCTGGTCAGTTGGGTAGTAGGCTCCATGTATCTTGGAACACCTGTGATAGATGGTCAGCTCTCATTGTACCTACCGGTGGCTTTTCAATTCAACGAGGCATCACCATCACTCCTTCTGAGCCAATTTTGAAACTATCTGCTATAAAGCTGTCACCCAAATCAATCATTGACTACCTAGCTGAGGCCATTCACATAGGAATGGGCGCTCTCCTAATTTCTTCAATGTACCCTGAAGCATCACTGCTCTCGTGGAGCTGCAACTCTATCTTTTCACCCTGATGGCTTTTCGACAAGGGGAGGCATATCATTCCCTACCTGCTCGTCAGTTTGGGAACTCCCTTTGTCCCTATTTAGTAACAGAATTCTCCATTTGCCTGTGCCAAAATCTCGTTTGGGCGGACAATAGGTTCTGATGCCAAAATCACGGCATGTGCCGATTTCACGCCAAATCGCAATTCTCCATCACAATTTCCAATCAAAAAAAAACATGACAGCAAAAGACTGAATGGACAGTTTCATTATTATTTGGTCATTACAGATTGTACGGGTCTTTTCTGTTCGGCAGGATGTGATGATTGGTGCATTACAGGAGCTGGGGCCTCAGTTTTTTACAATTGACATAAATGACTTGGATAACAGGACTGAATGCATGCTTTTTAAATGTGCTGATAACACAAAGATAGATAGGAAAGTAAACTATGAAGATGGGGCAATCGACGGGATGCATGTCCCCCTACGAGCACCTGCAGATGGCAGGCTCCTTTACACAAGCCGAAAGGGATACCATTCAATGAACAAACAAGGAGGCTGAAAGGGGACGTAGATAGGTTCAGTGAGTGGGCAAAGATCCAGCAAATTAAGTATAAAGTGGGTAAATGTGAAATTCTCCATTTGGCAGCAAGAATAAAAATGCTTATTGTCTAAGTGATGAGATTACAGAGCTCAGAGGTGCAAAGGGATCTTTGTGTCCTAATATATGAATCACAAAAGGCGAGTATACAGGTACAGTAAGTAATTAGAAAAGCAAATAGAATGTTAGCATTTATTGCGAGAGAAACTGATTACAAAAGTAGGGAGGTTATGCTTCAGTTTTACAGGGCATTGATCAGACCGCACACAGTATTGGTTTCCTTATTTACGGAAAGATGCAAATGCATTCAAAGCAGTTTAAGGAAGGTTTACTGGACTAATACCTGGAATTGGCGCGGGTTGTCTTTTAAAGTAGGATTGGACAGGTTAGGCATGTGCCCATTATCATTTAGAAGAGTCAGAGCTGACTTGATTGACACCTTTAAGATCCTGAGGGTTCTTGACAAGGTGATGTGGAGAGTATGTTTTCTCTTGTGGTGAAAATCTAGAACGAGGGGTCACTGTTTAAAAATAAGGGGTCGCTGATTTTAAGGTACAGATGAAGCAACATTTCTTCTCTCAGGGGGTCGTGAGTCTTTGAGACTCTCTTCCTCAAAAGGTAGTGGAAGCAGAATTTTGAACCTTTTTAAAGCAGACCTAGATAGATTCTTGATTAACAAGGGGGTGAAAGGTTAATGGGATTGGCAGGAATGTGGGTTGAGGTTACAATCAGGCCAGCCATGGCCTTATTGAATGGCGGATCAGTCATGTGTGGCCTCCTACTGCTCCTAATTCGCATGTTCGAATGGATATATTTTACTCCAACTGACTATAATGGTTCCTTCTCTCCCTTTTATTTTTCTGCAACATGAGGACTTATTACATTTCCACACATCATGATTTTCAAATGGTTTGAAATGCGTGTTGATTCTAAAGTAAGCATTTACATGAGCAGCAATCGCTCCTTCCACCCCAACTCCTTACCCACAAAATAGTCAAGGAACATGTTAGGTGAAGCTAAGACAATTTGAATCAATATGAATGTAATTTAATATGCTGGTGGGTGAATTAAATTGTCCAACATGTTCAATATTCATCACAAGAGTGAAAGAAATCAAAAGATTGGAGGTGGATTAATTTATATGTGGAGCAGATTACTTTCCTCCAGCAGGTGGTGCTCATTGATGGTTTTGAAGCAAAAGCCAAAACAGACTGGGACTTTGCAGCCTGTTTCATGTGAGCTGACAGGCGGCGAGGTGTATAACATTTGGTGGCATGATGGAGGGGAGATGGGGAGTGCCATGCATGTACTTCAAAGAATCACAGAAAATACAGTGCAGAAGAGACCCTTCAGCCCATCGAGTCTGCACAGACATTTGAAAAACACCTGACCTATCTACCTAATCCCATTTGCCAGCACTTGGCCCATAGCCTTGAATATTATGATGTGCCAAGTGCTGATCCAGGTACTTTTTAAACGATGTGAGGCAACCTGCCTCCACCACCCTCCCAGGCAGTGCAGTCCAGACTGTCACCACCCTCCAGGTAAAGTGGTTTTCCTCACATTCTCCCTAACCATCCTGCCCCTCACCTTGAACTTGTGTCCCCTCGTGACTAACCTTTCAACTAAGAGGAACAGCTGCTCCCTATCCACCCTGCCCATGCTCCTCATAATTTTGCACACTTACCCTACTCTGCTGGAATTCTATCTGCAGTGGAGTAGATGGCGTGCAGCACACCTGCCTTTGGTTTAATTGAGGTCCATGTGGCCAATTAAAGGCCACCTGCTTCCGCCACTAGTAATTTAATAGTGGTAAGGTTGGGGCGAGGTGGGGGGGGGGGGGGCTTAATTGACCATAAGACAGATAACTCCCTGACAGGTGTAAAATCTGGTCATCCTGGGATAGCACAGGCAGGTTTGACTCCGATATTCAGCTGTGGAATGGGGCACGGCCTGAGCAAATAATTCCGGTAATATTTTTAATCATCTATCGTCACCAGTAGGCTTACATTAGCACTGCAACGAAGTTACCGCGAAAAGCCCCTAGATGCCACATTCCGGTGCCTGTTCAGGTACATGGAGGGAGAATTCAGAATGTCCAATTCATCTAACATGCACGTCTTTCAGGAATTGTGGGAGAAAACCCACGCAGACACAGGGAGAACGTGCAGATTCTGCACAGACAGTGACCCAAGCGGGAATCGAACCTGGTACCCTGGCGCTATGAAGCAACAATGCTAACCACTGTGCTTATCGCCCGTTTTCAGGGATGCCGATTGCTGAGCACACCCATTACCATTGAGACAAGCATCACACAAATATGGAGATGTTTACTCATTTACTCAGATTGTAGCATTGGCCTGAGCTGATGACTGCTGAGCACACCGCAGGTGATTAGATATCACTCACTGATACCACACAGTACAAACAGCCAGTTTCTCTTCAAGGGCAACTGTACTCAGTGGAAGGAAACTGTTGTTTTCTCTCTGTACCGACACTGACTGCATAAATGGAGGACCAAGGAAGACAGAAGACTCCTAGGTTCACAGATGTGGTGCTGGAACCCTTAGTGATGAAAATTACCAGAAGGAACGGGAAGAGGTTTCCATAGGAATATCCGCTAAACAGATTGGGATCATGTAGAAGATGTTTGGGCCGGAGTACCATGCCGCAGTTCCATATGATGTTTAGTGGCCTCATTGATTAATAATAATAATCTTAATCAGTGTCACAAGGAGGCTTACATTAACACTGCAATGAGGTTACTGTAAAAATCCCCTCGTCGCCACATCCTGGCACCTATTTGGGTACATGGAGACAGACTTCAGAATGTCCTAATCACCTGTCAATTCAATTAACGTCAATGACAACAGCTTCATATGATGTCACCTACCCACCAACCTCTAACATTGCTCAATGCACCACACCCCCATCACTCACTTATCAGCACTCCGATGGCATCAAGGATTCACCCAGAACACCCAAATATTCCACATCACCATCACACATATTCTAATACTGTCGCCCTCATACCCAGCTCCCATCATTCCACCTATCTCCAGCAATTCAGCTACGGTAGGCACATCACCCCAAAACAGTGCAATGCAATCACTGACATTCTGTTTCCTTTCTTGTAGGACAGGTTTGCACATAGAAGGGAGCAAAGCACAGGTAATGTTGAATGCTCATTTAAATGACTGGACAGATGGTGCAACAATTAGAAACTCAGTTGTTCTGAACTCAAGTGTAGCTTGAATTCTATTATCCAACTGAAAATCTTCCATAGGCAGTGCAAGCATATTCACACTGCTGTATATAAGTCAAGAGGAAAGCCCACCCAAAGTCACAGCCAAAATAATGTCCTTGACCAGAGTTGTGCTGTCAGTGGCACAAGGCAAAAAGCCCTCCATGAAGTGCCGTCGAAAACAGCAGAAACAAAATGCAACTGTCTGGATATTCATAGAATCATAGAATGGTTACAACACAGAATGAGGTCATTTGGCCACCCCATACTAGCTTTCTGCACCTAGTCCCACTCTCCCGCATTTTCCCCTAGTTCTGAAAATATTTCTCTTCAAAATAAAATTGTACAATTATCTGAAGGTCTTGATTGAATCTGCCTCCCAGGCAAAGCATTCTGGATGTTAATCACTCACTGCGTTAAAATGTTTTTCCTTATGTCGCCATTCCTTCTTCTGTCATTTACTTAAGTCGGTGTCCTCTCTACTCGATCTATCTATCAACAGGTAAAGGTTGTCCAGACTCTGCATAATCTTGAACAACTTCATCAAATCTCTTTACAAAGCACAGGATCCAACATGCTTTATTAACCGCTCACTCAACATGCCATGCCACCTTCAATGTTTTGAGCACATGTACCCATAGATCCTTTTCCATCTACACCCGCTTTAAAATGTTTTCCTTTTTTCATTACCTCTTCTCTTCCTTCCGACCAAACTCAATCACTTCACACTTCTCTGCATTAAATTTCATCTGCCACTTGTCTGCACATTCCACCAGCCTATGTCTTATGTTTACCATTATCCTCCTCACAATTCACAATATTTCCAAGTTGTGTGTCATCCACAAATTCTGAAATTGAGCCCTGTACACATAAGTCTAGGGCCCGGATTTTTGGTACTGAGAGTAGTGCAGGTTGAGAAAATTCCCGGCTCGCCACATCTGGCTCAGGAGAAACACCCGCTGAACGACGTGGGGCTGGATTCTCCCAAAATGGAACAATGTCCCCATGCTGGCGTAAAAACAGTGGCGTTTTACTCCAGAAATTCCGATAAACAAGTTGACCTAATTCAATGCCCTGCAGGGGGCTAGCAGCGACACGGAGTAAACCTCGCAGCTTTAGCTGCGGATATGAACTCCCGCACTTCCGGTTTGGAGTCCGCGCATGCGCACGGTGGCAGCCTCCAGCGACCGTGCTGAGATCCATGACAGACTCGGATCGTGGAGCCACACACAGAAAGGAGACCCCCCCCCCCCCCCCCCCTCCACCAAAAGCCCGCGCGCCCAAGCATCAAACTGCGTGGATCTAAACCCCCACCCCCTATAAGACCCCCCTCCCCCGGTGTTCGATCCCCCCGCCCCCGACCAGGGTGGCCGGGGACCGAGTCCGCAGCTGCCATGCCAGTATCCCGACCGGCAATAAGTGGTTAGTTCCACGCCGTCAGGAACTCGGCCGGTCGGGAGCGGAGGTTTGCTGGGTTCGCCTCTGTCAATGGGCCCCCAGCTGCGCAGCGTACTCCGCGGTCACACCGATGTTCGGGTCCCGGAGAATCGCCGAACCGGTGCTGGAGCCGTTTACAGTGCGAAACTGGATTCTCCGCCCCGGCGCTGGGTTGCAGAGAATCCAACCCGTGATCTTCATTCCAGGGGGCACTGACATGGGATGGAGTCTGTCACACCGCCCCAAAGGCAAATAGGAGATGGACAAAGCCCACCAGTTCTCTAGAGTACCGCCCCAATTGATTTGTCAAATTTTAGGTCCTCGAACCCTTATCCCCCAGGGTGGTATAGATCATTAAAGGTTCACACTACTGACTCTAATTCAGCAGGTCTTGTTGGATATCTGTTGCATCATTAATCAGTTTTAATAAGAACAGGATTGATGCTGGTTGTGATACCATCTGTGATAGGACACCTGGCAATACTTGCACGTGAAAGTTGCCTATACTGGAGATACTCTACCGTGGAATGTCAATGCATCTTGGACAACAGATCAAATAAAGGGGAAAATCAAGCTACCTTGCCAATCAATTGCGAAAGGACACTGTACCTTGACTTTATTGTTCCATATGTATAAGATGACCATGCAATGCTGGACTTTTCCCAACACCTTTGGTGTTGATTCAAACTTGATTGGACACTTTTTCTCCTTCTTGGCCTTGTATCTGCATCTTAAAAATAAAATAGTCTTATATTATGTTTTAAAATTCTAACTCTCAGTTAAATATCCCACTTTAATATTATAATCAAAAATCCTGACTGATCTTTTTAAATTAACAAATCTCATTGCATAATAACTTTTCATTGTTTTGCCTTGATGCATATTTGCTCAGTATACTCAAAGGGTCTTGGCAGGGTAGACACTGATGGGTGGTTTCCAAAGTTGGGTCATCTAGAACACGGGGACAGAGTCTCAGGAAAAGTGGATGATCATTTAGGGCTGAGTTGAGGAGAAATTCCTTAACACAAAGGATTTTGAATATTTGGAAGACACTTCCCAGGAGGTTGTGGATGTGACACCATTGAATATAGTTAAGGCTGAAATGACTAGATATTTAGCCTCTCAAAAAATCAAGAGATATGCTGAGCGGGCTGGAAAGTGGAGTTGAGGCGATGATCAGCTCGGACTGTAATGAATATCGGTGCAGGCTCAAGCGTTCATATAGTCTACCCTGCTTCATTTTTCTGGTATGTTCTTAACAGACAAAGAAATTGGAACACAGTAAGGCTATATGGCCCATCGATTTCACTTTCCATGGCATCTGCATAATCGCCTTATAGAACAACGTACAATATTTTTCAATTGCTCCTCCAGATCTCTTCATCAGGTTTTCCACACACACCTTGGGTACAAGTGTCCCAAATGGCAGGACCTTCATTCCAGGAGCCTGCTAGATTTGGGTCTGCCACTCCTGGATGCAGATTGGAGGCGGCCACAGGGGCTGTCAAGTGCTGAGTTGGGTTTGTGAAAAGGCCCTCCTCAGTTGCATTGTTAAATATTAGCCCCTTTAGACCTCGCACCCCCCTCCAATCCTCATTCCAACCATGCACATCCACTCATCCCCAATGACCCCATGCTAGCCCATGCCCCCATCCACCTCTAACAGCCCATCATACCCTCCATGCCATTTATGCCCCTCCAACCATTCCCATGGCCCCCATAGCCCTTTGCCAACATAGTTCCAACTCAGGACCCTCACCCACCACACAATTTTCCCCTGACACTCGCCATGCTAAATCACCCACCATGGGCATATCTCAGGCCCATGCTGAAATAAAATCAAATAATGTTCCAAATATCTATTATAGAATTCACTACATAAAAAAAGAATCACATAGAACAGTACAGCACAGAACAGGCCCTTCGGCCCTCAATGTTGTGCCGAGCCATGATCACCCTACTCAAACCCACGTATCCACCCTATACCCGTAACCCAACAACCCCCCCCCTTAACCTTACTTTTTTATTAGGACACTACGGGCAATTTAGCATGGCCAATCCACCTAACCCGCACATCTTTGGACTGTGGGAGGTAACCGGAGCACCCGGAGGAAACCCACGCACACAGGGGGAGGACGTGCAGACTCCACACAGACAGTGACCCAGCCGGGAATCGAACCTGGGACCCTGGAGCTGTGAAGCATTTATGCTAACCACCATGCTACCCTGCTGCCCCTACCCAGGCTGACGTGATGTGGGGGGAGGCAAGAATTCCAAATCCAGGTCCAAAATCTAGGCCAAAATCTATGCTAGCACTATAACACAGTGCTGCACCACTAAAGCCCTGTCATGTGGATGTAAAAAATCCCACTGCATTATTTAAAGAGTTGAAGAGCTCTCCTCGTATCCTAACCAATAATTGTCTATCACCTAGCATCACTGAAACAGATTATCTGGTCATTAACCTCACTATTGTTTGTTGCCATGATATGGAGATGCCGGTGTTGGACTGGTGTGGGCACAGTAAAAAGTCTTACAACACCAGGTCAAAGTCTAACAGGTTTATTTGGAATCACTAGCTTTCAGAGCACAGCTCTTTCATCAGGTGATTGGTGAGGTGGGTTCCACAACCACATATATAGACAAAGTCAAAGATGCAAGATGATACTTTGAATGCGAATCTTTGCAGGTAATTAAGTCTTGACAGGTCCAGACGGAGCGACAGGAGAGAAGGATAATCACAGGGTAAAGAGGTGTGAATTGTCTCAAGCCAGGACAGTTGGTAGGATTTCGCAAGCCCAGGCCAGATGGTGGGGGGGTGAATATAATGCACATGAATCCAAGGTCCCGGTTGAGGCCATAGTCATATGTGCGGAACTTGGCCATCAGTTTCTGCTTGGCGATTCTGCGTTGTCGCACGTCTTGAAGGTCGCCTTGGAGAACACTTACCCGAAGATCAGAGGCTGAAGGCCCTTGACTGCTGAATTGTTCCCCGACTGGCAGGGAACATTCTCTGCCTGGCGATTGTTGCACGAAATCCGTTAATCCCTTGTCGCAGCGTCTGTATGTTGAACCTCACTGTGTACTGGCTGCTGCATTTTCATACATTAGAATATTGTCTGCTCTTCAAAAGTAGTTCATTGGCTGTGAAGTGCTTTTGGGATTTCCGGAGGTTATGAAATGTGTTATACAAAAACAAGTTCTTTCTTTCTTTAACATATGATCCCCAGGCTTTGTGCCAAGGCAGCTGAAAGCACAGACAAAATGATGGAGCGATTAAGGTCATAGACGACCAGGAGCCAGAATTTGAGAATTGCAGAGAGCTCAAAGGGTGTAGGACTGGAGGAGGTCATGGGGAAATATGAAAACAAGAATAAGAATATCCTGTCACACCAGGAGTCAATGTAAATCAACATGTACAGGGACGGTGGGTAAATATAACTTGGTGCAAGTTAAGACAGATGCAGTAGAGTATACGTAGAATGGGTGGTGGGAGGTTGGTGAGGAGAACATTGAAATAATCGAGTTTTGAAGTAACAAATGCATAGATGAGAATTTGAGCAGCAGATTATCCGAATCAGGAACCGAGTTGGACAGTTTATGGAGGTGGGATTAGATAATCTTGATGATGAAGCAGATATTTATTTGGAAGCTTAACAGTGGGTAGTTGTTGTAGGAGATAAAAATCAGAAAATATGTTACAACTAAGACGATTCAATTTGTATCTCGTACACCATTGCATGATTCCTCCTAACATGCTTAAGAAATATTTTAATGGACTATTCAAAGGATTCTCTTAGACAATAAGAGAAGGTTCTAAACCATATTTGATGTTATGCAGCATTTAAAAGCCTCTAATGCTACCTGGAGGGATTCTGGAATGAGCACAGAATTTTTAGCATTGCATGCACCCAAGAATGAAAACTCTTCGACAACATAAAGGTGATAACAAAATTATAAATGTCTCCACAAAATTAGGCTGAACTAATGGCTCCTATATAGATTGTTCCATTACACAACTGAAAATTGTATATGTCATATGGGCAGCTTCTATTTATACTAATTATAGTACCCTTAAGTAGAAAAATAACACTCACCAATTAAAGATGTTGCAGCACAAGAAAATTAATTAAAATTGTTTTGTTGTGTCATTTGTTAATAAATTGGACTTTTATTTCCACTGCTACCTTTTGAACCAACCAATGGCATTTAGATCACAACACTGTACACAAAAGATCTTAATACTGGTTCTAACCCACACTTAACAGCAATTACTGAACTGTGTAAACCAACACCATAGGTTATTTGATCATACATTAATTTGGTGAGACCATTTGATTGCCATGGTTTCCTGTATAACAACAGTAACTCTACTTCAAGAGCATTTCATTGACTGCAAAGTGTTTTAGGACATCCTGAGAAAATGAGAAGGTGCAATATAAATATGGTCTCTCTCTTTTGTGAGCGATGGATAATGGATGTATTTACTTACCTTACTTACACAGTTATACTGGGTGAATAACCATTTCTGGTATTGGTGCAAACAGGTGAAATAACAGAACAAAGTGGCAGAACTTTTTGTTCAATTGGTCAGGGGCTGAACTTTCTTCTTAATACAGGACTGTATGATTATCCATGAAGTGAAGCTCTTTTGCACTATTCATTTGCATTGCCCAATCTCTACAACTCCTTGAACTTGTAAGCTCTGATGTATGTGCTACACTGCAGGAGTCAGAGGTGTCCTGCCAACACTAGTGTATGTTAAGATGCACTTTTTGTGTATTGTTCTTTGACAAAATACCTTTGGGTAATCACAAACCCTTGTGTAGTTTCTTGGATACAGTTATTCTGAGATTTTAAACTTGCATTTCATAGGGAAATACCAGTTTAGTAAGCAATAGTGCATAGCAATTATATACACAGTTTGTCGCAGCCTAGGGAAAAATAAAACAGATGGACCTTTAATTATTTAATAATTACCTTTAACCGTTATTTTTTTGTTATCACACTCCGTAAAAGTTAAACTTTGGTTCTCCTGATTTCTGAACATTTGCTTCCAAAAAACTCTCTGCACAATGTCCTTTGCTATTTCGTCATTTTTGTTTTGCTGGAAATCTTTCTCCTGTGGAGCACATTGCAATGCTGAAACTTCTGGCATAATACAGATTTCTTCTGAAGATATAGTTCCTTGGTCTGGCTTACACATAGTGCTGTCATCTGAGTCTTGCATACCATCAATTTGTTTTTTGTTACTATAATCAGAGAAACATGTTGATGCTTTGAATGAGGCAATGTCATTTTCTTCCACTTCCTGTTTCCCACAGTAGTTCTTGCTTTCATCCACTACTTCTGTCTGACTAGCATTGTCGTTTAATAATTGCACATCAGCTGGCTGAATTTCCTTTTTTTGCTGTTGGCTTCGAATTTTCTGCAAATGTTCCATATATAGAAGATATTTCTCATAGGTACTTAGCTGAAGCTCACAGGTCCCCGAGGAAACGCCAGTGTTAACTTTGGGATGTGTCAAAGGATATACTATGTCAGATTCCACCCTGTCAGAATCTTCTTTTGCTGCAGCTATTATGTTTATTGGTAACATAACTGCCTTCTTTTGTTTAGGACGACCGCTAGGATTCAAGAATGATACTTTGTCAACATTACTGGAAACTGCAACTAACTGTGGTGTTATCCCAATAAGAACACATCCACATTCCATGCACCAGTTACCAGTTGAGCTGTTGCCACTTGTGCACTTTGGGCAAAATTTGACCAGATTACTTGCAGAGAGGAAAGAGTCAATATTTTCATCTGTGATTTGGCCTCTCTCTTTCTCATTAAACTGCTCCTTAATAATTTGCGGGTTGAATTTTGTTGAATAGCTGGAATCGGAGAATGATAGCAAAGACGACGAAGACAACTTCAACGTACTATGTGCCTGACAGTCAATTATTTGTTGGCTTGTATAATTTTCCTTATTATGATTTGCTTCTTTTTTTAATGGATCATTTTCCAAAGCCAGCAGCTTTTCTGTCCCTGTCTTGTTCAATATTTTGCCACAACAACGTTGTGGAGATACTGACAAATGTGAAAGCAATGTTTCATTTATATTTGTAAGATTTACATTTCTAGATCCGTCAGGGGACGGTTCACTGTTTGGTCTTTCCCGAAAAGAACGAGCCAACATTATCCCTTCTTTTATTTCATTTACTGATATTGCTTTGGTTGGACTTACAATTGCCCCACAGCTTGGAATAAAAGACAAATCCATCTGTGATTTGGAGCTAAATCCAGCATTGTCCAGATTATGGAAAACATCAGGTTTGCCTACAGCTTCGGAATCTTCTGCAGAAGTCTTATGGTACCCACCTGCTAAATATTCCTTTGCTTTGAGAGGTTCCCATATATAATTATATTTTTCCTTATCACAAAGTGTTGGTATGCAGTGTTGTGTAATGTTATGAAAATTAACAGGACTTGCTAATTGATCTGAGGTATAACAATGCTTTTCAGGGGATTTTCGAAGTATTACTGTTCTGGCTGATATGGTTGGCTCCACAAATGCTTCCCTTCTTTCTCCATTTCCAGCAAACTCTTCTTCATCTGAGCTGCCATCAAGAGGAATCCAGAAGAATTTATCTTTATTTGGCCCACGCATATCACCAAGTGCAGAATGGTAGTTTTCATCTGCTGGAAACTCCAATTGAGCCACATGCATTTTACTTTTTTCTCCACCTTTAGTTTTCCAGTTGTTATTTAAAACATTATCTCTATATGCATTTCCTTGTTCAGGGAAGCTACTTTTCCAAACGGGATTAGGGGAAAAGTAGTCCTTGCATAGGTAATCACTATCTGTTAATTTATATTGTTCGTGCTTTTCACTCGGGCTGGTAGCTGAGGAGGCCATCTGATCTAATGTCCCACTTCTTCTTAATAAGTCAACTAAGTTACCGCTATCAGAAGATCTGCAAGTATCTGCTGAGTAATGAGAATCATCCCATCTGTCATTGGAAGAGCCAGTATAGATAATTCTATCAGTATCCCAAGAACAATTAGAAGTAACCGGCTTCTCTGTGTCAGAATTCACATGGCTCACAATCAATTCTCTCTCATTTAATGTACAAGCTTTTTGACACACTCCGGTTTTCATATCCTCCTCACTGTTTTTGAGGATTTCCTGAGCCCAGCTGAGGATATGCCTTAGCTTTTGGATCTCTGATACAGTTGGATTCTGCAGCAAATTATAATCTGGTTTTGGCAAGCCAGCAGTTTCTTTGTCACTCTTAGAAATTGTCAACAATGGTTCCATATCTGTACGATAGGTCTTCAGCACATCTTGAATTCTTGTATGTTGACCTGATTCATTATAATCAAGTGTTTTTTCCATTAAGGAATCTTTTTGCTCGGAATTTACCAGATTTTCTTTCAGTGGGTGTCTCATTTTGTGATCACAGCTTCCATGCTTGTCATTAGTTTCCAAACTGCTACCAGTTGTAGGTGCATTTGTGCAGTTATAGTTAGGGCCCACAAAGTAAGCCAAACGCTTAGCTCGAAGAGTCTTCAGTTCACGGGTGCGTGGAGTGTCTGTTTTTAAGATGGTCTCAGCATTTAAATGCTTTGAAGTTTTTGCAGCTGAAGACATTTTCTGCAGGATGAAAAATAATTTTGTTACCTGCTGTAAATAATAACAAGATTACATTTGGAGAGGAAGTGCTATTATAAATTACTTTGCCACGCTATTTAAGCATTCAATATATCATTCAAAATACAATAGTACTTATGTTAATTTGCTCCATTACTGGGGATTACATGTCATTTTCAACATTATAAGGTAAAATATCCTCGAATTATATATTTTGAAAAATAGAAAATTCATTAAAATTAAGAACTCTGCTTAACAACTGTCTGTTGGTTACACCAGATCCTTATTTGCATCTAGCATTAACATACTGCAGTTGTTGGCCAGATATATTGAGATAGCATGGAGCTAAAAAGAGTCAAAACATATCTTAGTGATTGTTCAGAACTGAATGACGGAGGTGCCTCAGTAGATGGTGGCAGGGGCATTTTATCCTCTTGTTGCCTTCACAAATTCAACATCTGATGTAAACCATTAATTGTGAAAATCCACTGCAACAGAAATAAGTGATAAACGTTTATCACAGATCAAACAATATATGTCCATCAAAACAATAATTTGAGCTTGTTTGGATTTAAACAACACAGCACCGAGTATGAAGATACTGAGGCCCACATTTTCGCTCCAGAGTTCGGTTCACAGAATCAGGAGAACTCCCAGCTGCAGGAACCTAGCCTTTAAAGATGGCTGCTCTGACGTCAGATTTCAATCTAGGGGGTCAGGCTGGATTAGAAGTTAAAGCAGGTGATCAAAGAAGACCAGAGGAGGTTGCTGTGTTCGGTGCTGGGCTGGGCAGATAGCCTGTCTTAGGGATCTGGCACTGTCCAAAATTTACAACTAAAGAAAAAAAATTAAATATCCCTCCAACCATCACCCACCCCAAGCCATCACACATACCCCCTGTGCTGCATCCATGCCAACACACGGCACCTCATGCCCACACCCACCTCCGCGACTCCTCATTTCTTCCATTCCAACCCATGCCGCTCTTCCCATACCCCATGGCCCCTCATACCCTCCATACCAATGTATTGCCCCTCATATTGCCCATGCCAACCTATAACCTCACACCCCACCCATGGCCCTTCATAGCCCCATGCCAACGTCTGGCCAACTCATGCCAACCCATGACCCCACTCACCACCCTTCGCCCTTATACTTACCATGCCAAATCACCCAACATCCACCAAAAGCAGACCTCAGGACACAATGGGGTGGAATTCTCCGAAATGGAGGCAGAGTGTCTGCACCATCGTGAGCGCGAAACGGGCGGGGGCACTACCGATTCTGGCCCACGGTGCTGGAGCAGTTCACGTCACTCCAGCCTCCCTTCCCAGTGCCAACTGGGTGCCACGCCCACCCGCGCATGCGTGGGGTACTTCCTCAACACGCCAGCCCCGACACAACATGGCAGGGGGTTCAGGGGCCAGCCGCGTAACAAAATAGGACCGAGGCTGGAGAGGCTGGCCCACCGATTGGTGGGCCCCGACCGCGGGCCCCCCGCCCCACGCAGGCTGCCCCCGACCCTGTGCGCAGAGTTCCTGCTGACTGTGAGCAGGTGTGAACAGTGCCAGCGGGACTCTGCCGTTTCCGCGCGACCGCTCGGCCCATCGAGGCCGGAAAATCTGCGGCCTGGCCGCAGGCAGCGGCCCGCGACCGGCGCCGCACCAAACGCGCCGGTGCAAATGGCGCCGATTCTCCGCTCCTTGGAGAATCACGTGCGGCGTCTGGGCGGTGTGGTGCAGTTGCAGCGATTCTCCGGCCCGGCGCGGGGCTCGGAGAATCCCGCCCAGGCATGGGATTAATTCCAGTTTTATTAAATTAAGTTCTAAGTATCTGTTGCAGACTTCACAAGAGCTCAGATCTTCCATCTTCCAGGGGTGGGGGTGGTCTCACCCAGTAGATACCCCAAATAATCCGCTGGACCCTCAGAAGTCCCCAACCCTCAGGTGGTCCCATGCGATGACTGGCCAAAAATTGCCCAGCATATTCAATCTTCCGGTGGATAATTATACTGCACCGGGAACCAACTGAATTAAATTGGAGACTTGGATGTCTTGGACTCCCTTACCAGAATGGTTATTCAGGAGAAGTTGGAAAATTTAAAACCACTTCTAATTTCTGGCCAACTGTAGTGCTGACACCACCAACATCCCAGTGGGGTTCCCGAACCTCCAACTAACCCCACACCATAATATCCCCCCCCCCCCCCCCCCCCACTGGACCTTGCCGACTGCACCCTTACACCCCTGACTACCCTCCTGACCCCTTGATTTTTACCACCCCTGATCCATCAGACTTCACCCAAACCACTCTGCCAGCCCATTGCCCAACCCATCCTATATCCTGCCAGCTTACACACTTAGCTTCTCCCTGGCTTCTCATTTTAACTGGCCTATATTATGGTAGCTAATGCATTTAAAAAGGCATGAAGTCACTTCCCCTGACGCTGCTTTATTTGATTGAGAGGTTTCCTGAAGAGTTGCACTGCACATTTCTCACCGACCTTGCGTTGGAAGGTCAGGCTAGAAATGTGCAGCTCCATTCCAGTGTAAGTAAAAAGGCGCAGCGTGGCAATCCAAATGTGCTTGCCCCCTCCAATCATGTTCTGGTCCTCTTAATCATCAAAAAAAAACTATTTGCTACATTTATATTCCTTCAACCAAATCGAGCTTTACAATAACAAAGATTTTATTCAAGTGCACAAACCCAATCACATGCAGTAGATTTCATAGTCATTATTCAAAGAGTCTATAAACACATGTAGCTGCTGTCAATCAAGTTGTGAAATGGCAGAGATCAAACTGTGAGAATGGATAATTGTGCAGTCAGTCACACAGCACATATCCAGTAATGGAAGGCCTCATACATATATCAAAAGACAGAGTGAAATCGTAATCAATCATTGAAAAAAATGTTTGATGTCGGGGGGTGGGGACGGACACAATGATTTAATTGGAAGACTCTGACATTCCTTTGCAGCTCCCTTTGACAAGTGCTTTTCACAGTTCCTCTTGACACTTTATAATAAGGTTAACGGGGAGGTTCAGTCGGCAATTAAAGAAGGCAAATGCAATGTTAGCATTCATGCCAAGAGGGCAGGGATGTATTGCTGAGGCTGTATAAGGCTCTGGTCAGACCCCATTTGGAGTATTGTGAGCAGTTTTGGGCCCCGTATCTAAGGAAGGTTGTGCTGGCATTGGAAAGGGTCCAGAGGAGGTACATAAAAATGCGCCCTAGAATTAAGAACTTGTCGTATGAGGAACGTTTGAGGACCCTGGGTCTGCAATCATTGGAGTTTAGAATGATGAGCGGGTATCTGATTGAAACTTACAAGACACTGCGAGGCCTGGATAGAGTGGACATGGAGAGGATGTTTCCACTTGTAGGAAAAACTAGAACGTGAGGGCACCATCTCAGACTAAAGGGACAATCCTTTAAAACAGAGATGAGGAGGAATTTCTTCAGGCAGAGGGTGGTGAATCTGTGGAACGTTTTACCTCAGAAGGCTGTGGAGGCCAAATCACTTGAGTGTCTTTAAGACAGAGAGAGATAGGTTTATGATTAATAAGGGGATTAGGGTTCATAGGGAGAAAGCAGGAGAATGGGTATGAGAAAAATATCAGCCATGATTGAATGGCGGAGCAGACTCGATGGGTCGAGTGGCCTAATTCTGCTCCTATGTCTTATGGTCTTATAACAGGTGCATCTGACAGTTTGGACGGTTGATTTTGGCAGATCTGTTGATAGTTCCAGTAAGTTTGACAGGAATAGGTTTACTTACTTTTTAATGCAGATTTAACAATTCCAAAGGCCACCTGACCTCCACCAAAGGACACCTGACTTCCACCAAATGTGCCCAAGGACCAAATTCAAAGGGGTATGCTGGGGAACAGTGAAATAAAAAGTCCCATTTATTCTAAAGGTTGTGATTAATAGGTACATTTCCACAGTTCTGCCATAACCTCAATCAGGCAATCATTTTTTTTTTAAATTTAGAATACCAATTAATTTTTTCCAATTAAGGGGCAATTTAGCGTGACCAATCCATTTACCCTGCACATCTTTTGGGTTGCGGGGCGAAGCCCATGCAAACACGGGAGAATGTGCAAACTCCACACGGACAGTGACCAGAGCCGGGATCACACCAGGGACCTTGGTGCCATGACACAGCCATGCTAACCACTGCGCCACCGTGCTGGCCCTACAATCATGCATTCATAATTGTTGAGCCTAGATAGTTTGGGAATCCCTTAAAAAGATTTTTTAAACCATAATTTAAAAAGTGAGGTTTTTTTTAATTTGCAGAAACCCAGAGGGATCCAATCAACAATGGTTTTTGAGACAACTGAAACGCATCAAATGGAAACTTACTGAGCCTTTTAAATACAAAGCACCTTTCTAAATGCTCTCTACTTCAGAAGATTTGTTCAGCACTTGACCAAATTTGCACACAAATAAAAGTACAAAATATTCACCCACTACCAGACCATACTGCAATGGATGAAACAAGGGTGAGAATAATCATAAGATCATCTAGGCTGTTTGACCATTGTGTTCTGCAATTCACCTCATGTCACTTCTCCACTTTTATCCTGTAGTCCTGTGCATTTTTCCTTTTCAGATAATGATATAATTTATTTTAGAATTGCTTGATTGTGCATCCTGCCAGTGCATTCCAGATCCGATCCACTTACGACATTAAAAAAGTTTTTCCTCCTATCACCGTTGCTTTATTTTGCCAGTTCCCTAAAATCTGTGCTTTTAGAGGTATTAGATAGAATACCTCTATCTAATCTCTCCTCAACCTCTTCTCCAGGGAACACAGTCCCAACTTCGCCAGTCTATCTATGGAACTGAAGTGCCTCACCCTGGAACCATTCTCCAGGATCTTTTCTGCACTCTCTCCAATGCCTTCACTTCCTTCCGAAAGCTTGGTGCCCAGAACAAGATGCCATACTCCTGTGCTGGTTGAACCAGAGTTTTGTACAGGTTTAACAGAACTTCCTTGTTTTACTATTTAATGCATCTACTATTAAATCTCAGGATGTTATGTGCTTTATTAATCGCGTGCTCTCAACTTGTTCTGCCACTTTCAATGATTTTTTTTTGCAGGTCCCTATGCATGCATCCCTTTAGAATTGTATACATTTTTGAGTACCGTCTCTCCATGTTCTGCCTACCAAAACAAATCACTTCACACTACCCTGCATTGAACTGAATTTCCTCCACGAGTGTCCGCCAATTCCACCTACCTGTCTAAGTTATTTTGCAAACTATCACTATTCCCCTCAGTTCACAATACTTCCAACTTTCATTGTCATCTGCAAATTTTGAAACTGTCCTGCACACCAAGGACTCATTAATATATATCAGGAAGAATAAGCGCTCAGACCCCTGGGCAACTTCAGTAGAAAACCGTCTTCTGGACTTTAAAAAAAACTATAATTCAACTCTCTGTTCCCTGTAAATATCTTTCCACTGAGTGTGAGCAGAAACAGTGTACCTGAGGCCATTGAAAAACACACCTTACCTCCACCGCCCAGGTGAGCCGCGAGCTGGAGAGCAGCCTCACGTGACACTTGTGTATCGAGCCGTTTCCATGGATACGACCACGAGGTGCAGCTCCGCCCTCTATTCCGCATCATCCAGACACAGGCGGAGATACTGGATGCTGCTTTCGCAAAGATCAGTTTACCCACTCGGGCCAGATTGCTTTTGAAACGAAATGGGGAGGTTTTCCACTCCCGCCCGGTGGGCCCGGGACGGGGCAGCGACCAGACGGTCTGTAAGTGCAGCAAGAGTGTGTAAAGAGAGGGTTGGTAACTTCACGCTGATCTGCTGCCTGAACCGCAACTTCGGAATAAGTAATTAGTATGTGTGCCCTGTAAAAGTGCTAGAGTCCTGAGTGAGGGGTACACAGCACCAAGGGAGCCCCTTCTCCCAGCCTCCACTCATACCCTTGATGCCAAGTGACCATTGCAGCAATTAGCAGAGCAGATCCACAAGGGAAGGGACCAGGCCAACTCAGGGGGTGATCAAATTACTGGGACCTCCCAACACCCATCTCCCCACAAACTGCGGAAAGGGGGCACCAATGAGTTGTCGCCTGGGGACTGCCTTTTGCCAATGCCAGGCATGTGTGGCATTCAAGGAGCTGTGCCACATTTTGATGTAGTTAGTTGGTAATGATGGTTGCCCCTGTAGAAATATAGGCCGGGCTGCCACAAGTAGCCCCCAAAAGGACATTGAGACCAACCATCACAGTGCTCACAGCAGTATGACCATAGAGGTGAGGACGCTGCCTCAACCTCCTCTCTGAAGCAACAAGGGGAGCACACAGCATTAGTGCCTATTTACAAATCATCATTGTATCACTGAGGTCACTGTGGTCCCGGTGGTGTGTTAAACAAATACAATGCTATAAGTAAAAATGTTATACAAGGATTATCATTGTATTCACCTCCTTTGACATTAACACTATTTACAATATTCACAAAGGTCAACAGGATCTCACTGGTTTCCAGTTCTGACTAGCCATTAGATCATTTACATGTGTTGGCTGTAGTGTGAAAAATGGTGGGAAAAGGCCCAGGCTTCATCCAGCACTAGATGGAAGTTATGTCATAAGTCCCTCTGGGTTCCTTCCACTGAACAGATGCTGGATTAATATGTCTTGCGTAATAATGGCATCCAGTATAGGTCTCGCTCCACATTTGTGGCCTCTTCTCATGAGTTGCCTCTGAGGTTCATACTGCACCCCTGTTTCTTCATCCTCTGATGACACAGAAACGTCTTTGAGCTTAGCCTCCTCCAAAACCACAGGCCCTCTGTTGAACCATGGTACACAGTATGCAGCTCACCTGGCTAGTGAGTATTGTGGTGCTCCACCGGCGTGACCAAGAACACAGTGGTTAGCACTGGTGCTAAACAGCACCAAGGTCCCAGGTTCGATTCCTGGCTTGGGTCACTGCCTGTGCAGAGTCTCCACGTTCTCCCAGTGTCTCTGGGATGGGGGGTGGCCAGGGGGGCTCTATCTGTTAGGTCGGGCCAGTGCCATGTTTTATGGTGCGACCACTGCAGGTCGTCGCCGTGCACATGCGTGGTCACAGACCTGGCCATTCTCCGGCCGTTTATATCTTGGGAGCCGAGTGTTTTACTTGGCGTGGCTGCTAGCCCCTCGCCAGTCGTAGGATCGGTGAGGGGTCGACGCCGATTTTTTTGATGTAAAACACCACAGTCTCAAAAACGGTGAATCCAGACCATGATTTCCCATCGGCCTCTGCAGCACAAAATAACTCATCAGCGCAGTCCCCCCCCCTCCCCCCCATGTGACTTAGTCTCAGATGGGAGAGTTGCACTCAATTAATTTTACAACATCCAGTACTTTGGTCACCACTGTTCGGTTGAAGAACCCATGGAATGATTTCAAAGAAAAACAGAGGAGTTACCCCAGTGTCCTGGTCATAGAATTCCTACTGTGCAGAAGGAGGCATTCGGCCCATTGAGTCTGCACCGACTCCCTGAAAGAGCACTCTACCTAGGCCCATGCCCTCTCCCTATCTCTGTAACCCTAACTAACCTTTCAGGCACTCAGAGCAATTTACATGGCCAATCCACCTGACTTACACATCTTTGGACTCTGGGAGGGAACTGGAGAACCCGGAAGAAACCCACGCAGACATGGGAAATGTGATGAATGGTATCGGTATAACTGCTGTAACTGTACATTGCCTTTAATACATTGGCCCTTTAAGACCGGGCTTGGAACCCTGGGGGATTATGCCTCTGGCTCCGCCCCCAGGAAACTGCATATAAGATGATGCTTACTGGGCAGCATGCTGTGAGCACACTTCTCGGCAGCTGTCCGGTTCTCTGGTAATTAAAGCCTTTGAATTACCAATCTTCTCTCCTGAGTCGTAATTGAGGGTATCTCAGGAAAAATGTGCAAACTCCACACAGTCACGCAAGGTCAAAATCGAACCATAGAATCCCTACAGTGCAGAAGGAGGCCATTCAGTCAATCAAGTCTGCACTGACCCTCTGAAAGAGCAGCCCAGCTAGGCCCAATCCCCCGCCCTATCCCCATAACCCCACTTAGGGACAATTTAACATGGCCAATCCACCTAACCTGCACATCTTTGGTCTGTGGGAGGAAACAAGACCACCCTGAGGAAACCCACGCAGATACGGGGAGAACGTGCAAACACCACACAGTCACCCGAGGTCGGAATCGAACCTGGGTCCCTGGCGCTGTGAGGCAGCAGTGCTAACCACTGTACCACCATATCCTCCTGGTCAGTATTGATCCCTCCAGCAACATCATGAAACAACAAATTATCTGGTCGCACATTGCTGTTTGTGTAAGTTTGCTTTGTGTAAATCGTCTGCCATGTTTCTGACATTACAATAGTCACAACACTTCAAAAGTACTTCATTGGCTGTAAAGTACTTTGAGGTGTCTGGTAGATATGAAATGTTTTATATGTGTGAAAGTCTTTCTTTCCATGTTTATTTAATTAATTACATTTAAATTCCACAATCTGCTATGGTGGGATATGTATTTGAATCATTTGATCAGCCTTTTAGATCACTAGTATAGTAACATGATAACGGCTATCATAACCCCTACCGTAACCTGTCTTCCATAACACATGGTGAAGTAGGTTAGAAGTCATGGGACAACTATGTCAAGTTCAAAAGATAAAAATCATACCCTATTTTAAAATGGTACATTCCGTATTTATTTTATGTTCCTTCATTCACATTCATAATGGAAAAAGGATATCAGGAAGTGTAGGCAAAAAGGAGTTTGAATATATTCTTGACAGAGATAAATGATAAAGTGGAATGAAGGGGTAAAACTAAATAGGTGAGATTTTGCAAGTAAATATTATCGGAAGGACTGGCTGCAGAAAGATATTGGAGAAGTCATTGGCTGCATGGAGATAAATAATAGAGCATGACGAGTGGGAGGAGATGAATGGACTGCATGGAGGTAATGGAGAAAGATTGGACAGCTGAAAAGAAACAGCCATGGGGCCAGGTGGAGATAAAGAAATGGCACAGTAGAAATGAGGAGTACTTTTGTCTTTTAAAACATATTCTAGAAAGGTTTGCAGTTCAGTCTGGATGAGAGGTGATGGTAGACACGTTGCAGATTTTAAAAAATACAGCACCATTAGGTACTGTAATTGTGGGAAACCATGGAGCAGAACAAATGTAAAGAATACTTGGTGCAATCATTTTAGTTCCAGGGGTCTGGTGAGTTTGGGCCTGTTTTTGTTGAGAATAAGGGTGATACTGAAGGCACTACTAATACAAAAGGAAAATAGGCTAACCAAATGAAAAGAAGCTTAACATCAGCAAAAAATAAAATGTCCCAATCAAGGGAACATCCGACCTACATCCTATTGTTACAGTGCATGTAAGATACTCCATACCCCTGTAGTGCCCGCTGGCCGTGAAAGCAAAGTCCACGGATCAAAGGCAGAAGGAAGTGTTCTCCAAATTTAAAACTTCACACTAGCATTTTAATGTTTGTTGGCCTTGGAGTGTGGAAACATGATTTTGGGGGAGGCAATATGGATTTAATGACTAAAAGTTAATATTAAATTATTAATATCGGTACAAAAGGCAGAATCTTGTGGAGGCAACAGGGGTCTCAGCTGCTGGCTGGAGAGCCGATGGGAGCCCCTTGCTGCTTCTTTTTGGGAAGGTCTGCCACATCTTGTCCAACTCAGACTCTTAACAGAGCAGTGGCAGGCTTTTACCACCCCCAACCAACGGATAAAGAACCCCAGGAGGACAGATGAAGCAGTTCAGGGAGGAAACTCCAGAGCTTCGGGCCCAGACAACTGAAGACCAGGCAGCCAATGGGGGGACAAATTAAATCAGAACTGCACAAGAAACCAGAATTGGAGGAACGGCAGAGATTGCTGAAGGCTTAGAGTGATGTCATGAAGGGACTTGAACACAAAAATTAGAATTTAAAATTTGAGGCATTGCTTTACCAGGTGCCAGTGAACGTCAGCAAACAAGAGTGCTGGTGGAGCAGGATTTGATGCAAGTTAGGATACAGGGAGCAGAGCTTTGGAAGAGCTGTAATTGACAGAAGGTGGAAGCTGTGGAAAGCTTGTCAGGATGCTAGAGTTATTAGGCTTTACTAAATTTAAAAAGCTGACTTGCTGATGCCATGAAATGGGGTATTTTTCAATAATTACTCAAAAGCAAATAGCTAATGCTGCCTACTATCAAAATTGTACTTAATTTGAAATGGTATTGAAGTCACTTATTTTCTCTTGCAGAGATAACTTTTCTAGTTAAAACAGCTTTCATAGAAAGGAAATGTAGATCAATATTGTTAACAACATGTTGTGAATTTGTTTTCAGTGCCAATGATATCCACTGGAATTTCAAAGCTCAAATAGAGGAAAGCATAACTATTTCAACACATAGAAATGAACAGAATTTTTAAAAATGTAAAACATGAATAAAATGTCCTTTGTTCAAATTGCTTTTATTGTTGACTTGTTATAGGTGTAATAACATATAAAACAATCCAGGCATTATTTTTATATAAATATGAAATGCCAACCTTCTCAAAGTTTATTAGTCTAAGTTTACAAGCGATTTTCCAGTCTGATTGAATGTATTATCGTAATTATCCTTCACCTTTCCCAGAGCTCTGTTTATAAAGGCAGGCAAAACAACATTTAGCGATGAACCACTCCTACTTACACAGCAAATCACAGCAAAAACACCACATTGTGAACATAGACTATGCATTCTATCTCTGCTATCCAACAGAGTTCGTAACAGTTTCACATAAATGATTCCCATGTATGCATTTTTCACTGCTCATTTAACTTTCATTAATGAATGCAATAATGTAATGTTAACAGTTTTAAACACAAATTTTTGGTATATTTTACAATTTCACCGAACAAGATGGTGGTACAAAGGGCAGAATACGTTGTGAATAGAAATGTTCTGCTTTGAATAGCCTCTCTGTTATCCAAAGATGTACCATTTTATTGCGTCTTTGTTTGGAGGCAAGCACTAGTGAAGATCTCTTGAAGCTTTTAAAGCATTTATTAATGAATTAGTTTGACTTGCCAATTGATTTTCTTTAATTATTTGTTTTAATGGAGTGATCGGAAGAAGATAATTGAAATTTTATTACAGCAATTCATCAATAGGGACAGCCCTAGTTTTAAACAGTCGAAGTTTCAAACGATCCATTTAATATTAAGAATTTATGAAATAGAGTTTGTTGAATACAACATTTATGGTTAATATTTAATTACAGCATGATAATAATGATGAGGGCTGATCCCTTCAGCCTGTGCATCAAGATGCATGGTGCCTTTGCAGCCAAAATAAGATGATTAGATAGTGCAATTGTGGCTTTTTAATGCAAAAAAGGGCAAAAATGTATTCTTTATTGTTTTACTACTTCCTTCTTATTTCTTAATTTAACAGTAAATTAATTTATTATTGATACTTTTACAATAATAAACACTTAACAATGTCAACTTGAGTATGGTTTGTATAGTATTTAACATAATGATATAGTTGGTTGCTTTCAAAGTATAATTCCATGGATTTAGGAGTATATACTCCTACTGGAGTACGACACAGCAGACAAAAGACAAATATAATGTTAAGTGTGTAAGCAGAGCTATAGAATATAAATCTAAGGAAGTGATACTATTTTATAAGAGCATTAAAAATGTTACAGTTGTGTTACCATGGTCAAGAGAAGATAAGTAGTTGTATTATGAAGAGAAACACATGAAGCTAATTTTCCTGTCGTGAATAAACTCTGCATGCACCCCCCTCCCCCCCCACATAAAATCGGAAGACCCTGGGTCCAATGCCTTCATGCCAGTCTCCGATAATATGGAAATTAAACAGTCACTGATACTGGCAGCTGCCTGCCATTTTTAGAAGACAAATTAACAAGCTGTTAAGCATTGGATCTAAAATGTTTGGGAGAGTTTTACAGCAGCTATGATGAGGGAACACAAAGGTGGCAGACAAGGGTCATGGTTGAACGTACCAGCAGATTCTGCTGGAGAAGTTGGCAGTGTCTGTATGAACTTTAGTGACATTTTGAAAATCTATTTTGCATCTTCAGAATTATTAATAAAGGCTGATTCTGAGAGCAGAGAAACTTTACAATTCTAGCCGTGGCTGCGGTGTTACCCCTCTGCCTCATGACATACCAGCCTACATGACCTGCCAATTCTTAGAACCCTCACATCAAGATGTTATTCATATTACAATGCAAAGATTGTTGAACAAAAATTATCTATTGTATTAACTCAAGTCACGAGTGCTTATTATGATGTGGCATTTAAAAATAGGCATGAGAAGCTTGCCCTGATATCAACTGCAAGATTGGAAGGAGGCAAGGGGAAGGGTTTGTGGTCAGGGAGCAAACTTCCTTTGCATGTATAATTGACCGGTTTCCTGCAGGGAAGCTGTTAATTGGTCACAACACACTTTATTTGGCGTGTATTAAGAGTGGAGGTGAAGTTGGCAGACTGCACACTTTTGGTTTGGCCTCCACATCTGAAAGCAAAAAGTTAAATTCGCCCCTCAGAGATTGCATGACCTGTGTTGATATTTTCAACATTTGGCCAGTTATTACACCTCTATAAGTTTCTTAGCTCTACTGACACAGCCTTTACTTTGGAATCAAATTTGTTATTTTCATCACTCAGATATGTGTTATTGCATCTTTCTCAATATTGAATGCTTTTAAGTATCTGCAGGGATCTCTGAATCTCATCCTACTTTTTATTTCTCTTTTCTGCTACAGATATAAAGGATGACATTCCAAAAATCATATTTATGACCTTTTCTTAAAAAAATTAACATTTTTAATTTCTTTTTTTAAATAAATTTCGAGTATCCAATTCTTTTTTTTCCAATTAAGGGGCAATTTAGCATGACCAATCCACCTAGCTTGCACATCTTTTTAGGTTGTGGGGGAGATCCACACAAACACAGGGAGAATGTACAAACTCCACACAGACAGTGACCTAACATTTTTATTTAATCATCCATCTGCTTCCACACATGTATTTCATGGGATGGATGAGAGATATGACTAAACTGTTTTAAATAATAGGAGGAAATAGATAAGTTGGATGCAGAGGGACATTTTGTATTTTACTAAAATAATCAAAGGGGTGATTCCACATACAGTGAGATAATTGTGCATCAGAGAAATGGGTACAATTTTATCGCCCTGATTTATTGATCATGCTTCTCACAAGCATTAAATATCTCTTGGTTGGGAACATGAAATTGCGGCATTACCTCAACCTTCGTAATCCCAAAAATAAAGGTAAAAGTCAAACAGTACATAAAGACCAGCTTTTCCATGTTTAGAGCTATTGGCCAACGGCGATGGATCCTCAAATTCTACTTAACCAGTACGCAGAAATCCGTGAAAAAAAACAAGTTTTACTACTCCCACATTGTAAGAGGCTTCACCAATACCTATTCGTACCCAACATTTATTCAATATAAAAAAACAACACGTCTTCACCTTTTGTGCTCACAGGCCTACATTGACTGCAGACAAGCAAAGTATTGATATAAAAATTCTCATCCTTGTTTTCAAACTCCCCATGCTCTCACTCCTACCTATCACTGTAATCTCCAGCCCTACAACCTTCCGAGACATCTGTGCTCATCTAATTCTAGCCTCTTGAGTCTCCCTGATTTTAATTGCACCACTGTTGGTGGCTGCACCTTCAGTGGCCTAGGACCTACACATCTCTGCTTCTCTACCTTGCTTCCCTCCTTAAAACCTATACTTTGATCAAGTTTTTGGTCAATAGAACCAATGGGCTAGACTTTTATGGACTCAGGAAGAATCCGTAAAGGTTTAGCAGCCGGGACCAAATTCCAGGATTACCGACCCCGTTCCCAGTGCCCCAATTTTCATCAAATGCAGATTAAGGCTGTGAGCTTGTGCAGGTCATGAGCCTGGACCCTGTACTCCCAACCTGACCATTTCCATTGCAGGGTTAGGTTGTCCTCGCCCTCTACAGTTTAATGGAGTCAGGCCAGCTTTTAAAGGACTCAAGGTTCACGGTGCTTCAAAGGTATCGCAAATTATAGTCAGAATAAGGAAACCTTTTGAAATGCAAATTTCATTCCAATCTATACCTCTCTACCTACCCCATGACCCTCGATGCCAAGCTATGTCCTCTACTCCACCCTCTAAGGTCCCTCATAATTCCTTACAAAGCTATACCCCACTTCCAACCCCCATGACCTATCATACTCTCCATGCCAAGCTATGTCCCTCTACCCAGTCCCAAAGACTACCAAGAGCCCAGCCATACATTAGATTGTTCAAATGGCTGCATTAAAGGGGGAAATATTACTTGACAGCACTTGCTCTCATTTATTTACACAAGAGAAAAGATATTTCATGTGTTTGCAGTTTCAGCTATTGATACCTTAAAGGGTCTGAATGATTGACACACTTAGAGGGATGTACTGAAAGTTTTTTTTAGGTCAGTAGAAAATTATAAATGAATGACAATTAAATTTTTGCACACATTCTACTGTTACTGTAGAATTTATTGGTTCTGCACAGAGTGTATAATGGATAAATGAGCATGGAAGTGCCATAGCTTGGCATGGAGGATATGAGAGGCCATGGGCTGGATGGGGGAGGGTCATGATGTGACATGAGTTGGCATTGATGGAGTATGTATGGGGTTTGAGGGCTGTTTACTTGTTTTTCTATCATCACAAGTGGGATTAAGTCCCAGAGTCTTGAGGCAGGCCTTTAAAAGAGCCAGTCTCAACACACTATGGCTGCCTCTGAAGTCTTTCTGAGTGGGGGCAGGTGGGCCTGACTGCAACATGCTCCAACCACTTCCCCACCCCAACCGCGGAATGTAAAACCCATCTTTACTGGGATTTTAAATATATAGTTCCTGTTCATATTGTTACTGTATGTTAATATGTTCACTTGCCTTTGCTCTGACAGGCGTTTAATGTGAAGATCACTACAGGTATTGATTAAAACTGACTGCATTTCTTCATACAAAAAGTTCTGAATATCTAATTAAAACATCATCAGCACAACTGTTTGATTCCCACTGATTTCTTGAGTAATTAATTAATTAATTAATTAAGCTATGGAATTTATAGTTTAAGGTTATTTGAATACAATACTAAATAGTCCATCATTCAGGTTACAGAATGGTTAAGGTAGACTGCAACAGTTTTGTCAATCCTGACCATTTAGTTTATTATTTCACACCGAATGTTGGCTTTCATTAATTCTTTTTTCTCGGCACACAACTATGTGAAAAAATGTCACTGTGCTACACTCCTCCTCCTTCCGGTACCATGAAGAAGCACCCTAAAAAGGCAGTGGCAACCATGGACTTCCATTCAATTGATCCATGATTATGCTTGTCAAAGTACTGCAGTTGTTTGCCAATGCCATTTGTAGTTTGGCTGTCCAGGAAATGCTCCTGTCCGTCAACAAGTATATTGGAAGTACTTAGAGGCAGATAGTCAACTTGTTCAGCTATGTTATGAACACACCTTCCATGGTCAAGTCATGAAGTGGGACTTGAAGCCAGAGCTTCCTACCTCACGGCAGGGATGCTACCCACTGTGTTCCAAGACCTCCCATGTATTAGACTAGCAGCCTAGTGAAATAATAATGAACTGCAGCCAAAGGAATAATGAGGCAAATGTTTGAAATTTGAAAAACTGTAGAACAAGAAATACTAATTACACATGGGGTCCGGTTTAGCTCAGTTAACTGAACAGCTGGTTTGTGATGCAGAGCAAGGCCAACTTCACGGGTTCAATTCCTGTACTGGTTGAGGTTATTCATGAAGGCCCCACCTTCTCAACTATGAGTCTCTGTCCTGAGGTGTGGTGATCCTCTGGTTAAACCACCACCAGTTAGCCAGTTCCCTCTCAAAAGGGGAAGCAGTAAATTGTCATCGGGGCCGATGGTGACTTTACTTTACTAATTACACTTTAATCTGGGTTTTCTTAGCCATCCTCCTTTCTAGCAAATTAAGCTAATTCAATCCTCTGCTGCCCATATGCTAATTTACACAAAGTCTTCGACCCTAACCCTGTGCTCACTGACCTGTGTGGGCCCACAGTCTGGCAATACTAATTTTAAAATTCTTATCCTCAGCTTCAGATGGTCTCACCCCTCCCTTTCTGTAACCTCCTCTACTTCCTCAACCACAGGCCTGCCAGGATTTCTGCGTTGCTCTAATTCTCCTCATGCATCCCCAATTTTAACCATTGCACCATTGGCAGTGACACCTGTCAGTTGCTGAGATCCTAAACTCTGGAATTTCCTTCCGAAGCCTTTCCACCTCTCTCTCCTTTGGAGTTGCTCCTTAAAAGTTAGAATTTGACCAAACATTTGGGTGGCCCAGTGCCCCACCTTGTCTAATAACACTCCTGCGAAACACCATTGGGATGCTTCTAGCACATTAAAGGTGTATAAATGCAAGTTGTTACTGTTATAAAATAAATTAAAATTCTCACATTACTGGTCTACTGTTTGATTTTCCATACTTTGACGTGGGAACATGAATTCCTGGGAATGAATTATAAAACTATTACCTGATTCAATGGCTCAAATTAAATTGTCATCCTTTCTCACCATCACTTGAACTATCAAACGGGACTGCAACATTATCATCCGCTGATGAATTTATTTTTCTTTATCAATTTAATCAACAGGTCCCCCCCCTTACTATATGTATGTATTAATTCAATGATGGGCTATGGTCCTGCAAGTGCCTGGCACCCTCCCAGTACCATACCGACTAAGTAAAAGGTTTGTCATAACCATACACAATTCTTTCCTCAGCTACATAAATGTTGCTAATTAGCCCAGGCCAGTTTTCTCTTTCAAGACTGAAGTCAGTTCTCTCAACCACTTTAGCACCTTGGCCGAGATCAGTTAAATTAGCATTAACCAGGATTTACGTCCATGATCTTCCTGGTCTGCATAGTTCAGTTATTCTTCAGATAAATTCACCAAGGTCATAGGAACACTATACCTGCTCACTGTCCGTGTGAGAAAGAGCCCGTGGCCGGAATTTTCCAGCCATTCCTGCCGATGGGATTTTCCCAGCCTATGTGTGTGAGAGAGTCTGTGAGAGTGTGTGTGTGTGTGAGGGTCTGTATGTGTGAGAGCGTGTGTATGAGACAGAGAGAGAGTGTGTGTGAGAGAGAGTGTGTGCATGTATGATAGATGAGAGAGTGTGTGTGTGAGATAAAGAGTCTGTCGGTGGGGTTTTCTGACCCTGAAGTTCTGGTCCTGCCAAACGAGTGCCCCCATGGCAGATTCCCTTGTGGCCAATGGTAAGTCGCCTCTGTCACGAGACAACACGCTGCTTGGGGGGGGGGGGGGGGGGGGGGGGCAGGTAACATCCTACCCTGTGTGTGAGACAGAAAGAGAGGAAATGTGTGTGCATGTGTGGGAGAGAGTGAGAGAGTATGTGTATGTGAGTAGGTGCATTTGAGTGATTTTGAATGAGAGGGAGAACCCCAAGACTTGGGAGTGAGTCAGAAACACAAACCATACCTTCCTCATTTCCCTCCCCAAAATCATATTCATAAAGCAGGTCAGGAGAGGAGAAAACCCCAGACACTTGCTTCCAAAACCTGCTTTCGTATGAATTCTGCCGAGGCCCACACAGCATGTGCACCACTAGAGGTGAATGCACGGTCAACGTTTGTAAAACTCAATCCCTTAGCAAGGCCTGGTTCCCACCCCTTCCGGGGTGAACCTGGGTGCCAGTCACTTTCTCTCTCTAGCTCTGCTTAAGCAAAAAGGCAAAAAAAGTTATTTGATGAACTCTGCTGTTTGACCCGTTTCAATGGGCCTTTTTATTAATTACTCCTCATTGAAATTTATTGCTTTAACATTAAAATTTTTGAATTTCAAGATTAATGTTGTAGGAAACTATCTTACCAAACTTTGATCGTTAGCTGCTTGAGTGACAAAAAAATTGAAATGTGGCCCCCCCACCCGAAAGATTGAACAAGCCTGATTTAAACCAGTACTAAATCACAGCTGTGCAAAATGCACTGTAAACCAGATCATGGAGTGACGGTTCCCATGTCATAATTCATGTGTACATATAAATGTCTTGCTTCCCAATAACTCAGATCAAGGTTGGGTTTTATCTTTTTCAAGGGAGTCCATAGCCATATGTTATAAAAGGAGGATGGTGATGCATTGGTTGTTTTTTGTATAATTTGAAGGCTAGGACAGGTTTCACGAACGACAAGCAGGTTGCTGTCTGACTGAAAGAAAAACATCTCTTACCTCTAAATCTTGAGACATCTGCCACCCTTGCCCAGCATCTGAAATTAAATGGGGGTCGGGGAGTTGTGCCTTGCTTTGTGCTAAGTGTGATACTACATTCTCACACATGGTCTATGCAACAAGACTAGGACAACATTGACTAATAATTGGCAAGTAACATTCCCACTATATAAGTGTGAGGCAATGACTGTCTCCAAAAGAGAGAATCTAACAACCTTCCCTTGACATTCAACAGCATTACCATCATTGAATCCTCCACACCTAACAATATCTTGGAGGTCACTTTTGACCTGAAGCTTAACCAGACAAATCACATGCTGTGACAGAAAGAACAAGTCTGAGAATGGGTAACCTGTCCACCATTTATAAAGCACAAGTCAGGAATGTCATGGAATACTCACATCCATTTTCCTGGTTAAGTGCTACTCCAAAAACACTCCACATGGACCGCAGCAGTTCATCACCGCATTCTTAAGAGCAATTGGGATGGGCAACAAATGTTGGTGTTGCCAGTGATGCCCCTATTCCAGTCACAGAGGAAATAAAATTAATATTCTTGAATTTCTGAGGTATGTGGTACTTCCAAACATCACTTAAATATGTTTGCCAGAAGAACCCAGTTCAAATATTATTTATATGGCTACCTGTGAAAGTTCTTTGTTGTACTTTTTGATAGCAGCGAAGACACACAATTGATTAAGCACAATCAATTGTCAAAAGTAGCTTTTTTTCATTCATATTTCAGAAGTAGTCATTTGAAAATATTTCTTGTATATATGGGCGGAATTTACCGGCTGTCCACACCAGAGGGATATTTCAGCCCCACCGATGGTGCACGGGTTTCCTGGCAACAAGGTGTACAGTCAACAGGAAATTCCGTTGACAACGGCAGGACCAGAAAATCCCGCTTGCGGTCTGCCTCTGTTGCCAAAAAACATTAGGTGGGGTGCTCGGTAAATCCTGCTCAAAGTTTCACTTTATTTATTTTTCCAACAATACTGTTTTTGACTTTTGACTGTCAGGTAAATTTGATTGAATTTATTCATATGACGATATGTTGAAAAGGACGCATCTCTGCAGTTTGAAATTTGAGCCAGTACACAGAAGTAAGTAATGCATGTTCTGCCTGAAGGCAGGTCCTTGGTTCATTGTCGACGAACGATTCATCTTGAACTGATTTCTAAGCTGTTTTTTTGAGTGGTAGTCTGCCATTGCCTTCCACTAACTACAAGGCAGGGTGAGGGGACAGGCAGGCCCCAAGTCTACCTCAGCTGGAATGGGAATCAAACCCACATTTCTGGTGTTACTCTGAACTACCGCTAGCCATTTAAGCTAACCTGCCTGAAGATCCAGAAGCTAGTTAGTAATTCCAGATTTCCCTTCAAAGATCTCACGGGTGTGTGTGTGTCTGGGGGGGGGGATTTGCCATGCAGTGCTGCTACCACAATCCCTGGCTGATTCTTCACTGATAAACTCGGTGTAGGTAACGGCCCACAGTGCTGACTGCTGGGGGATGTCAACCTAAATCTCTTCCCTAATCCATTTTTAAAAAATTATTCTGCTGTGAATATTATCATTGTTAATATATGTGCAACTATTTGAAACTATGTGGAATCCAATATCACAGATTTTAAAAGTATCTTGTGATAAGCATTCAGTTTGCACAATAATGTAAATGAAGTGATGCTATGAAATGAAGAGTTGAGTTGGTTGTCCTCCTCAGTTTATGATTCACAATCTCACTTCACATGAACACAGCAGTTTCTTGGAGCTTGTCTAACATTGGCAACTTTTGTCTCCTTTCATGAACCCTAATTTTCTCTTTACTGTCACACATTCATTATCTCACGTCTGCTCCTATGTGAAAACCTCTCAGTTTATTAAAAGTTTAACTACAAGGGGATGAATTTCCATAGAATTCTGTGAATATTTTTTCCAGTGCTTTCACAGCATTTTCATTATATTTTTCCCCAAGTTACTTTGGACAAGTGGAAGAAAATCCATGGGAATTTACCCCCAGTGAATTGGGTACTTCCAATAACTGAAGACCTGGCAGGTTATTTCCAGTTAAACAAAGTATTGATCTGTTTTGGAATCTGCATAACGACTAAGCTCCCACCTTCGAAAACCATGCATTTTACCATATATAACCCAGTCAGTACATTTTATACAAACATACAAACAGGGTCTATTACCATAACGATTATTCATCTCCATAGATCCTTTGGAATCTTGCATCCATCTTGGGAAGAATGAAGACAAAATACTGAGTAGTCACATACAAATACAATAATCTTGGAATATCAGAAAAAACTTACCAATGATTCAAAAAACTCCTTCATGCCACACTTATTACTTTGCATATTACAATTCAATCATTTCATGAGCAGTTTTCACTTCAAAAAAATGAATAAAATTTCCTGAAATACTTTTTAACCACATTAAAAAGGTACAAAACATAAAAACAGTAAAAACAGCAGAAATAAGTTTTGCTCAGAGAAGTTGTCACAAATTGTTACTTAGTCCAACTGGACACTGGTGTGGTTTCAGGAGCTGCCTAGTTTGTCGAGGATGTAGTATACTTTACATGCCAGCCACTGTCTAAGTGGACAATAGTACTCATTGTGAAACTGCTCAAACTCGGGCGTCTGCCGAATTTCCCTCAAAAATGAAGCATCAATGTCGGACTCCAACAAGACCAAAAGTAGTGGGAAAGCGAACAGCATCAAGCCAAAGCCCACCAGAAGGAGTTTCACAAAGCACTTTGCCATAGCATTCAGATGTTTGTTGCTTGTCAACAATTCAAAGTTGCTGGTGAGTACTCGCTTGACTTCCTTTAGCTCTTCCTCCTTGGCAATCAGAAGTGCAGTTTCATTTGCATCCAGTTCATCATCATCATATGAACCTCCTTCATCCCTCTGGTTCCCAGGTGGGTGGCTATTAAAAAGCAAGTCAATCCCACCATCTTCTACAGGAGTAGGTAGGACACTGGCACTTGGATTATATACTTGCTCTGATATAGTTAATGCTTCATCACTATTTTCCTCTTCGCTCTCACATTTGAATTCACCGATCTCGTCTTTCTCATTCTGTGTCTCTTTTTCCTTTTCCTCTTCAGATGTGGATTGGTCATTCAACGTCAACTGCTCTCCACCTGAAAAGTAAAAGAACATTCAAAGATCTGGATCACGATACCTCACAATCTTCTTCCCCCTGATGAAAACAAGTCAATGTGTGAGAGACTGTTGGTGCAAACCAGTCTCCTTTTTCTTTTTTAAAAAATATTTTTATTCTCCATTTTCACATTTTCTTCAAAGTTTACACCCCACCCACAAACAGTAAACGGTAACAAATACAAAGTCAATTCCCTTATCAATAACAACGATCCCATCCTCCCATCACCCCAAACAACGACCCCCGGGAAATATAAGCATCAAATAAAACAAAACACGGCGGGACAATCAAAGGAGAAAAAAAAACAGAAAAAAAAGGAATCAGGAGCTGCCTATTGTCACCGTTAACCTATAGAGTCCCCCCCACCTAACATTCAATGCCATCCAATCCCCGAAAGAGTACCGTACACGACACCCACGCATTGCGAGCCCTCCCCCCCCTCCCCGACTCCTCCCCTCCACTTCCTTTTACAAAACTCCTTCCCCCAACCTCTGTTCCTTCCCCCCAACTTTCCACCCCGGCTAGACTCATTGGGCCCTGTTCTGCCGGGCTCCGATGGCCGCAGCCCCTCCTCCCACCTCACTCCCGTTCACTGGCCGGCTTAAACTGGCCAGCGTGGTGGCCCCCGACTGGGTCTCTTTCCCCCTGGCCCGGTCCCAGGAAAACCAAGAACTCCCCTTTAGCACACAGACCCCGCATACACACCCAAGCCCCAAAAGAACCATTATTGCAAGCGTAAGTCCCATCTCTTCCCTTGTCCAAGTATATACAACGTTAGCTCATTTAGCACATACACCAACTGCAGTGAAAAAATAGTTACATGAGGCTACATCGATACATGCCCACTTCTCAATTCCGCCACAGTCCTTCTGCCTTCGCAAACTCCTCCGCTGCTTCCGCTGTCCCGAAATAAAAGTCCTTGGATTTGTAGGTCACCCTCAACTTAGCTGGGTATACTATGCCACACTGCACCTTACTGATGTACAGTGCCTTCTTCACCTGGCTGAAGGCAGCCCACCTCCTCGCCAGCTCCACCGTGTAGTCCTGATATATGCGTATACCAGCTCCAGCCCACTGCAACACCCGCTTCTGCTTTGCCCAGCACAGGACTTTCTCCTTCACGCTGTACCTACGAAAACACAAAGTTACTACTCTCGGCGGCTCACCCTCCTTTGGTACAGGCCTCCACGACCGGTGAGCCCGATCCAGTTCATATTGGGAGGGGTCATTCGCCCTCCCCCAATAGCTTCGCCAACATCGTGGCAAAATACTCAGTCGGCCTCGGGCCTGCTACTCCTTTGGGAAGATCCACAATCCTCAGATTCTGTCGCCTAGATCTGTTTTCCAAGTCATCCATTTTGGCTCGCAGTTCCTTGTTGATCTCTATCACCTTCTGCATCTCCTTCCCCATCGAGGTAAGTTGATCACTGTGCTGCAATAATGTCTCTTCCACTTCCATCAGCGCCTCGCCTTGCTCCCGCACCTCTGCCGCTGCGCTCAATACCGCCGCCCTCACCGGGGCAATCGCCTCCACCGCCAGCACTTTCAATACTGTCCCCATCTTCCTCATCGCCTCCATGTGCTTTGCGAACTGCCTTTCGAGTTCTGCGGCCATCACCTTAGTCATTTCTTCAGCCGTGGGCAATGCGGCCTCCCCTGGTGCCCCAGCCTCCACTTTGCTTGCCGTCCTCGCGGTGACCTTTCCACTCTCCGACGGACTTTCAGCTGCTTTTTTTACGGCCGTTTTTTTTTACTTGTTTTTGACATTTCTCTTCACTGTGCCTTCTCCCTGCTTTTGCCGCCTCTGTAGCCCCTGGGACTGGGCGTTAATCCCTGAAAATGCCGTACCCGAACGGGAGCCCTCCAATATGCGGCTGCCTCCCGCCCGCCGTCACCGGACGTCCAATCAGTCTCCTATCTCTGATGTGTTTTTACTCTATTTCATAAATTGCTAAGCCACACCTTATTAACTACTAAATAATTTTTCTCAAGTCTTCTGCAAAACACTGACCTAATTATCAGATTGGGAGGTGTTAGATAGACTAAGTACAATTTTCATTTCTCTCTTGCTGCACCTAAAAGGACAAGGACATGTAGTAAGATTTAACACTCAATGAGCCCAGCTTCTAACTGCTCTGGGCCTTGTAATTCCATCAGCCAACCAACATTATAAAAAATCAGGTGAAGAATTGTTACTGCAAACCATGTGGGACTAAAGAAAATTCTTACTGGAGAACAGAAGCGTAACAAGTAATTGTCAAATTATTTTATTGCTTCTGAAATGACAACACAAGTTGCAGGCAACAATCAGCAGTGGCTTCAAGCAATTGAATCTAAACATGGTACCTCTTATATAAATGGGGCTCATGCTAATATTTTTCTGCCCATACATAAGTACGTAACCATTGACCACTTCCGTTATTTATTGGGTTTTTTTAACAATTAGTATCCAAACAGAATCAACTGAAGTACTGTGTTGAATTCTGTGCACTACACTTTAGAAAAGATGTCGAGGTCTTGGAGAAAGTGGAAAAAATATTTACCATAATTTTATCTGGGAGAAGGAACTTAATTGATAGGGAGAGACTGGATAAACTGGGATTATAGAGTCATAGTGTACAGAAGAGGCCCTTCGGCCCATCGAGTCTGCACCGAGAAAACAACACGAAATCTACACAAATCCTACTTTCCAGCACTTGGCCCATAGCCTTGAATGTTATGACATTTCAAGTGCTCATCCACGTACATTTTAAAGGTTATGAGCTTTCCTGCATCTGCTACCCTCCCAGGCAGTCTGTTCCAAACTTCCACCATCCTCTGGATGAAAAATATTTCCCTCAAATCCCTTCTAAACCTCCTGCCCCTCACCTTGAAATGATGCCCCCCAACCCATTATTGACCCTTTAACTAAGGGAAACAACTGCTTCCTGTCCACATCCCTCATAATCTTATACGTCTCAAACAGGTCCCCCCTCAGCTGTGGTGATGTGCATCACTGTAAACACACAAGGGGTTAATGTAAATACATGTAGACTAGCTAGACACTAGAAGGAGCACCAGAGACATGACACACAGACACTCAACCAATAGAACAGTTAGATAGGACACGACCAATGGGCATTCATGATACACACAGAGGTGACACGACCACAGGAGGGCATTACACCAACCCATATATAAAGGACACTACACACATGATCTGCCTCTTTCCAGTGGAGACAGTCAGTGAGTAGAGACACAGGGTTGATTCAATATCACTCCCACCACGTGTATTGTAGCAGACTGGTAGTCAGTCTGCGTAGCTATAGTAGGATTAGCAGTAGTGCCGAACCCGAGTAATAGAAGTGTAAATAGTTTAATAAACGTGTTGAAGTTATCTCCACGTCTGAACCTTCCTTTGTCAAGTGCACCACAAGGAAGCCGCTTATGCTACGTTTAGAGCATAACAAGACATCAGCCTTCACTGCTCTAAAGAAAACATCACGAGCCTATCGAGTCTCTCTTCATAGTTCAAATGTTCCATTCCAGGAAACATCTTGGTGAATCCCCACTGCACCCCCTCCAGTGTAACCACATCCTTCCTACAGTGAGATGATCAGAACTGCACGCGGCACTCCAGCTGTGGCATAACCTAAGTTTTATACAATTCCATCATAACCTCCCTGCTCTTACAATCTATGCCACGATTGATAAAGGCAAGTGTCCCATATGCCTTCTTAACAACCCTATTAACTTGTCCAACTGCCTTCAGGGATCTGTGGACAAGCACCCCAAGATTCCTCTGTTTCTCTGAGTTTCCTAGTGTCCTGCCATTCATTGAGTACTCCCCTGTCTTCATCACCTTGCACTTCTCAAGGTTAAATTCTATCTGCCACTGATCTGCCCATCTGACCAACCTGCCTATATCGTCTTGCAACCCAAAACCTTTCTCCTCACTATTAACCACCATACCAATCATTGTGTCATCTGAAAATTTACTTATCAACCTCCATCCCCATATCCCACACCCCCCACCACCCAACATTCTCAACTGTATGTTTTATATATATCATGAACACTAAGAGACCTAGCACTGATCCCTGTGGTACGCCATTGGACACCAGCCTTCAGTCGCACAAACAGTCCTTTACCACCACTCTCTGTCTCCTACCACTAAGCCAGTTTTGGATCCAACTTGCCAAGTTACCCTGGATCCCATGTGCTGTTACCTTCATTATAATCCTCAACCTGCCAAAGGCTTTGCTGAAATCCATATAAAAATCATGATGTGGAGATGCCGGCGTTGGACTGGGGTGAGCACAGTAAGAAGTCTTACAACACCAGGTTAAAGTCCAACAGGTTTGATTCAAACACGAGCTTTCAGAGCGCAGCTCCTTCCTCAGGTGAATCGTTGTAAGACTTCTTACCATATAAAAATCATCACTACATCTACACACCCGATCACCTGTTCAAACAATTCAATCAAATTTGTTGTGCATGACCTCTCTCTGACAAAGACATGCTGACTGCCCCTGATCAAAGCTAGTCTTTCCAAATGGAAATTAATTTATCCGTCAGAATTTTCTCCATAGTTTCCCTACCACTGATGTGAGACTCACTGGTCTGTAATTCCCTGGTTTACCTCTATCATCCTTCTGGAAAAGTGAAACCACATTCGCTGTCCTCCTATCCTCTGGCACCTCTCCTGTGGCCAGAGAGGAATTAAAAATTTGGGTCAGAGTCCCTGTATTTCCTCCCTTGCCTCTCACAGCAGCCTGGATGCAATTCATCCGTACCTGGGTATTTACCCACATTTAAGCCCACCAAAACCTCCAATATCTTCTCACTCCCTATACTGAATGACTCAAGAAGCTCACAGTCCCTTTCCGTGAAATCTGTACCTACATCCTCCTTTTCCCAAATGAAGACAGATGTGAAGTACTCACTTGACACCCTACCAATGTCCTCCAGCTCCATGCACAGATTGTCCATTTGGTCCCGAATGAGCCCTACTCTTTCCCTGGTTATCCGCTTCCCCTTAATATACTTATAGAATATCTTGGGATTCTCCCTAATCCTACCCACCAGTTCTTTTTCATGACCCCTCTTTGCACTCCTATATTTTCTTTAGTTATCCCCGATCTTTCTGTACTCCACTAAGACCACTGCTGATTTGTTTGCTATGTACCTGTTATAAGGCGTTCGAGGAATTCTACAACAGGCTGTTTGAGTCGGAAACCCCAGATGGGACGGAGGGGATGAGGCAATTCTTAGGGGGGCTGAAGTTCCCGAAGGTTGATGAAGACTTGGTAGAAGGGCTGAGGGCCCCGATCGATTTGGAAGAGACAGCAAATGGGCTGAAGGCCATGCAGTCAGGTATAGCCCCGGGACTGGATGGGTACCCCGTAGAGTTTTACAAAAAGTTCTCTGAGATGCTGGAGTCACTGCTGATGAGGACATTTAATGAGGTGAGGGAGAGAGGGGGGCTTCCCCCAACAATGTCACAGGCCAGTATCTCATTGATCCTGAAGCGGAATAAGGACCCGGAGTTATGCGGGCCCTACAGACCTATCTCCCTATTAAATGTAGACGCCAAATTGTTGGCTAAGATCTTGTCCTCAAGGATTGAGGACTGCGTCCCGGACGCGATTGGGGAGGACCAGACGGGATTTGTTAAGGGGAGGCTTTGCCGGCCAACGTAAGAAGGCTGTTGAATGTTATCACAGTGCCCCCCAGAGGGTAGGGACGTAGAGGTAGTGGTCGCAATGGACGCAGAGAAGGCACTTGACCGGCTGGAATGGGATGATCTGTGGGAAGTACTGTGGCGGTTTGGATTTGGGCGGGGCTTCATTGACTGGGTCAGGCTGCTGTATCAGGCGCCCGTGGCAAGTGTTCGGACGAACAGGCTGACATCGGGCTATTTTAGGCTGCACCTGGGAATGAGGCACGGATGCCTCCTCTCCCCGCTGTTGTTCGCACTGGCCATAGAACCGCTAGCAATTTCATTGAGATCCTCAAAGGGCTGGATGGGATTGGCCCGGAGAGGGGGGGGGGATGTAAAACAGAGTCTCGCTATACGCGAACGATCTGCTTTTACATGTGTCAGACCCATTGGAAGGGATGGAAGAAATTATGGTGATTCGGGGGGATTTTGGCTGGTCTTCGGGTTATAAATTGAATATGGGGAAAAGCGAGATGTCCACGATCCAGGCAAGAGGGCACGAGAGGCGATTGGGGGAGCTGCCATTTAGAGTGGTAAGGGAAAGCTTTCGGTACCTAGGCATCAGGTGGCGCGGGAATGGAATGGCTACACAAGTTAAATTCGGTCCGACTAGTAGACCAAATGAAGGAGGATTTTCGAAGGTGGGACATGCTCCCATTGTCACTGGCTGGGAGGGTACAGACAGTGAAAATGACGATTCTCCCAAGATTCCTGTTTGTGTTTCAGTGTCTCCCCATCTTTATTCCGCGGTCCTTTTTTAAACGGATCAACAAGGGCTTTGTATGGGCAGGTAAGACCCCGCGAGTTAAAAAGGGGATGTTAGAGCGCAGCTGGGGGGAGGGCGACCTGGCATCCCGAACTTTAGTAATTATTATTGGGCAGCCAATATAGCCATGATTAGGATGTGGATGGTGGGGGGGGGTGGGGTCAGTATGGGATCGAGTAGAGGCGGCATCTTGTTAGAACTAGTTTGGGGGCGTTGGTAACGACGCCTCTGCCATTCCCGCCGGCACGCTACTCCACCAGCCCATGGTGGTCACGGCCCTGAGAGTCTGGGGGCAATGGAGGAGACATGTGGGAGCAGAGGGTGCCTTTGTCTGGTCCCCAATTTGCAATAACCACCGGTTTGCCATGGGGAGATTAGAGGAGGGTTCCAGAGGTGGCAGAGAGCAGGGATCGAGGGGATGGGCGCTAGGTTTATAGAAGGGAGCTTTCCCAGCTTGAGGGAACTGGGGGTGAAATTTGAACTGACGGGAGGGAATCAATTCAGGTACCTGCAGGCGCGAGACTTCCTACGCAGGAAGGTGTCAACCTTCCCGCTCCTACCACCAAGGGGGATACAGGATAGGGTAATTTCCAGAGTTTGCGTGGGACAAGGGAGGGTTTCGGACATTTATAAGGAGCTTATGGGGTCAGAGGAAACACAGACCAAGGAGCTGAAACACAAATAGGAAGAGGAGTTATGTGGAGAGTTAGAGGATGGTCTCTGGGTGGACGCTTTGAGTAGGGTCAACGCGTCCACAACATGTGCTGGGCTCAGCCTGATACAATTTTAAGGTCGTTCACCAGGCTCACAAGACA
Organism: Scyliorhinus canicula; assembly: GCF_902713615.1. Lineage (NCBI taxonomy): Eukaryota > Metazoa > Chordata > Chondrichthyes > Carcharhiniformes > Scyliorhinidae > Scyliorhinus > Scyliorhinus canicula. The sequence goes on along the minus strand of NC_052153.1, from coordinate 85,272,189 downwards.
GTAGCCCGGATGAGCAGGTTCTTTGGGGTAGAAGATAGGTGCGCAAGGTGTGCGGGAAGACCAGCAAACCATGTTCACATGTTCAGGACATGCCCGAAGCTTAGGGGATTCTGCCAGGGGTTTGCGGAGGTCATGTCCAAAGTATTGAAAACAAGGGTGGCGCCAAGTCCAGAGGTGGCGATTTTCGGGGTGTCGGAAGATCCGGGATTCCAGGAGGAGAAAGAGGCAGACGTTCTAGCCTTTGCCTCTCTGGTAGCCCGGAGACGGATACTATTAGCTTGGAGGGACTCAAAGCCCCCAAAGTCAGAGACCTGGCTAACTGACATGGCTTGCTTTCTCTGTCCGGAGAAAATCAAGTTGGCCTTGAGAGGGTCACTGTTAGGGTTCACCCGGAGGTGGCAGCCATTTGTCGACTTCTTTAGGGAAAATTAACCGTCAGCAGAAGACGGGGTGGGGGGGGCGGGGGGGGGGGGGGGCTGTGGGGGTAGTTTAGTGTAGAGAGGAAGACAGCTTTTGTACTATGTTTATAATTGTACGTGCACTGTTTCTTCTGTTACTGTTGTAAAACCATAAATACCTCAAAACAATGTTTACAAAAAAAAATTATGTACCTGTTAAAAGTCTCTCTTTTCATGCTTATCCAGTCCGGAATATTCCGAGACAACCTGGGTTCTCTGGGCTTGTTGCTCCTACATTTCACATGTAAGGGAACATATTGGGCCTGTACTCTTCTCATTTCTCCACTGCTTCGCTGCACATTTTCCTACAAGAAGTTTTTCCCAGTCTACTTTGGCCAGATCCTGCCGTATTCTAATAAAATCTGCCTTCCCCCAATCCAAAACTGTATTTTGCAGGCCATCTTTTACCTTTTCCACATCAAACTTAAAGCGACTGGGCTGGATTCTCCATTGCCTGACACCGACAGAGAGATCCGTGATCAGGCAGAAAATCCAGCGTCATCGGAAAAATGCTGATGCTCCAGTCCCCTGCTGGCGGCAGCATCAAGGTTCGCGCCCCGTGCCAGCGGGAGGATGTAAATAGGTCATATATACCCATTTGCATCCTATTATTAACAGACTGGACAACGGATTCTCCAAGCCTCCGTGATTCTCCGGTCATCTGGGCCGGGATTCATGTGGGTATGGATTAGTGCAGGTAGTTGTCAGCATGGACCTGGCGCCGTGAACCTCGCGGTGGGCCAAGGAGGTAAGTCTTTAAGGTGGGTGCCCCTAAAATCCATTAGAGCCCCCCCCGCCCCCCCCCCCTCCTCTCACAATGCAAATTCTGCCGGAGCCCCATCAGTGCTCTCCACCAGAGACCCCCATAACAGAGACTCCCACTGGAGATCTCTATAACAGAGACGACCCGATGAGATTCCCATAACAAAGACCACCCCATACGAGCCTCAAAGCCAGCGAGCATTCCAGACGGAGACAATGATAAAATCACTGCTTTAAAACTCATCTGTCCTCCATACCTGCTGGCTCAGGCAGAGAAAGCAGCAGCTGTAAAATCCTAGAAGCAAAAACCACATCTCCAAGGTGTAAACCTCCTCAGAACCTTTGACCTGCAAGGTTTTCATTCACAACAATGAGCATTTGCTTTTACTAGGCCGTGATTGATAGCTTCCAGACAGGCAGATGTCTGGGTGGTTTTATTTCATTTCCCTTCACGCATGAATGGATGTCAAGTAGCCTGCTGTGAAACTAACCACAATGTTATTAAGCATCTAGCTATGACTGACAGCAGTTGACCACATCAAAAGCAATACGTGCTTTTCTCTCTGGTGGGTGGGGAGTGGGGGTGGTGTAGATCACCCTTGTACTGCTTGGGGGTGGTGTGGGGAGGAGGGTGACCCAGCAAATCCCATGGCGGGGGGGGTCAGAATTGGATTGCGGGGAGAAGCCAGCTGCTGGACCTCACTATTGGGATGCCTGCTCAAAATAGCATGCCGATAGTGGGATTTGTGAGGGAATCCCTTGCAATCCCCACCATACATAAACTTGCACGGCTGGGGACAGTGAATCGCCTTTGGGCATCGCTCCCAGTGCGAGCCCAAGTCAGAAACGATTCATCTCCGGCAGGAGAACATAGAACATAGAACAATACAGCACAGAACAGGCCCTTCGGCCCTCGATGTTGTGCCGAGCAATGATCACCCTACTCAAAGCCACGTATCCACCCTATACCCGTAACCCAACAACCCCCCCCTTAACCTTACTTTTTAGGACACTACGGGCAATTTAGCATGGCCAATCCACCTAACCCGCACATCTTTGGACTGTGGGAGGAAACCGGAGCACCCGGAGGAAACCTACGCACACACGGGGAGGACGTGCAGACTCCGCACAGACAGTGACCCAGCCGGGAATCGAACCTGGGACCCTGGAGCTGTGAAGCATTTATGCTAACCACCATGCTACCGTGCTGCCCGAGACATAGTCTCCCAAAAGGAGAATCAAGCCCACTGTGTTGTGGTTGCTATCACTAAAATGCTCCCCCACTGCCACCTCAAACTCCTGTCCAGCTTAATTCCCAGAATTAGATGCAAGCATGCCAGACCGTTCCTTAATGGACCTTTCACAGATTGACCTTAAAATATCTCCTGAATAAATTTCTAGAAATTCGCCCCTCTAAACCCTTTACCCCATGACTATCCCAATTAATGTTGGGGAAGTTGAAATCTCCTAATATAATTACCCTCTTATTATGTTTACACACCTCAGTAAATTGTCTACGTATCTGCTCCTCTATCGCCCACTGTCTGTACAGGGGTCTATGATACACACCCAGCAATATGATTGCCACTTGTTATTCCGAAGCTCTACCCACAGAGCCTTGTTTAGAGACCCAATATATTGTTCCTCCTCACTGAGGTAACTGACACCTTAATTATAATGCAACACTACTTCCCTCCAATCGCTCCCCAAAGATCCTACACCCCAGAATGTTGAGCTGCCATTCCTGTCCTTCGGTCAAGCATGGCTACAGTATCACAATTCCATATGTCAATCCACACCCTTAATTCATCAGCCTTTTCTATAATGCTCCCAGCATTAATGTAGAGCCTTCAAGCCTTGCCTTACTCCCTTAGAACTCAATATGACTGAACTCCCCCTGTCTTGGTTCCTTTACTATAGTATGTGGTGTCCCTATTGTATTAATGCTCTGTGCTCCCTCTCCCTGCCAAACTATTCAAATCCCTCCCTAGTTGCTCCCCTTGGAGCAGAGAGGATAAGTCGTATTCAAAATTATGAATTATTTTGATAGGTTGAAGGGTCAGTAACCAGAGAACCAGAGTGGGTATGAGAAAATATATTTTTATATAGTGAGTTGCTGTGAGCAGAAATCAATTATCTGAAAGGGTGGAAGCAGATTCAATGGTTACATTCAAAAATAAAATAGATAAATACATGAAGGGGAAAAATTATAGGATTATGGGGAATGGACAAGGGAGTTTGATTAATTAGATGGCTCTACTAAAGAGCCTACACAGGTACAATGGACTGAATCATCGCCTACATCTATGATAATTCACTGGCTTCAAATAATTGTGCAACAGCACATGGGGCTGGATTCTCCGCCGGTGGGATGCTCGGTTTTGCCGGCAGCCTGGGGGTTTCCCGACGGCGTGGGGCAGCCCCACAATGAGAAACCCCATCGACCGGCCGCCGTAATAGAGCATCCCGCCGGCGTGCTGAATCAGAAATCTGCGTGGCGGGCCGGAGAATCCAGCCCATGATATACGGGGCTATATGTGTCGATATCTTGCTGATTTAAAAAAATGTTTTTATTCACATTTTTCACTTCATACAATACAAGAGTAAACACAGTTACATACATAAAAAATAAAAACATAAAATAGAACATAGAACATAGAACAGTACAGCACAGAACAGGCCCTTCGGCCCTCGATGTTGTGCCGAGCAATGATCACCCTACTCAAACCCACGCATCCACCCTATACCCGTAACCCAACAACCCCCCCCTTAACCTTACTTTTTTAGGACACTACGGGCAATTTAGCATGGCCAATCTACCTAGCCCGCACATCTTTGGACTGTGGGAGGAAACCGGAGCACCCTCACAAAACCTAACACCCCCTCTTCCCTTCTTGCCCTTCCCCCATAACAACTAATGGTGACCAATTCCTTGAAGTAAACAATAAAAGACTGCCATCTCCGATCAAACCCTTTAATGGCTCCCCTCATGGTCTACTTGACTTTCTTGAGGTCTAGGAACTCCATCCGATTTCCCAGCCAGACCAAAGTACTGGGTGGAGATGACGACCTCCATTTCAGCAGTACTCACCTCTGGGTAATCAAGTGAGGCGAAGGCCAGGACATCGGATCTCACGCCCGTCTGCAGATCCGGCGGGTCTGACACCCCAAATATGGCCTCAAAGGACAGGGCTCCAGCTCAATCCTCAGAATGGCCAACAGGGTGCCAAAGAAGGAGACCCAAAAACCCATGAGCTTGGGACAAGACCAGAACAGCGCGAGCACCTGTCCTCCACCCCTGCAAAGAAACGATTCATTCCGGACTTTGTCAAGTGCACCCGATAAACTACCTTAAGTTGGGACCAAAATGAGCCTCACGCACAAGGATATGGAGTTCACCGTGCAAAGAGCCTCATTCCACATCTCAACATATCTTGCTGAATTTAAATGCAGCTGGAATAATAATCATCTTTTGCTATAACTGAAAAATGGAATTCCACTCTGCCAATTTGAGAAAGTGATTAGTTGTGCCTCAACTGGAGTAAATTTCCTGCAAGTCACTCCATTCATTAATTTTTCTCTTAGACTAAAATCTCTGTCTGGGGAGCACAGAAAGTGGTGACCATAGCTGATTTATGTTCTACTATTCTTTACTTGTATAATATCATCAATTCTTGCTGCTCACACCTTTTACATTAAATGTTGTATTTATTACCTTGAATACAGCTGAATATAGTGGCTAGTTTAGCACGGGGCTAAAGAGCTGGCTTTTAAAGCAGACCAAGGCAAGCCAGCAAGCACAGTTCAATTCCCATACCAGCCTCCCCGAACAGGCGCCGGAATGTGGCAACTAGGGGCTTTTCACAGTAACTCCATTTGAAGCCTACTTGTGACAATAAGCGATTTTCATTTAAGATTAAATAAACTGAGGTACAAATAACACACAAATTTTGACATCAAGCAAAGCACAATTTAAATTTAAATAGACAATTATTTCACAAAAGTGAATCAAATAAATCAGCATGTTGACCTTGAATTCTGCCCAAAAACCAAATTGATAATTGGTATCAGTGACTCAAAAATAATTCATACAGTTATTATTGAAAGAAGATGTTACCGATTCCTTTGGCTAAGATCTTTGGTCCATGTTTCAATAATCGAATATATAGACTGCTGCAGCAATAATTCACAATCCGAAGGTGAACAGTTCTCCTTGTCTTAATCTTTATCAGGCCTTTCACCATTTTTACTGTTTTTATGTTATTTGAAAGTACTATGAACGGTCATTTTCTTTCCTGTTCTCAGACTTTTGCAGTCTTGTCGGTGAACTCCTATCAGTAGGACATACAATACTACAGTATGGATTAAATGTCAAATGTGCAAAAGGGCTCAGCAACACAGGCCAGGAGGGAAATGGTGACGAAGATTAATTATTTATAAATTACTTTCCTGAATCAGCCATGACATTGTAGGAAAGAGATTTAAATTGAAGAAACACTGGGCGAAATTCTCCGACCCCCACGACGGGTCGGAGAATAGCGGGAGGGCCTTCCCGACATTTTTCCCGCCCTCCCGCTATTCCCCCCCCCCCCCCCCCCCCCCCCCCGCCCAACTCCCGACACGAATCGCTACCGCCATTTTTTTACGGCCGGCAGCGATTCACAGCTGTTCGATGGGCTGAAGTCCCAGCCCTTTACGCTGTTTTTACGAACGGCAAACAGACCTGGTCTGGCCGTTCGTAAAAACGGCGGGAACAACTCGCTTTTTATAACCATGGCACCGATTGGCACGGCAGTACCACGGCCGTGCCAAGGGTGCCATGGGCCCGCGATCGGTGGGCACCAATCGCGGGCAGCGGGCCCGATGCCCGCGCACTATTTGCCCTTCCGCCGCCCCGCAGTATCCATTCGCGGGGCGGCTGAGGGGCATCCCGGCCCGCGCATGCGCGGGTTTCGCGCAAATACACGATGACGTCATCCGCGCATGCGCGGGTTGGAGTCTTGCAATCCGCGCATGCGCGGCTGACATCATATGACGCGTCAGCCGGCGCTAACTCCGGCAAGCGGGCTTAACGAAATTCGTTAAGCCCGTGATGCCGGAGCTTGCAGCGTCGGGCTGCTAGCCTCGACCGGGGACCAGAATCGGTTCCCGGTCGGGAAGGGGCGCGCTGGCGTCAAACCCGACCGGGTTTGACGCCAGCCTTACGATTTCTCCCGTTTTGGGAGAATCGCGCCCACTATCTTGTCTTAACTGGACACAATGGGCGCGATTCTCCGCAAATGCGGAGAGTCGTGAAGGCTGCCATGAAACTGTCCGTGTTTCACGGCAGCCTCCGCGCCCCCTCCTGGGACCCGATTCTGCTCCCCGGTCGGGGCTAGCAGCGAGGCCCAGTGAATCTCGGCATCGCGGGCTTAGCGAAGTTCGCTAAGCCCACGCGCCAAGGTTAACGGCGGCTGACGCAAACGATGACGTCAGCCGCACATGCGCGGATTGGACGGCTCCAATCCGCGCATGCACGGATGACGTCATCACGCATATTCGTGAAACCCGCGCATGCGCGGGCCGTTATGCCCCTCAGCCGCCCTGCGGACTGATCTAGCGGGGCGGCGGAGGAACAAAGAGTGCGCGGGGTTCGGACCCGCTTCCCGCGATCGGTGCCCACCGATCGCGGGCCCATGCCACCCTTGGCACGGCCGTGGTGCGGCCGTGCCAATCGGTGGCATGGTTCTCCAGAACGGCACTTTGCGGCCGTTTTCACGAACTGTGAGAGCAGGTGTGTTGGAGTTCGTGAAAACGGCCGTAAAGGCCTGGGAACTCGGCCCAACAGATAGGGGAGAATCGCTGTTCGCCATAAAAAACGGCGAGCAGCGATTCGTGTCGTGGGGCGGCCGTGGGGGGGGGGGGGGGGGAGAATAGCGGAAGGTCGGGAAAAATGTCGGGAAGGCCCTCCCGCTATTCTCCGACCCGTCGTGGGGGCGGAGAATTGTGCCCAATAGTCTTTTTATTTGCCTTTCGTGTGAAGTGTTGGAGAAGTGGTATTTTTGTCTGTCCTAGTTTCAATCCATTTCCATGTATCAAGATTCATTAAAGATACTCAGTGTTCTCATAAATAAAGAATAAAATCAAAATACTGTGGATGCTGGAATCTGAAACCACAAGAGAAAATGCTGGACAATCTCAGCAGGTCTGGCAGCATCTGTAGGGAGAGAAAAGAGCTAATGTTTCAAGACCAGATGACTGGAAGGGAACATTTCTGCCTGGTGATTGTCGCGCGATGTCCATTCATCTGTTGTCGGAGCGTCTGTATGGTCTGGCCAATGTCCCACGCCTCGGGACATCGAGAGGCATGGTACATTGGCAAGACCAAGCAGACGCTGTGACAATGGATGAAAGGGCATTGTGCGACAATCACCAGGCAGGAATGTCCCCTTCCAGTCTGGGAACACTTCAGCAGTCAAGGGCATTCAGCCTCTGATCTTCGGGTAAGCGTTTCCCAAGGCGGCCTTCAGGACACACGACAACGCAGAATTGGCAAGCAGAAACTGATAGCCAAGTTCCGTACGCATGAGTCCGGCCTCAATCGGGATCTTGGATTCATGTCGCACAACATTCACCCCCCCGCCATCTGGCCTGGTCTTGCAAAATCCTACCAACTGTTCTGGCTTGAGACAATTCACACCTCTTTAACCTGGGATTACCTCTCTCTCCATTCGCACCATCTGGACCTGGAAAGACTTAATTACCTGTAAAGACTCACATTCAAAGTATCGTCTTGCATTATTGACTTTGTCTATATATGTGTTTCATAGAATTTACAGTGCAGAAGGAGGCCATTTGGCCAATCGAATCTGCACCGGCTCTTGGAAAGAGCACCCTACCCAAGGTCAACACCTCCACCCTATCCCCATAACCCAGTAACCCCACACAACACTAAGGGCAATTTTGGACACTAAGGGCAATTTATCATGGCCAATCCACCTAACCTGCACATCTTTGGACTGTGGGAGGAAACCGTAGCACCCGGAGGAAACCCACGCACACACGGGGAGGATGTGCAGACTCCGCACAGACAGTGACCCAAGCCGGAATCGAACCTGGGACCCTGGAGCTGTGAAGCAATTGTGCTATCCACAATGCTACCGTGCTGTTTGTGGACCCACCTCTTCATTCACCTGATGAAGGAGCTGCACTCCAAAAGCTAATGATTCCAAACAAACCTGTTGGACTTTAATCTAGTGTTGGAAGACTTCTTACTATGCCCACCCCAGTCCAACGCCAGCATCTCCACATCAAGTTTAACCCTTCACTCACACCCAAACGTAGGCAAGACTCTGATTGTACTGATGTTGAATATTGATCTGGTAGTGTTAACAAAGAACTTTAGACTTTGTTTTACAACCAAACTATGTTTTTATTAACGCCACTCTAAAGGATTACTAAAATGTCTAAGATTAATACAGTTGGAAACAATGGTCTAACACCAACTTACACTAAGATACTACAGAGCTACTCTAATATGTGACTACTACAAACTCCTTACATGATAGTCTACCTATTATCACAGACTCCAGGCTAAAGTTCCACTCACTAGAAAATGGCAAATAAATGCATTGGGCTAGTTCCTTGAAGTGTTCCAGCCTCCTTACACTTTTACTGGAGGTGACTTCAAACCAACAATGGCAACTGGTTTGTTAGCAGCTAAAATCCAATTATTTTTGGAAGACTGAAATTTTGGTACCAGTGCACAGGGCCTCTGTTGCATCTGCAGCTTGTCCACACAAAGCAGGCACAAGCAGAGTAAGAGATTGGCATGCCATGAGTTTCAGATGCATTGGTAACAAAAAGAAAACATTTCTTACTTTGTCCTTTTCTATTCAGCTCAACAGCACACACTGGGTGCGATTTAATGGAAAATTTTCAAAGTGTACTAGCGAGTGGGAACTGATGCGAGCTTCCTGATGCTCAGACCAGTGAGGTTGCCACTGGAATCAAACATTAATTGGACCACTTAACAAGGCCCCAAGGGGATTTGTGGCGCAAATTGTTCCACCCACCAGCACCCCGCTAAAAAGGAGGATTAGTACTTAAACTGCTCCTGCAGAGCAAACCCCACATAGCTCTCAGCCATGCTACCGAGGAGACCAGCCCCACAATCGGGGATGCTGACCTGGCCAGATTGTTGGACACGGTCGAGATCAGATGGGATGTGCTGCTCCCCTAAGGGGCTTGGAGGGTCAGCCAAAGGGCAGCCAGCGTTTCTACATATCACACTAGCCATTAATAAATTGTCACCATTCCATATTGGTACCAATACTAAGCATCAGCTCATTTTCCCCCCAAAAACCAACACATGGTATCACCCGTCGCAGGTTCCTTAACAGAAAAAGAGGATAAGCCTGAGGATGGTTCATTATGTCGAGAACTTTGTTGTAGAAATTCTCTGTTCAGCACTGTGTTACTTGTTGGCTATTCCACGTATCAATGCCATTCTCCATTCTGGAGCCACAGCTGTGCAGGCCCTACCACACGGCCTAATCTCACCAGAACCAAATCCTGCCATCCACATAGTCCACTGGCACTCAAGGTGCAGTTAAACATCTTTGACTTCCAGCGTGTTTGACCTGGGGTGACCTGTTAGTTACATGCAGCACTCACCACACATGCAACAACAGCTTCAGCCAACTGCAAAAGAATTACAGGTTGTTCATTTGGATCAAAGTCGCGCAACAGGTCACGCAGCATCTTCTTGCTTCAAACCTGATTGCCTTCTGAACTCATACCTACCCCTAAGCCCAGTGTTCCAGGTATCTTAGAAAAAATTGTTCTTCTTTCAAGCTACAGAAAAGGAAGGAAACAGCAGCGGCAGCCTCTAAGCATTTGCAGCTACAAGCAGCAGCAAACAGCAAACACAACCACAACCTGCAACACCACTTGAAAGCTGTGAAGTGCTCTCACAACTAACAAGGCCAAGACCTTATTAGCAATAGCCTGCCACTGTGATGATAGAGACTGCTCATGGTCAAAGGGAGATAAAGTGACCATCGGCATATAACCAAGAGCAGGGTTCTGACCTGGAAGTGTTTGGTAGGACAGACAAGCAGCAGCTGCAGTTGTCGCTGTTAAGGGTATCCACAATATTTAAAGATGATTTGAAGGCCTCACAGATGAAACCCCCCCCCCCCCCCCCCCCCCCCCCGCCTCTTCCCGCTGACCAAGCCCGGCTCCCCTGAGGGCTTTTGCCCCTCCCCCACCGGGCACTGGGGCAGCAACTCCAGTGCCCTAGAGCTGCATGCCAAAAAACTGAAATGTCTAGCCACCTCCTCAATTCCCCTCTGCAGCCATTGTGCAAGCTTCACACTTTTAAAAAGGAGTACTCAACAGAGCCCGCATGATTTTTTGCTGGGGAGTCGGTTAATTCCCAGGAGGCCGTTACATTCGCCATCAATGACGCTAATGAGATTGAAATTAATGTAAATTTGGTTTTATAATATGCTCGCCATATTTGGATGAGATCCGGAACTGGGAGTGAATTGGGAATGGGCCGGTTAGATGGCAAACTGATTCACCCGTGGCACCAGATCCGTGCCGGGTGCAATGCGATGGTTAAATTGCACCCTATGCCTCTATTTGTGAGGATGTCCAAAACTAGGTGTAATAAATATAACATGGTCACTAATAAATCCAGTAGAATATTCAGAAGAAACTTCTTTACCCAAAAAGCGATATAAATCTGGATTATACTTCATAAGGAAGTAGTTGAGGAAAGTAGCTTGGATGCATTGAAGGAGAAGCTAGATAAACACATGAGGAAGAAATGAATAGCAGAACACCCTTTTAGGTTTGCTGATATGACATAGGAGGAAGCTTGTATGAAACATTGAGACAAGTGCCCTTTTTATGTTCTGTAGAACATGGATCTATTTAATGCTATGTAAACAGCCAGAAAGTTTAAAAAATGTGTTAGGAGTGGATGGCATCTCATCATTGTGCAGTTTAAGATTCTAAAATGCATTTACTTCTAAGACCCTCTTTCTCTGCCCTTTAACCCACTCAGCAGAAAACCCATTTGTCTTTCATGTCTAACTTGAAGTCAATGCTGCTAATTTTAATTAAGGTTGTGTGAGAAAGGAGGACACATGTCTAGTTTCCATGATGTCATTTAGTATCTTAATAATGCTTACAACCTGATCCTTAGCAACATTTCCCTAAGTAATAACAGATAAATAGTCTTATGATTAGAATTTTAAATACAGATCTACTGGGAGAGTCTGGAAGTAGCATCAGCTGTTGGACTTAATTCAGAGGATAACTAACTGTCTCCCTCTGGAAACACCTATTATATTTCTGGTTTAGAGAACTGATGGTATTATATATTTAAATATTAGGTATAATGTTCTGTCAAAATTAGTTTAATAACACTCCTATGAAGTGTCTTAAAATATTCTGCAATGTTAAAGGTACAATGGAAATACAATTTATTGTTATTTTAAGTGACTACTTTTAAACATTTATATACCAGTTTCAAGAAGGTTCTGAGATTCTAAGGGAATTCCCACATGTACAGAACATGCTAACATTTGCTTAACACAGCGTCCACTCCATAATAGGCTCTAGATCAGTTAAGCTGTCACAAGTTGTCTAAATTAGAAACTGTTTTTGTCTAACGTGTTTCATTATAATTAACCATTATCAAACAGACAGTATTTATTATTAGCGTTTATATTAGTTTTATATTTTGACTGTAGGTTAAAGGATTTTTTAAAAATATGTTTTTCCTCTTCCCTTCCTGTAAGCACTAGCCCCAAAGATCTGCAGGCCACAATCCCAGTGGCTATGCCAGGATCATATCGCCAGGTATCCTCCAGAACTGATGTAGATCAGCAGATGGTTTATGAGTGTCTCTGTCACTCTGAATGTATCTCCAGAACCTCTGGCATGCCATGGGTGGGGGAAGAGTTTTTATGCAGGTTACTCTTATCTCTCCCCCCCCCCCCCCCCCCACCACCACCACCACCACCTCTACCCCCAACCAAGATTCCAAAATGTCTCCCTTGAATCAGCATTGATCCTTACTTAGATCATTACTCCATGTAGTGCTGCACATTGAAACTGCTAATTATTACTCATGTGTTTTACTCATGGCTGTAGCAAAGTCAATTCAATGAGCTGCGGGGGTTTAATAGCACAAATATAACTGGAACCCAAAATTACCTTCAATTTCCTTGTAATAATTCACACTCTCAGCACATAATACCTACAATCCAAATTCTGTGGTTGCACTCTAAGTAGAAGCAAAACATCAAATACAGTTGTGTCACAATCATGAGGCACTATAAAACTCAATGAACAATACAAAAATAGATCAACATGTGGAGCTTTGTCTTGAGATAAAACTTGCAGTTGATAATCTACACGTGCCTTTCAAGAGACAGAGGAACAATCTCTGACAATGACATTTTCCTCCACTTAGTAAGACATAGAAGGTTGCATAAGGCACCAACCTAGACTTAAATAATTTCACTTGATTCTCTTGTTTGAGCTTCAACTTCACTGAGATGTCTTTCAAACTTCTCCGTTGAAAACAATAGTGTGCTTCCTCTGGCATTTGGCAAGGCCTGATTCGGAATCTGTCATGAAGTTTACTTTGGTCCAGTTTAATCTGATCTTGTTCAACCTATTTTGTCCCATTAGAACCCGATAATTTCCTTTGACCATGTGCAAGGACAAATCTGCCGTCTGTCCATTCAATTGTACTGTTACTTTCCAGGAACTATTACTGGGCGGCAAATATAGACATGATCAGGAAGTGGGTAGTGGGGGAGGGGTCGGTGTGGGAGCGGGTGGAGGCGGCCTCATGTAAGGGCACAGGTTTGGGGGCATTGGTAACAGCTCCTCTGCCGTTCTCCCACGCCCGGTACTCCACGAGCCCAGTGGGAAGCATATGGGAGTGGAGGGAGCGTCGGTGTGGGCTCCAATTTGTGGTAATCACCGGTTTTTCCCGAGGAGGATGGATGGGGGTTTCGGAGGTGGCAGAGAGCAGGGATTGAGAGGCTGGGGGATTTGTTTATTCATAGGAGCTTTCCCTGTTTGGACAATCTGGAAGAGGAGTTTGAATTGCTGGGAGGGAATGGGTTTCAATATCTGCAGGTGAGAGATTTTGTGCGAAGGTAGGTTTCGACTTTTCCACTTCTACCGCCACAGGGGATACAAGACACGGTAGTCTCTAGAAGGGGAGTGGGAGAGGGGAAGGTATCAGAAATCTATAAAGAACTTATGGAGTGGGAGGAAACCCATATATGTGAGATAAAACATAAATGGGAAGATGAGTTGAGAAAGGAGTTAGAGGCGTGTCTGTGAGAGGATGCTCTGAGCAGAGTCAACACGAACTCATCATGTGCCATGGAGAGAGATTGGCTGACCATGGGAGAAAGTGGGCATCCAAGTTTCCAGATGCTACACTGGAGATGCTGGTGGAGAAGGTGGAAAGGAGAGATGTGCTGTATCCCCAGATGAGCAGGCAACCCTCCAGACACATGATGAGAAGACAGTGGGAACAGGAATATTAACTCAACACTTGGATGACTTTGGAAGGGTTTTACTGAACTCACACAGCGGGCAAGTCAGTGAATGTATCTTTAAATACTTGCCATTTATCAGCACATGCCTGAATGTTGTCATGGTCTTGCTGCCTGAGGGCATGGAGCGCTTCAGTATCTATGGAGTCTCAAATTGCACTGGACATTGTGCAAATATCAGTGAATATCTCCACTTCTGCCCTTGATGGACGGAATGTCATTGATGAAGCAGCTGAAGATGCTTGGGCCTAGAACACTTCCTTGAGGAAATCCTGCCGTAATATCCTGGGGCTCAGATGACCTCCAACAACTACTACCTTCTTCATTTGTGCTTCAGCCTTTCTTTTTTTTAAAAAAACATTTTATTAAGGCATTTGTGATTTTTTAAACAACAATTTCGAATGCAAACATAACACAGTAAATAACATCCCCCCCCCCCCCCCCCCCCCAAAAACCAACAACCATACTCGGCCAACATGGCTTACACACACAGTTTGCCAGACCCCCCCCATCTCCTCTCACTGATGAAGCCTCAACTATCGCCCCCCCCTGTCCTCCCCCACCCTCCCTAAACCCCCCCTCCACCCCCATCCATTGTATCTGCTAACAGCTTAATTTTCCCCGAAGAAGTCGATAAACAGCTGCCACCTCCAGATGAACCCTAACGCGATCCTCTCAGGGCGAACTTGATCTTCTCAAGTGTAAGGAACCTGGCCACGCCACTAACCCATACCCCCGTTTTGGTGGGTTCCGCGTCCCTCCGCGCTAATAAGATCCGTCTCCGGGCTATCAGGGAGGCAAAGGTCAAAACGTCAGCTTCTCTCGCACCCTGGACTTCCGACACTCCAGAAATCGCCACCTCTGGGCTCGGCACCACCCTTTTCTTTAGTGCTGTGGACAGGACATTGGCAAATCCTTGCCACAATCCCCTAAGCTTCGGACATGCCCAAAGCATATGGACATGATTCGCAGGCCCTCCCGAACGCCGTCCACACCTGTCCTCCACCCCTTTAAAAACCTGCTCATCCGGGCCACAGTCATGTGTGCGCGGTTGACCACCTTAAATTGGCACATGATGAGGACGTGTTGACTCTACTCAGAGCATCCTCCCATAGACCTGCTTCTTGCCCAACTCATCCTCCCATTTTCGCTTTACCTCCCCTATCTGGGTTCCCTCCCATTCCATGAGCTCTTTATAAATTTCTAAGACCTTCCCCTCCCCCACTCCCACTTTCGAAATTACCTTGTCCTGTATCCCCTGAGGCAGTAGAATCAGAATGGTCGAGATCTGCCTCTGTGCAAAGTCCCTCACCCGCAAATACCGGATCCCATTCCCACCTGGCAGCTCAAATTCCTCCTGCAAGTCCTCCAAGAATGGAAAGCTGCCATCAACGAACAGATCCCCTAACTGCTCAGTCCCAGCTCGCTTCCATCTCTGAAACCCCCCCATCCAGCCTCCCCGGCACAAACCAGTGGTTACCACAAATTGGAATCCATACCGATGCTCCCACCACTCCCTTATGCTTCTGCCACTGTCTCCATACCCTCAAAACTGCCACCACCATCGGGCTTGTGGAGTTCCGAGCCAGCGAGAACAGCAGAGGTGCCGTTACCAGTGCCCCAAGCTTGGGTACTTACATGATGCTGCCTCCCCCACTCCCACATCGACCCCTCCCCCACTACCCACTTCCTAATCATAAGCTATATTTGCTAATAATAGTTCCTAAACTTCGGTAGAGCTAACCCACCCCCTCCCCTCGGCCCTGCTCCAACAGTACCTTCTTTACTTGCGGGGTTTTACCCAACCATACGAACCCAGAGATCACCACACTGTCCCTCTTAAAAAAGGCTTTTGGAATAAAGATAGGGAGACATTGGAATATGAACAAAAATCTTGTGATAACCGTCATCTTTATGGTCTGTACCCTACCCGCCAGTGACAATGGAAACATCTCCCACCTACAAAAGTTGCATAGAGGCAGTATGACTGCTAAAGCTGCGATTGAGGGGGTCATAAATCTGAGGTAATCATTGATTTTGCAGATGAAGTGTTCTGCTAATGGAATATTCTTTATGTTTTAAGGGCATCTTGGTGTAGATAATTTATGAGGGATATTGTGTTTGGTCCTTACTAAGCAGGTCATGCAACATCTTGTGGGACAGGTACAGATGATGTAAAATAAAAACTGTTTGTTCTTGTTTCTTCCCTATTAATTCCCTTATTTCCCCTTTCTTTTATTTTTGCTGTTGCATTTTTGATCCATGGATGATTTAGGGACATGTGTCTTTAAGGCAGCTTGCTATTTTAATCCAAGCAGGAGGAAGCAGCGGTCTGTGCCTTTAATTCAAACAGACCATTCCAGAGGGATGTGCTGTTTTAGACTGGTGATGGCAGACTGACGAGTATCGGTGATGACTCAGATTGATTTACTTGGCTGGTGGGCATTAAATGGGCCCAAAAGGCTGTGCTCTGCCCAGTAACAGGTGGTGATTAGATCTGATCCCACTTGAATGTTTTCAGAGTCACGCGGTTCCAATTCGGTTCCATTTTTGATGAAGAGTTATAACTAAGCCTGCTTCCTGTAAGTACAGAATTTTACCGGCAGGAATCCTGAATGCATGATTCTGCAAAGAAGGCCATTACCAGCTGTAAATCAAAGAGTTTTATCAGCAAGCGAGCCGCGAGGAAAGCATACTAAAGAACCACATTGGAAGCAAATACTCTTATCTTTTGACAGTTATCCTCATTATTGTACCCCTTTCCACCCCTCTGTGTTTGTCTATTGTGTATATGTGGTTATAGGATGGGACAGTTAAAGTGGGTAGTAGGTTTTAGCTTGTCATTGCCCAGTTGTATTTTCTGCATATTTCATTATTATTCTTGTTATAAATAAACAGTAATTGTGTTTCAACTTTCAAGCCTGGTGGCTGTAATCATTGGACAGCTAAGGGCCAAAGGGCAGAATTCTCCACTCCCCACGCGGCCTTGGAGAATTGCGGGAGGACCTCCCGACATTTTTTACGCCCCCCCTGGCGCCCCCGCGATTCTACCCCCCTCTCGGAATAATCGCCGCTCGCCAATTTTCACAGCGAACGGCAATTCTCCGAGCCCGATGGGCCGAGCGGCCACCCCTTCATGCCCGTTTCACCACGGCAGCAACCACACCTGGTCGCTGCATTCGTGAAATGGGCACCAGATGCCCGTTTGGGGCATCTAGGGGACCGATTTGGACGGGAGCACCGCGACTGTGCTCCAGAGGGGACAGGCCCGCGATTGGTGCCCACCGATCGTCGGGCCGGCGTCCAAAACGGACGCACTCTTTCCCCTCCGCCGCCCGGCAAGATCAAGCCGCCACGTCTTGCCGGGCGACGGTGGAGAAAGACGGCACTGCGCATGTGCGGGTTCGTGCCGTCTGCGCGGTGATGTCATCCGCGCCATTCGCGCGTCATTTCTGGCGGCCGAGGTCGTGGCCGGGAACGACGGGGCCCCGCTCCTAGCCCTTTAGCAATCAAAAGAGTTTCCACTTCCTTCAGTGTGCAGTTGGTATGTTGACCACCAGGAAAGAATGAAGTGAGTGTGCTTCTATTTCCCAGGAGGTGTCATGACTCGTTCATCCTTTAACAGGCTCAGGTTCTGCAGTTTATCTCTCAAACAGACAGCCTTAGTAGTTCTCTCCTCGGGGATAAGAAATACCCACTCAAGATATGGCTCATGACTCCAGCAAGGAACTCCAACCAAGAGGCAAGTGAGAGGTACAACATGAGCCATAATACCACAGTACAACAACAGAACAAGCCAATAAGTTATAGCTGCCTTGACCAATATGGAATGCCCTTCAATATGTGGCAACAAGGATGTCCGGGACTGTAGTGGCCTACAGTGTCCAGCACAACATGGTGCTGCAGATAGGAAGGTGGAGAAAGCCCAAACCACTCAGAGGAAGTGCAGCATCCTGATGTGCCATTGGTGCCTGCAACCACAGACCTACCTGCCAGCAAATCCTGTAGTGGCCTCATCCAGGCATGCTTCACTTAAGAGTGCTTGCATCATTGAATGCTTTCCATCACAAACCCTGTACACCTGGCCCCACCATCATCAGCAAAACTCTTCCATACATGCACGCAATCACCCAGCACATTCATAGCCTAGTCTCCTCATAAAGGTGGCTCTCGACATTCACCAGAATGAAACTGTCAATGGGGGGATTCAATCATTAAGAGCATCAATGGAACAGTAACAATGGGATGAACGAAGTTGGAGGCGAGTGGACGGGGAAAATAGATGGAAAACCCATTGGTGTAGCCCCCATTGCCTGCCCATCTCCAGGGGAATCTCCCTGGGCAGCATAGGAACTAGGAGCAGAAGTAGGCAATCCAGCCCTTCGAGTCTGCTCCACCATTCAATCAGATCATGGTTGTTCTCTTCCTGGTCTCAAAGCCAACTCCCTACCTGTTCCCCATATCCTTTTAACCTGTTTTTTAAAATCAGAAATATATTCATCTCCCTCTTTAAACTATTTAGTTATTCGGACTCCACCGCACCAAGGAGCAGTGAGTTGCACAAATTCACCAGCCTCTGCGAGAAGTAGTTTTAAATGTATCGCAACTTAAATCTGTGACCTCTTGTTCTAGATTGCCCCTAAGGGGAAATATTTGGTCTACATTTCCTTTATCAATCCCTTTTAGTATTTTATATACCTTGATCAGATCCCCTCTCATCCTTCTAAACTCCAGTGAGTATAAACCCAAACTGTTTAATCTCTCCACATACGTCAACCCCTTCATCCCTGGAAACAGTCTGGTGAACCTCCTCTGAACCGCTTTCAATGCCACCACATCGTTCCTCAAATAAGGACACCAAAACTGGACACAATGCTCCATAGTCTCACCAACACGCTATATAATTGCCACAATACTTCTCTACTTTTATACTCCAGTTCTTTTGCAATAAGGGCTAACATTCCATTTGCCTTTTTAATTACATGCGGTACCTGCATACAGACTTTCTGAAAATCATGAACAGACACTCAGATCCCTCTGCCCAGATACGTTTTGAATCTGCTTTCCATTTAGATAATGATTTGCCTCATTATTTTTACAGACCAAAATGGATAACCTCACACTTATCCACATTAAACTCCATCTGCCAAATTTTGGCCCAATCTCCTAGCTTATCTATATCCGTCTGTAAAATCTGTACCTCCTCTTCACTGCCTGCTTTCCAACATATTTTAGTTTCGTCCACAAATTTTGCTATGTTTCACTCTACCCCTGCTTGCAGATCATTTATATAGACTATAAACTGTTGAGGTCCGAGGGCTGAACCCTGCGGCACCCTGATAGTTACAGTTCGCCAGCCAGGGAAGGACACATTTAAAACGACCCTCTGCTTTCGTCAGTCAGCCAACCCTCAATCCGATCTAGTATTCTATCCCTAACCCAGTGCAATCTAACCTTCTAGATCAATCTTTTATGCGGTACCTTGACAAGCTGGGAATAATATCAACAGCCAACCCCGTGGAGGAGGGTAACCAGTCAAGGCCCCACCTATTGCAGCCTTTGCTCTTTCTTTGGTTTAACAAACCTTGGACGGGATTCTCCCCTACACTGCGGGGCGGGCGGTCCCGGCGCCAAGGAGTGGCGTGAACCACTCCGGCGGCGGACCGCCCGGAAGGGCTAGGCCGACGGGGTTGGCGCTGCGCCAACCGGCGCCAAAGGGCCTCCGCCGGCCAGCGAGGATTGGCGCATGCGCCGGAGCGCCTGCGTGTGCTGGCGTCAACCCAGTGCATGCGCAGAGGGGTTCGTCTCCACACCAGCCATGGAGGAGGTCCAAAGTAGCCGGTGCGGAGGGAAAGAGTGCCCCCACGTCACAGGCCTGCCGGCGGATCGGTGGGCCCCGATCACGGGCCAAGCCACCGTGGGGCCACCCCCCCGGGGCCAGATTCTCCCCCCCCCCCCCCCCCCCGAGGATCCCGGAGGCCGCCCGCAGAGCCAGGTCCCACCGGTAAGTACCAGGTCTAATTTACGCCAGCGGGACCGGCCTAAAACAAAATTATGAGGAATTTGACCGGTTTTCGGGTTATAAATTGAACATGGGGAAAAGTGAGATGTTCGCGATCCAGGCAAGGTATCAGGAGAAGCGATTGGGGGAGCTGCCGTTTAGAGTGGTAGGTGGAAGCTCTCGGTACCTAGGCATTCAGGTGGCGCGGGAATATGAACAGCTACACAAGTTAAATCCAGTAGGGCAGCACGGTAGCACAAGTGCTTAGCACTGTGGCTTCACAGCTCCAGGGTCCCAGGTTCGATTCCCTGCTGGGTCACTGTCTGTATGGAGTCTGCACGTTCTCCCTGCGTCTGCGTGGGTTTCCTCCGGGTGCTCCAGTTTCCTCCCACAGTCCAAAGATGTGCAGGTTAGGTGGATTGGCCATGATAAATTGCGCTTAGTGACCAAAAAGATTAGAAGAGGTTATTGGGTTACTTGGATAGGTTGGAACTGAGGGCTTAAGTGGGTCGGTGCAGACTCGATGGGCCGAATGGCCTCCTTCTGTACTGTATGTTCTATGAGTTGACCAAATGAAGAAGATTTCCAAAGGTGGACGTGGGGTTGGGGGGGGGGGGGGGGGGGGGGGGGGGGGTCGGCTGGCGCTGTCGAACTTTAGTAGTTATTATTGGGCGGCGAATATAGCCATTGGGGGGGGGGGTGTCGATGTGGGAGCGAGTAGAGTTGGCGTCATGCAAGGGCACTAGTTTGGGGGCGTTGGTGACGGCGCCTCTGCCATTCCCGCCGGCACTGTGCTCCACCAGCCCTGTGGTGGTAGCAGCCCTGAGAGTCTGGGAGCAATGGAGGAAACATTTGGGAGCAGAGGGAGCATCGGTCTGGTCTCCAATCTGCAATAATCAATCGGTTTGCCCCGGGGTGGCTTGATGGAGGGTTCCGGAAATGGCAGAGAGCAGGGATCGAGAGGATGAGAGATATGTTTACAGAGAGGAGCTTTCCCAGCCTGAGGGAGTTGGAGGAAAAATTTGAATTGATGGGAGGGAATGAGTTTAGGTATCTGTAGGCGCGAGACTTCCTACGCAGGCAGGTCTCAATCTTCCCGCTCCTACCACCAAGGGAGATACAGAACAGGGTAGTTTCCAGAATGTGGGTGGGAGAAGGGAGGGTTTCTGACATTTACAAGGAACTCATGGGGTCAGAGGAAACGTAGACTGAGGAGCTGAAACACAAATGGGAAGAGGAGTTAGGAGGAGAGATAGAGGATGGTCTCTGGGCGGACAGGCAGTGATTGACACACAGGATGACCAATGAACACACAACACAGAACAACCAATCACCAGACAGGACACCCACCACTATAAAGCCCACAGGGCATTAAGACTCTCTCTCTCTCAGGACCCAGCTACTGAGACAGTCAGAGTGCACAAGTTAGTGAGCACTATTACCATGCGGTAGCTAGTGAGTCTGGTGAAGCTAGTAAGAGGTTGGATTAGTAGAGTGTCAACCCACAGCTGAACATGTACAACAGTCCATAGTTAAATAAAACAGTGTTGGATCATCTCCTGTGTCAGATGTTTGTTTCTAGCTTCCCTGCATCCAGTTACAGTCAACGTCGAACCAACCCGCCTAACACATCATGGTACCAGAGTGCTATTAATCCTGCCGAACCTACCTCGAGTAAATCTGCAACGACCAGCAAGCGACCATCCAGCGAAATGGAAAACATCCAGCCTCCTCCGGAGCTCCGCATCTCCGGCAACCTCGCCGCCAATTGGAAAATCTTCAAGCAAAAGTTCCTCCTGTATGTCGAGGCCTCGAGGCAGCAGCGGATGCAGGAAGATCGCGCTATTTCTCTCGACCATGGGGGATCACGCCATCCATATCTACAACTCGCTTACGTTTGCCGATGGCGAAGGCAAGACGAAGTTCAAAACAGTTCTGCTGAAATTCGACAGCCACTGCAACATTGAAGTGAATGAGAGCTTTGAACAGTATATCTTCCAACAGAGGCTTCAGGGTAAGGATTAACCTTTTCAGTCATTCCTGACCCATCTCCGCATCCTGGCGCAGTCATGTAATTATGGCTCGACGGCTGATTCCATGATCCGGGATCAGATCGTTTTCGGGGTCCACTCCGATTCCCTGCAGCAGCAGCTCCTCAAAATCAAACAGCTCACCCTCTCCGTCGCTATCGAGACGTGCGTAGTCCATGAACATGCCAAGAATCGTTACTCCCACATCAGGGCGGCAGAAACTGCAAAACTGGCCTCCCGCAAGGCAGAACGGGTGCAGGCCATTGCAAAAATGCAAGGCCTGAGTATCGAGGAGAGTGGCCGTTTCGCACGCTTTTCCCGGGTCCCTACGCATGCGCGCCACGACCGGGTGGACGACGAGGCCAAAAACCCTAATGCGCAGGTGTGTACGTCGGCCAACCGCACTGCTCATGCGCGTTGGCACAGGGAACGCGCTGACGTCAGCGTTATGATGTGTCCGAATTGTGGCTCCGCCCATTTAAAGCGGCAATGTCCAGCCAAAGGACGGCAATGTCTACAGTGTGGGAAGCCTGGCCATTACGCGGCCTGCTGCAGGTCCGCTCATCAGCCAGCGATCCTAGATACAGTGCAGAAGTGTCCACTCGGTGCAACAAGACATGCAGGATTTTGATCCCGACAGCACAACGGACCCCGATGCTGACTGCCTCGAGTCTCCATATCGGGTGGGCATCATAACCACATGCGAGCTGGTCTCCACTACACCTGCAACCCGCCTTTCGATCCTCAGTACGGATCCCGACGACGAGTGGTGTGCTATCCTCACAGTCAACCAGGCTCGCATCCGATTACCGGCGCGTCTGCGAACCGCATATCATAGTCAGATCTCGACAGCATCCGTGACCAACTGAGCATTCTTCCACCAGCCTGCCAACTCCTTGACTACAATGGCAATGCCATAGCTGCCAGTGGATCGTGTCGGCTAGGGGTATCTCTCAAGGCAATCAAGGCAACATTACAATTCGAGATCGTCCGGCCTGACAGGGTGTCCCTGCTCGGTGCTCGCGCCTGCAAGCTCCTGAATCTGGTCCAGCGGATCCACACCATGCCCTCGACACCGGCGACTGCCTCACCCGATGTGAATCTCCAGGCCGAGATAGACGACATTCTCACACAATACCACAACGTGTTTGATGGAATGGGCACGCTCCCATATCGCTACAAAATTTTTCTCAAGCCGAACGACACCCCAGTGATCCATGCACCACGCCGGGTGCCGGCTCCTCTCAAGGATCATCTGAAAAAGCAGCTGCAAGACCTCCAAGACCAGGGCATCATCTCAAAGGTCACGGAACCAACAGACTGGGTCAGCTCCGTGGTCTGCGTAAAAAAACCCTCTGGTGAACTCCGCATTTGCATTGATCCCAAAGACCTGAACCAGATTCAGGTGCTTGAGGCGTGAGCACCAAGCAGAAACTCCTTGTCAGGCTGGACGATCTCGAATTGTAATGTTGCCTTGATTGCCTTGAGAGATACCCCTAGCCGACACGATCCACTGGCAGCTGTGTTGAGCCGCAACATCATGCGAGAGCACGACCCGATCCCGAAGGGTGAAGGGTTAACCAGTGAGATGGCTCATGCCAAATTCTGGATGCCTCCCATGGTTTCTGGCAAATACAGCTGGACGAGTCCAGTCGGAAGCTGTGAATGTTTAACACTCCGTTCGGCCGCTATTGCTACAACTACATGCCCTTTGGTATCATATCAGCTTCCAAAGTATTTCATCGCATTATGGTGCAAATGATGGAGGGCATCGAGGGGGTGCGAGTCTATGTGGACGACATGATCATCTGGACCACAACGTCCGAGGATCACATTGCCCGCCTCAGACAGGTCTTCCAGCGGATTCATGAAAATGGCCTCCAGCTCAACAAGGCCAAATGCTCATTTGGTCAATCCGCTATCAAGTTTCTGGGTGACCACATTTCACAGCAGGGTGCGCGACCTGACGCCAACAAGGTGCTGGCAATCAACACCATGAAGACCCCGGAGGACAAGAAGGCGGTCCTCCGCTTCCTCGGGATGGTAACTTTTCTCGGGAAATTCATTCCCAATTTTGCAGCCCACACCACGGCCCTCCGGCATCTCGTAAAGAAGTCAACAGTGTTCCAGTGGTTGCCCGCACATGAAAAGGAGTGGCTCGAGCTAAAGGTGAAGCTCCCCACAGCCCCAGTACTGGTGTTCTTTGACCCAACCAGGGACACCAAGATATCTACTGATGCTAGCCAGGACGGCATTGGGGCGGTGCTCTTCCAACGAGACGACTCCTCGTCCTGGGCTCCAGTGGCATATGTCTCCAGGGCCATGACGCCGACCGAGCAACGGTATGCCCAGATCGAAAAGGAATAGTCAAGTTTCATGACTACGTATACGGCCTGCCGAAGTTCACGGTGGAAACAGACCATAGGCCTTTAGTTCTCATAATCCAGAAGGATTTAAATGACATGACACCTCGGCTATAGCGAATTCTTCTTCGTCTCTGCCGATATGACTTCGAACTCGTCTACACACCGGGTAAGGAGCTGATCATCGCGGATGTCCTATCCTGATCCATCACCACGCCGTGTGAACAGGGCGACTTCATCTGCCACATAGAGGCACAGGTGCAGTTTTGTGCCAGCAACCTACCAGCCACTGATGAACGAGTGGTCCAAATACGTGAAGAAACTGCCAAGGATCCTCTACTGCAGCACGTGATGCAACACCTCGCCCATGGCTGGCAAAAGGGGCAATGTCCCCAGTTCTTTACCGTTAAGGACAAGTTAATGGTCATTGAGGGAATCCTTCTTAAACTGGATAGGATCGTCATTCCTCAAAGCATGCAAGCTATGGTGCTCGGACAGATGCATGAGGGTCACCTTGGGGTCGAAAACTGTCGACGCAGAGCTCGGGAGGTGGTTTATTGGCCGGGCATCAACCAGGATATTGCCGACATGGTCCTCAACTGTCCAACCTGCCAGAAGTTTCAACCGGCTCAGCCCAAGGAAACACTGCAACAGCACGAGATTTTGACCTCTCCATGGTCTAAAGTGGTGGTCGACCTCTTTCACTCCAATGGGCGTGATTACATGCTCTTGGTCGACTACTTCTCCAGTTACCCGGAAGTGGTGAAATTGTCGGATCTCACGCCTAGGTCCGTCATTAAAGTCTGCAAAGAGACGTTTGCCAGGCACGGGATACCACTCAAAGTAATGAGTGACAACGGCCAATGTTTCTAAAGCCAGAAGTGGCCCGAATTTGCACAATCCTACAACTTCAGACACATCACCTCCAGTCCCCATTACCCGCAATCAAATGGGAAGGCCGAGAAAGGGGTCCATATCATTAAGCGGTTGTTGGGCAAGGCTGCAGACTCAGCCTCCGATTTCAACTTGGCGCTGCTGGCCTACAGGGAAGCCCCTCTGTCGACTGGTTTGTCTCCGGCGCAGATGCTCATGAACCGCAACCTGAGGACGACTGTTCCAGCCATCCATATTCCAGACCTTGACCACCTCACGGTGCTGCAAAAAGTGCAGCGATCCAGAGACCAGCAGAAGATCACATATGATGCTCATACCACGGATCTGCCGCGCTGGCTGCAGCAGATGTTGTTCGCATCCAGTTGCCTGAGGGAGGTTGGTCGGCCCCAGCTGTTGTTGTCAGGAAGGCCGCCCCAAGGTCTTTCATTGTTCAAATGGCTGACGGCTCCATTCTCCGACGCAACAGGAGGGCGCTGCGGAGAGTTCCCCGCCCACCACCTAACCGCATTGCTCCGCCAGTTATCATGCCTCCTCCGGACGTCTCCTGCCATGAGGCCACCGATCTGCCAGCGATCCCGCCTGTCCACAACACCGCCGCAATGCCAGCAAACCCGCCTGACCAAGTGCCGGCGTCTCCTGCTCCACCTCTGCGGCGCTCGACAAGAATTCGTCGCCCGCCTCAAAGACTGAATCTGCAGACTTTACTCTTGTAAATTTTGTTCAGTTTTCTCTGTATCTGCACGATAGACACCTTCCAATGTACATATGTTCATTAACTCACCACTTGTACATAGTCAGGCATGTATATACCTTCACGTTCCAAAACTTATTTTTTTTTTAAAAGGGCGATGTCATAATATCCACTCATGTATATAATGAGATGCAGCCAGGTAGTGATTGACACACAGGATGACCAATGAACACACAACACAGAACAACCAATCACCAGACAGGATACCACCACTATAAAGCCCACAGGGCATTAAGACTCTCCCGGGGTGGCTTGATGGAGGGTTCCGGAAATGGCAGAGAGCAGGGATCGAGAGGATGTGAGATATGTTTACAGAGAGGAGCTTTCCCAGCCTGAGGGAGTTGGAGGAAAAATTTGAATTGATGGGAAGGAATGAGTTTAGGTATCTGTAGGCGCGAGACTTCCTACGCAGGCAGGTCTCAATCTTCCCACTCCTACCACCAAGGGAGATACAGAACAGGGTAGTTTCCAGAATGTGGGTGGGAGAAGGGAGGGTTTCTGACATTTACAAGGAACTCATGGGGTCAGAGGAAACGTAGACTGAGGAGCTGAAACACAAATGGGAAGAGGAGTTAGGAGGAGAGATAGAGGATGGTCTCTGGGCGGACAGGCAGTGATTGACACACAGGATGACCAATGAACACACAACACAGAACAACCAATCACCAGACAGGACACCACCACTATAAAGCCCACAGGGCATTAAGACTCTCTCTCTCTCAGGACCCAGCTACTGAGACAGTCAGAGTGCACAAGTTAGTGGGCACTATCACCATGCGGTAGCTAGTGAGTCTGGTCAAGCCAGTAAGAGGTCATCAGTTGGATTAGTAGAGTGTCAACCCACAGCTGAACATGTACAACAGTCCATAGTTAAATAAAACAATGTTGGATCATCTCCAGTGTTAGACGTTTGTTTCTAGCTTCCCTGCATCCAGTTGCAGTCAACTTCGAACTAACCTGCCTAACACATCAGCGTCCACAACATGTGCCAGGCTCAGCCTGAAATAGTTTAAGGCCCGGATGAGCAGGTTCTTTGGGGTAGATGATAGGTGGCGCAAGGTGTGCGGGAGGACTAGCGAACCATGTCCATATGTTGTGGGCATGCCCAAAGCATAGGGGATTCTGGCAGGGGTTTGCGGATGTCATGTCCAACATGTTGAAAACAAGAGTGGCACCAAATCCAGAGGTGGCAATTTCTGGAGTGTCGGAAGACCTGGGAATCCAGGAGGAGAATGAGGCAGACGTTCTGGCCTTTGCCTCCCTGGTAGCCCGGAGACAGATATTATTAGCTTGGAGGGACTCAAAGCCCCCGAAGTCGGAGACCTGGTTAACTGACATGGTTAGCTTCCTCTGTCTGGAGAAAATCAAGTTCTCCCTGAGAGCATCAATGTTTGGGTACGTCCGGAGGTGGCAGCGTTCATCGACTTCTTTGGGGAAAATTTACCGTCAGCAGAAGGGGGGGTTTACTTTAGTTTAGAGTAGGGTATCAGAAAAAGTGGGACTGTGAGGGAGGAAGACGGCTTTTGCACTATGTGTATATTTGTATGTACACTGTTTCTTCTGTTGTTATAAAACCATAAATACCTCAAGAAAATGTTTATTTAAAAAAAAACTATGTTTCTGTCCACAAAATGCTTCAAATCTACCTGGGGGCTGCACACAATTAGTCTTTTAGGTCAACCACCCTCACAAATCCAAGCATCCCATCCCATCCACTAACATCATCCTTGAATCTCAAGCTAAACTGACCATCCATATCCACTGAGCAGCATCTTGTGCCTAACCGTCCCACCAAAAAACTTTGCCTGAATTCCACAGGATAATATATGTTATTTGTCTTTCTTGAATTTCCTCAGCAGGCACCTCTGGCACATTCTCCTGGTTTGAACATTTCATTTTGTTTGCTGCCTTTCACTTCTTTTGAAACCACATGTACCATTGCTGACCCAAGTTTCTCAACAAGATAACTTCAGTGTTTTTCACCATCATCCTCAGATTTCTCATTCCTGGTGATTTCAACCTCCATTTGATCATGCCATCTCTCCTGAGTTCACCGCCCTCATATCTTCCGTTAATCTCTCCCTCCATATAAACTCCCTGACCGATATTTATAGTCATACCTTCAATCTTGCCATCTCATGCGACCTTTCCACTGCCATTGTGTCAATCAAAGATAAGCCCATCTCGGAATCATTCCTTGTATTCCTCATGCATTTCCTTTCCCCTCTCACAATCCCACTTCTTTCTGTCGCCACCCCTTGAAAAATGTCTCCCTCAAGTCACTTATAAATATACTTTAAATTTCCCAGTTGTCTATCCTTTGGCCTTCACTAACCCCCCCACCCCCCAACTTTTCACCATGACATTTCTGCAACTACCAAAATGCTTTATCACACCCTCACCTCCACCTCTTGTACCATTGTCTCCATGAACCTCTTCCACTCTTACCATTTGCTGATATCATCCTCATCTTTGTTTCCTTCAGTGCAAGAACACAAGAAATAGGAGGAGTAGATCACATGGCCCACTGAGCCTGTTCTGCCATTCAATATGATCATGGCTGATCTTGGGCTTCAACTCCATTTTCCTGCCAATTTTTCTCACCCCTCGACTCCCTGAGAGACCACAAAAATCTGTCTATCACAGCCTTCAGTATCTCCATTGATGGAGCATCCACAACCTTCTCAGGTTGAGAATTCAAAAGATTCACAACCCTTTGAGTGAAGTAATTTCTCCTCTTTTTACTCCTAAATGAGTGGCCATTTAACCTGAGGCCTTTAGATACTCCAACCAGCGGAAACAATTGATCAGTGTCCACCCTATCAAGTCCCTTCAGAATCTCGTGCGTTTCAATGAGATCAAAATTCATTCTTATAAACTCCAGAGAACACAGGCCCAAGCGTCTCATCATAGGACAACACCTTCATCCCAGGATCCAATTTAATGAAACTTTACTCTACTGCGTCCAATGCTAGTATATCCTTTCTTAAATGTGGAAACTAAAACTCCACACAGGAGTCCAGATGTGTTCTCACCAAAATCCTGTATAATTATGGCAGAACTTCTTTATTCCTGTACTTCGCTCCCTTGCGATAAAGACAAACATCCCATTTGTCTTCCGCGTTTTTGCTAAACTTGCATGTTAACTTTGTGTTCCTTGAACCAGCACACCAAGTCACACTGAACATCAATTACAAGCGTCTCACTTTTAAAAATATATCCTGCTTTTCTCATCTTACAAACACACTTCCCTAAATTATATATCATCTGTCATCTTATTGACTACTCACTTAACCTGTCTATATTTCCATGTCTTCCCCATAGCTTAACTTCCCCCCTAGTTTTATTTCATCAGCAAGCTGAGATATATACAGTACAGAAAAGGCCCTTTCGCTCGTAAAGCTTGCACTAACAAAAAAAACGAGTCTAAATCTACACAAATCCTACTTCCCCTTACTCTTTGACTCTTCATCTAAGTCATTAATACAGATTGTAAATAGCTGAGATCTCAGCGAAGTTCTTTGTGGTACTCTGCTATTCATTGCCTGCCAAATTGAAAATGCTCTATTTATGCCCATTGCTAAATAATCTATCCATGCTTTTACCCCAACATGAGTATTTATCTTCCTATTAACCTTTTGTGTGGAACCTTATCAAATACTGTTTGTGAAACCAGGTACAAAACATCTTCTGGGTCTCCTTTATCTACTCTACTAATTACATTCTCAAAAATCTCAAATACATTTATCAAACAGGATTTCCCTTTAGTAAAACCATGTTTATTTGTTCTAATCATACAATGCTTTTCTAAACACATTGTTGTTACAACACCCTGGGTTAGGGTGTGGTCAATTCCAGCTCCCCTTGACCCGGAGTTGCAACACAATTGAATTAGCCAATAATTCTTATGAAAAATACCCAAAATCTTTGGCCCTTGGCTGCCCAATGATTACAGTCACCAGGTTTGTAAGTTTAAGCACAAATACTTTTTATTTATAACAAGAATTACAATGAAATATGCAGAAAATACAACTGGTTAACTATCATCGAATTTCTAATCCCCCACTTTAACTTACCCCACCCTCTATACACACACACACACACACACATGTGTGACAAACAAATACTGAGGGTAGAGAGGGTGAAAACTGGAAGTAAAAGGGAAAAAGTGCCTTTGTTTCAGATGGTTGTCTTTAAGCAGACCTTCCTTCAAAGTATGCTTTCAGATCTAAGCCTCTGTTTGCAGCCTGTAATGGTTGCACTGTAGATTCATTCATTCAGGTTCTCTGCAGGTTCAGAAATGCATCAACTCACAGCCTTAAAGAGCAGGTCCTTGTCCCTGTATCCAGGTCTCAACTCTGCTTTCCTTAGACCTCTGGAAATCATTCCATTCAGGAAAGATCCAATCACCACCTGTTACCAGCAGAACAAGGCATTTTGGCCGATTCATTGGCTAACAAGCCAACCAATGAACTGAGTCCCACCCCATCTCTCGGGTGCCACAAATTCTGGGTCTTGCTGTCCAACACGAGTAGCACCATATACTATGTTGCAACTTCCTGAATATCTCATTCTCTCTGCTGCTTGACTTAAAGATATATGTCTATGCATCCATGGATCAAAAATGATCACGGCAAAAGGGAATCAGCAGGAAGGATCCTTACATTGTTAAGACTTCTTCAGTAATAGGTACCAGCATTTTCTCGTGGCTAATTTGCCTCCTTTTACACTTATAAAAGCATTTCAATAATGTTTATACTTCTGCCTAGTTTACTCTCGTATGCTATTTTTTCCCTTTTTATCAACTTTTTGGTGGCCCTTTGCTGACTCCTAAAACATTTCTAATCCTCAGACTTGCTAATACGTTTTTGCAAATTTGTTAAGTCCCTTCTTTCAATCTAATACTATCCTTAACCACATGTGTGTCTTTCTTACTGAGTTATTGTTTTTAATAGAATGTATTGTTGCCGAACATTTTGACTGTTTAAATACCTCCCACTGTCATTTACCTCCATACTTTTATTCTATTTATCCAATTAACCGTCGCCAATTTGACCCTCATACTTATATAATTGGCTTTGTTTAAGTTTGGAGTATGTCAAGCTTAATATGAAATCAATGGTATTATGATCAACATTTCCCAGAGATTCTTTTACAATAAAATTACTAATTAACACTAACTATCATAAAAACATTTTACAACCTAATTTTCTAGACTGCTCTTTAATTTTCCCAGTCCATATTAAGATTAAACTCACCCACAATTATTACAGCGCCTTTGGTACAAACTTCAATAATTTTTTGTTTAATGCACTGCTCATTGAGAGACTGAGGGAACGCGTCAGGTATTGCCTATCTGTCCTTCAAAATTGCTGTAGCAATTTTACACAATGCTTTAGTCTGAGTACTACAAATAGGACTCATGAAGTTCAATGCAAGGGATCTTCATTCTGACTTGAAATAAACAAACTTGTTTGGCTTGAGCAATATGACTGTACAGAACCAGCTCAAGTAATAAAGTGGAACTGACTATAGGTGGATCTACCTGAGGAGTGAGATTACATTTTTATATCTCACAAATTCACACAGTATTTGTGATATTCCTTTCTGTTCTGTTTGTTTATAATTTCGAATGATTCTGACAACTTTTCATTGTCTTACTAAAGAGTCTGATTGGTGCAGATCATCCCTTGTGATAGTGCCTCATTAAAGTTCCTTAATCTGATTTGACTATTCTCAGTCAAATATGAGCACGTTTTGTTGCCAATCCGGACATTGCTATTTCAAATATCAAATAAGCAATATTAAAATTTTAAGATGGTAAGGGTCTGATTTTCAACTAATTTTTAATCTATAGAGTTTCAGCGGAATTCTCTGTTCCTGAGTCTAAGTACTGACGCCGGGGCAGGATCCATGGACTTCCATGACAGCGAAACTGGCACCTCATCTGATCCGATTCAGCGATTGTTAAGGGGTTAGCACCAGCGCAATGTGGAACACAACCGATTCCAATGAGAAATGGTGGGGGATTCAGCGGGTCCATGATTGACACTCGGGAGGCTGACAAGCTGCAGCTGCATATACACACTGCATTCCCCACATACATCATCCCAGCCAACAAGATGCACTGGTTGCGCTGGAGCGTGCCCATCCCACTGATGGACCGGCTGGGGTCAGAGGGCACATTGGAGGGGTGGCTTGGGGTAGGGAGGGAAGACACCCATACGACCTGTGGCCCTAAGTTCACAGTGGGCAGCCAGCGTCGTGCATGGCTGCCATGCAGGCTGCGGCAATGGTGTTCTATACCCGTCCACTCCGACCCCATAGATCCCTTCCCAACCACCCCCAGCTACTCTCCCCAGCCCTGGCAGAAGCCCCCTGGCCAGCGGCATGACTGTCAGCAAACTATGGCAATGTTGGACACTTTCCATACCCCCTCTCTCTCAGCAGCCACAACGCCAGTTTCACAATTTTTAAAAGCACAAGTGAACCTTGCAATCGGGAATTTGCCCCAGTGGAGGTGGAGAATCACAGAGGCCCAGGAGGATATCAGGTCAGGCCCACTAATGATATACCAAGGGTGTTTACTGTACGTGCGGAGTGGAATGCACTAACACCGATGTCGAGGCCATGGAGAATTGCAATTTAGCACAAAATTGCGCACGCCTTGATTTCAGCATCAAAACCAATTGTCCGCTCAATCGTGTTTCCCGATTCCAGCATCAGTCGATGGAAAATCCCGCACATTATCATTTAGCTCTTGGATTGAAGAAAATTATCAAGTTGAGAGTAAATATGATTTCTCACCATCCATGGGCGGTTGCTCCTCGGATTCATCGGGGAATGGAAGGCATGATTTTGTTGTCTCAGCGTTTGTTATCAACTGCTTGGATAAAGAATAATAACTCCGGCTCTGGGCAAGTGTGGACCTGAAAAGGTTGATGGCAGAGTCAATCGGGACACCACTGGCAAAAAATTAGAAATTAAAAATAGGAGATTGACTCAAAGTGACAGTTTTCATGTTTATAGATGGGCTTGCTGTTGTAAACAAACTGTTTTATGTTTTACATTTAACATAAGTACAACAGATTGTATTTTTTTACTTTTCACAATGTTTAATCTGAAATTAAGGACAATAGCAAACATCACTTGGCCAGGGTTCAAAGGCACCTATGGAAAGTACTTTCCTGCATGTTGGCTGAGTTTTGTTAATGCAAATGCTGGAGGTCTGAAACACAATCCCTTTTATGGGAGTTCCAAAAATGAGTTATGGGAATTCCAAATAAGAGTTATATTGGACTTGAAACGCTAACACTGTTTCTTTCTCCACAGACGCTGGCAGAACTGCTGAGTTTTTCCAGCGCTTATCGATTTTAGTTCAGTTTTTTTCTACCTGCTCTGAGGGATTAGCCATCCAGCACTCAGTAATAAGACTAACATGTGAATAAAGACAACTTGGACGTAATTCTGGATCCTGCCTCAGGGAAGGAGAGGAGGGAATGAAAATGAAATTCGCTTATTGTCACGAGTAGGCTTCAATGAAGTTACTGTGAAAAGCCCCTAGTCGCCACATTCCGGCGCCTGTCCGGGGAGGCTGATACGGGAATTGAACCGTGCTGCTGGCCTGCTTGGTCTGCTTTAAAAGCCAGCGATTTAGCCCAGTGAGCTAAATCAGTCCCTTATACATTTGATGAGGGAAAAAAACAAACAGAATACACCAAGGGTAGAACGACTAATCTTTTTTATTGGAAACTCGGGAGTGCAACACCAGCGTTTTTATGGCAGCATGGGGGCATAGTCACATTTTCGGAGAATCCAGCCCCTGGTGTCCGGCCTCTAAGGGATGAAAATAGGTCTTAATGATCCATTTGCATCTTTCTGCTGGTGCGCAGGCACAGACCATAATCCCGACGCCAACGGGCGGCCGGGACATCGTAAATGGTTCGGTGCCACCCGTTTTCTCCTCGATTCTGGATTTTCAGCCTCACCGGGCACTCTGCTCCCGGGTGTGTGAGGCAGAGAATTTCGCCCCTTGTCTTTCTCGGGTTTGGAAAGAGCCTTGGTGAGCTCCTGAGTGCTTCCTGTAGACAGTACATATTGCTGCATATTGACATGGACTGCTTCAGTATCTGCGGAGTCACAAATGGTGCTCACTGGTGGTGGGCTTGGAGGAGGGAAGGGAATGTAATTAGGATAGTCATATATCTGAACCCACCACTTTCTGCCTCCACCAAAATTAGGTTCTGGACAGGAAGGCCCATAGTTTACCTTCCCACACCACCGTTAATTAAGGCCCTTGGGCAATTGATGGCTACTCATCCTGCTGCTACTGTTATTAACCCAGCTACAAGCAAGCCAATCGGCTTGCAGAATGCACAACAGGTGAAAGGCTGATTGTTGCCACGGAGCAAGGGGATACCCTCGATCAAAGGCCCTCACTGACTGATAGAAAGACTGGACATCAAGAAGTAGGGGCTCGTGGAGAGACACTCCCCTGCATTTAGTTCTTACCCCCGAGAAGCCTAGTCCGTCAAACCATACCAATTCCCCTCCCTACCCATTACTTACTTGCAGCCTGGGTCCCAGGGAGTATCCTTCCGGCAGCAGCCACGGCCTCCTCAGCGGTGCTGATGTGTGCAAGAGCTGCCAGCCTCTGATTGGTCAGTAGCTCTTGCTAGGCGCAACTTCCGCCCCCGGGTGTCTTGTTTCCAAGAGAAGGCCAGCCGGTGGCCTCGCTAGTGCCTGATTGGCTTGCCGCTCAGCCGGCCTTTTGGAAAAGAGGAAACTCGAGTTTCTCACCAGTTCTCCAGCAGACAGGCTAGACCCATGTGCCTCAACAAGTTCCACCCAGCGACTACCATCCAAAAGTACTTCATTGGCTATTAATTGCTTTGGGATGTTCGGTGGTAATGAAAGGTGCTATAGAAATGCAAGTCTTTGTTCTTTTTCTTTTCACACAGCCACGCTGAGATTATGTGCCAAAAGGAGGGAGCAATGGAGTAATTTTCTCACTTGAAGGGAGTGAAAATTCTCCCCTCGGCCGCCACAGTACACTTCATAGTGCCCAGCCAGATGCAGGTCAACATCGACCCAAACTGTTAGCCAAAGTAGCTGGATGGCATAGGCAGATCGAAGAAATGGTTGAGGGAGAAAAATGACTTGAAAGGAAGCGAAAGGAAGCAAGTCTCAACCTTTCCCAAAATGAATCCTGATTAAATGAAGTTAATGATTTTGTTCTAATGTGGAGCATTTCCGGAATTAAATCCCACTCTGAACAATGGATTGCTTAGTGATGAACAGAGTTATAGATGTACAGTATGTTGCACTTACCGGTGAACTTCAGGAGGGGTACGCTGAATTTTGGTGCTTGCTTCTATAACTTCTTTCGCAACTCTCCCACTGCAATCAACAAGAATAATATTATTTTATAAGTGTCCAGTTTCTTCTTTGGAAAGCAATGGCATTTATTGATGATTTTCAGAAATCCAATACAGTGTAAGAGATGTACACACAGGAGCATGTGCTCCTAAACCAAACCACTTGCTCTAGTCCTCTGACCTCTCATCTACTTACTTTCAACTATTTTGTATTTCTTCAAACAGCCACAAATCCAGCAGGTTTTTAAATCATTACCAATTGTATTTACATTTCCTCCTCATCTTTTCTAAAAGCATTAACCCACAGTGGAACCTTGCCCAAGGCGTTCATCTGTTAGCCCACACAGTATTTTGATCTACTTGACTGGGGGTTGGGCAGGATGGCGGGGATGGGGAGTGGTCAATACCAAGCATCACAGCTGATCCTTTCCTCAACTGATATCCATTCAGACACACTTTATAATAGTCTCTGTATAGCATTCAAGAACACTGACTGTTTGTCCCCTGCGCACCACCCCCCTCCTCCCTGACCCCTGAACCTAAGCCAAATGCACTGTCAGGTTTAGCATTCCTACCACCAATGTGCCTGAGATTAGCTCCTTCAAAAATACCAGTTATCAAACTTAGAATGAAGCTCTGACTATGGATTAGCATCATATGGTATTACTAATTATAAAGCATAGAAACAAACTAAAATTGACAAAGAAACTGAACGATGTTGGGAGAAACATTATAAAATAATCGCACACTCAGCAAGTGGCCTCAAGAGTACCCATCACTGGCCCAGTGGCAATCAGTAAGGAGGTTCATCCTTCACACATTCCTCAGATCACCTTGAAAACCTGACGTTGCTCTTCAATGTTATTTATCTGCGTTTCCAAATTCTATTAACCACAAATATGTGCTCTTCCTGAGCCCTTCTCCTGACACCTGACATCTCCCAAAGGTGACCTGACCATACCCAAAGGGTGCCTCACCTCTCCAAAGAACTCTGGTAACTTTAGACTTTCTCCTACCGGTCCTAATGTGCACTTGTATTTTGCACTACTGTCATGAGAATGTCGCTTTAAAAAATGTTTGGCTGCTCATATTACTGCAGTGATGTCAGAGTGTGGGTGGAGCTGGCTGTCTGTCAGCTTTTTACTTTCGTTTTAGGCTGTTTGCTGCAGGGTGTGTTTAGTTTCATTTTCAGTGTTGGAGCTGAAGCCAGACAAAGCAGGTGTACTGTTGATCTCTCTGCCGCGAAAAGATTATCTCTTGATCATTTGGTGAATTCGGAATTATAAATGTTTTCAGTAGTGAATGTAAACCTGATGTGCTTCTGTTCAAAGGTGTTACCCGTCAAAAGTATGCTTTTTCTATCCATTTAGTTTATGCATATTTTTTAAACCACTGCTACTTAATAAATTACTAAATGAACTACTTTAAAATTACCAATGAGCTGGACCCAATTTTTGGGTAATCTGTGATTCCTGAATCTGAACTTGATAACATGTAAAAACATGTGAAAGTGTAACTTCAATGCAAACTGATTACTCTGATCTGAGGGAAAGTTTGCAGATTATATTCACAGGCAATGCAGGAATTTGGGCCTGGGAGTCCTCAAATTCAATTTCTGCATTAGCCACTGCATGCATGGCTAGTCTCCAAATTATTATTAAAAACATAAATTTCTAATTGAATTTAGACCTTAGGGCAAAAGTAATAGTGCAATTCATTTATTTAAGCTGTCTTGACAAGTTAGAAAGACTCACCTGAAACGAAACCTCCTGCCTTTGAAAAATATGTTGCTACTGGAGACAGTCTTGATCTGACTGGATTTTTCATACCTATAATATGAAAAAAATAATTACTATTTGGGTCAATTGTGATAATTGTAAAAATGCCAAAGCAAAATCAATGTCCACACAAAAATATTGAGTATTACTTCAGGACTAAGGTTCACTGCTTCTACATTTGTCAGATGCTGAGCAGATCAGAGGTGGAGGTTCTGCAGTGAGTAAATACCCTCCTGACTCTGCAAAGCCTATACCATCTATAAGAATTCTCTGGCCATTCGTTCCGGTGGGATTCTCTGGTCCCACCAGCAGCACGCCCCGGTCAAGGGTTTCCTCGGGATGTGGGGTGGCGTCAATGGTAAATCCCATTGACGGCAGTGGGAGCAGAGAATCCTGCCGTCAGTGAACTGATCACCGCCTCTGACCACCGAGAAACACATGACGGAGAGGCCGGAGAATCCTGCCCCAAGAGTGTGATGGAATACTCTCCAGTTGTTGGGATGACTGCAGCTCCAACAACACTCAAAAGCCTTGCTCACCACCCCATCCAACATTTCAACAGTCATTCCTTCCACCAAGTTGCACAACAGCACTGTGTAGCATCTACAAGATGTACTGCAGGAATTCAACTAGATGGACAAGGGCATGGGATATATTTGAACATCACTCTCTGCAAATCCCTCTCAAAGTCTCACTTTGGGGAGGGGGGCAAGAAGAGCTCGAGCCACAGGACCTCAAGAACAGCCGGGGCTGTGGGGTCCAAGATCAGGGCTGAGGGGATGAGGATCTGAGAGTGAAGGTGTGAGGGTGAGAGAGGATGAGGGTGAGAGAGTGTGGGTGATGGTGACAGTGGATGAAAGTAAGAGTGTGTGGGTGAGTGCGAGAATGTGTTTGGGTGAGCGAGTGTGTGTGAGTGGATGCTCCCATTAAAAATAACAAAAAGGTAAGGCTTGGAAGAATTTGTTGAACAACAGAACTTTTTTCTTGTAAAAAAATATATACTTATGTAGACATAGAAACATCTTTTATGTTTGTTTTTATATGTTTGTGCCTATTGCGCAATAATTATCATTTTTTTTGTGGATTAATTCTTCAATATAATAAAATGTTTCTTTGGGGTTCCTTTAGTTCTCTTGGGAGGTCAAAAGGGTTCCGCGCCTGGAAATGTTTGGGAAACCCTCGTTTATACCATGCTGCTTCCACTGTTTAACATGCTTGTAGTCCTGTGTTGTAGCTTCACCAGGTTAGCATCTCATTTTTAAATATGCCTGATGGTGCTCCTGGCAAGCTTTCTTGCACTCCCTGTCAAACTAAGGTTGATCCCTCAGTTTAATAGTGATGGCACAGTGAGGTGCTGGGATATTCTGGGTCACGAGGTTTGATCATCGTTAATATAATTCTGCTGCTGCTGATGGTCCACAGTGCCTTGTGGATGACCAGTTTTGAGCTGCTAGATCTGTTTTGAATCTATTGCAAATAGTATGATGGGTAATCCTCAGTGTGAAGATGGGACTTTGTCTTCACAAAGAAAGTATAGTTCATGGTGTAGTCCATGCAGTGTTCACTTCTATCAATGCTGTCATGGATAGCTGCATATGCGACAGGTAGATCATGTGTTGAGACACGAGGAAATGTTTGCCTCAAGAGGGACCTGGGTGTCCTTTATTAAAATCACAGAAAGTTAGCATGCAGATAGAGTAAACAATCAGGAGAGCAAATGATATGTCAGCGGGTTGGATTATAAGACCAAAGAGGTCATACTATAATTATAAAGGGTAGTGGTGAGGCCACTCCTGGTGTATTGTGTGTAGTCTGAATTGCCTTATCCAAGAAAGACATACTTTCCCTAGAGGGTGTGCAATGAAGGTTCATTAGACTGGCTCCTGGGATGACGGGATTATCCTCTAATGAAAAATTGAGAAAACTAGGCCACTATTCCCTGGAGCTTAGAAGAATAAGAGGTGATTGATGCCATGAGTCTGAGAACCTGAATTCAGTAACACAAAAAGTTGAATGACCTCATTTGAATAGTCAAGGTCAGTAAATGTTTCTTCAAATGCAAAATCCCACCAACTGTGCCACTAGTCTCACATGTTGTTCAATGCATCATTTACCTACCAACAATTTCTACGTATCAATCACATCACATAGCTAATATTCATGGCTTCACCTCATTCTCACATGCCAGTAATGCTACAAGACTCATACCTATAATCTTTCACCTTGCACACACTGGAAGCTATTCAAGCATGGAAGCTCATGAAAGAATAAAAAATATTCTTCCCCCAATGGAGAATATGGCGGTTGCCATCATTGGAGCGGTCATCGAGGCTGTGCCTAGCAGCGAGCAGATCCAAGACCATCAAAACTGATGGTATCCTCATAGCTAATACTACTTTGAACATTCACTCCCTCTATCCCACAATCTCTATTTTTTTCTTTCATGGGATGCGAGTGTCACTGGGAAGGCCAGCATTTATTACCCATCCCTAATTCCTCTTGAGAAGGTGGTGGTGAACCGCCTTCTTGAACCGCTGCAGTCCATCTGGCATAGATACACTTTCAATGCTTTCACTCAACACTCATATCGTACAAACATTTAATTCTGTCCTCTTGCACATCCATATTTTAATCACTCCATCACTGGTTGTCTTTCAGTTGCCTCGGCACTTACCTCTGGAATTTGCTCCCTAAACCTATCTGCATCTCCATCTCACTTTCATCCATTAAAACACTCCTTAAAAACTATCTTTCTTTTTAAGCTTTTGGTCATTTGCCCAAATATCTCATAATGTGACTCAATGTAATTTTTTTTGTTATAATGATTTATGAAGTGTCTTGGGTGTTTTATTATGTTCAAGGTGCTATATGAATACAAGCTGTTGTTGAAAGCTTAGAGGCAGAATGTTCACAAAGTGAGCCACCAGCACAAGCAGTCTGAACAGATCAAGAGGAAGAGGAAGATTAGCCCAGAGGTTAGTTTCACGGAAGGTTAGATCACATGCATGTTTCGCTGCACTGGATTCAAACGAGGAATGCAATGCAGTGGTCCACAAAAGGCTGACGTGCATTGACGTCTGCAGGCCTGCAGAAAGCCTGCAATCAATGTCAAGATGCATGGGGGGGGGGGGGCCTCTGGGGAGGTCTGGTATGAAACGCATAATAAACGTAAAGAGCTAATATTTCAAATCCGATGACTCTCTGTCAAAGCTAACAGACAGAGAAAATGGGAAATATTTATACTGTGGCGTGAGAATGAAAGATGAGTCATAGCCACAGAAACCCAGGGAAACCGGGTGCTAATGGCCAGAGAAACCAAGGGGAAAGAGTGCTAATAGCAGTCCCCAGAGAGAACAAAAGATGTGAAAGGCCAAACAGCAGGGAAACTAACATTAGAGGATAAACTGTAAATGTGGGGGAGGGGAAGGGGGAAGCAAAGAGGAGAAAGGTGAAGGAAAGTAGTTTTCCTACTGTTTGACCTTTCACATCTTTTGTCCTCTCTGGGGACTGCCATTAGCACTCTTTCCCCTTAGTATCTGTGACCATTAGTACCCGGTTTCCCTGGGTTTCTGTGACTATGACTCATCTTTCATTCTCACTCCACAGGATAGTGAGTGGTATGGGATTACATTTTTCCATTATTCCTACAAGTAGCTCTTGGGGCTATTTATTTTGAAGTAGCGTTGAACAAAAACATCCAATGCAAGCAAACCCCGCCAACACCCTCCCTCCCGAGACATACTAAATCAGAATAAAATCACTGATAAATACATTATACTGAAACCTTCCTCACTCAAATTACCCTTCACTGTTCAAACTAAATTTGACAAAACAAGTTTAAACATAAAAACATATAAAAATGAGTATTGTTTTAATTTTTTTTTAAATCATGGTGAATTGGGAGTAAAATATAAGAACATATGTTAATAAATTAGGAAAAACTGTTACCACATTGATAAATACAAAGGCAAAATACTGCAGATGCTGGGAATCCAAAATAAAAACAGAAATTGCTGCAAATAGCAGGTCCGGCCGCATCTCTGGTGAGATCCTGCATCAGAAATCCTGATGAAAAATCACAGACATGAAACATTAACTCTTTTTCTCTTCAGAGGTGC
Source organism: Scyliorhinus canicula (assembly GCF_902713615.1). Classification (NCBI taxonomy): domain Eukaryota; kingdom Metazoa; phylum Chordata; class Chondrichthyes; order Carcharhiniformes; family Scyliorhinidae; genus Scyliorhinus; species Scyliorhinus canicula. Next base: position 85,231,082 of record NC_052153.1, on the reverse strand, counting down.
CAGACCTGATGCGTATTTGCATTTGTACCACATTCATCTGTTTTCCATAAAATCATCTCATTAATTACAAACTCACTTGTAAAAAGCTTGGTTCTCCACACCACACTTCCAAAGGTGCTTGCAAGCAGCTGGGGTTGACGTATGGTAGGTCAGTACAATTTTCTTCTGATAATGTGAAATGAAAGACATTATTAAACTTGTGTCCAAAAATATACATAATAAAAATATTAAGATATATATTTGGTGTGGTCTGTTAGATGAGTAAAATTACTACCCAACACTACGGTCCTCTTTTAAAGTGATCATTCATCATGTGTGTGCTTGGTCAGCAGGTACCAGGAGGAAATTTAAATATATGGGGCGAAGGACATGTATTCCACCAAATGTCCACACACCTGCACCCTCAACAGGGTAACATGTATAGTGACTGGGATTGACACCCCTAGCTGATCCCTAGCTGCCCTATTATGTATTTTCTTTTCTTCCCTTTTCTTCCCATCATGTACTTAATGATCTGTTGAGCTGCTCGCAGTTCAACAGATGTTGAGTAAAATGCCTTTACTCAATAAGACACTGGGGAAGCCAGAACCACCCGTTGACAGATGTCTCAATTATGCAATCTGATGAAGTTGAATAAGAGTAAAGAGTAGATCAGTAAGTTGAGGGCAGAATGTCACACTCATGAAGAGGAGGTGCATTCAACCAGTGATGACTTCATCCAGATGTAATTGGTAAAAGTGCAGGAGCAACAAATGTATGTGGAACAACAACGGAAGGAAATGGATGGACAATTAAAAAGAGATGAGAAACTAGCAAATAATTTCTTTGAATGATATGGATGTTTACAGTGATTAGATTATGCGCATTTTCTTCCCATATCCGGAATGTTCATTTCCACAGCATTAATCAACAATAAGTTAACATTCTCTGGAAGTCTTAAGCTTCACCAGTTCACTGAAAGGATTGCTTACTATTGTTACTTAGACATCTTTTGCATGGGCTAATAAAGCAAGGCTCCAGCAGTCCCTTGTGGCAGATGTAAAAAGTCCCAAAGCACAATTAGGAAAAATAAACATCTTGATTTACTGGCCCTCAGACAAACACCACTAATAAACAGATTACCTGGTCATTTATGGTATTGTTGTCTGCGAGAGCACCTTCCTATGTGCAAAATGGTTGCTACATTTGCCTACATTACATCAGTGACTATAAAATTACCTCATTGACAATTTGAGATGTCACGTGGACCTGAAAGGTGCTATCAAAATGCAACTTATATCATTCTTTCCAGAGGACAGCCTTTTAGTTTGCAGACATAGAAGATAAGATATAAAATATTTTGTTTTCCAGGTTGAGACTCAGACATCATTACTTTTTATGGGCGGAATTCTCCGCTCCCTGCGTGGGAGAATCGTGGGATGGCCATCCAACATTTTTTATGCCCCCCTGGCGCCCCCAGCGATTCTCCCCCCCCCCCCCCTCGGAAAAATTCCGATTCTCCTGATTCGGCTCCTGATGGGCCGAGCGGCCGGACCTTCACACCAGTTTCACCACGGCAGCAACCACAGCTGGTCGCTGCATTCGTGAAACGGGCGCCAGATGCCCGTTTGGGGCATCTAGGGGCCCAATTTGGACGGGAGCACCGTGACTGTGCTCGGGAGGGGACAGGCCCGCGATAGGTGCCCACCGATCGTCGGGCCAGCGTCCAAAACGGACGCACTCTTTCCCCTCCGCCGCCCGGCAAGATCAGGCCGCCACGTCTTGCCGGGCGGCGGTGGAGGAAAGGCGGCACCGCGCATGCGCGGGTTCATGCCGTCTGCGCGCTGATGTCATCCGCGCATGCGCAGGTTGGAACCGGCAACCCGCGCATGCGCGGATGACATCAGAAAAGCGCCGTTTCCACGTCATTTCCGGCGCAACAAGGTCGCGGCCGGGAACGACGGGGGCCCGCTCCTAGTCCCCCGGGTGGGGGTGAATTAGGTGCGGGGAGCAGGCCCCGAGGCCGTCGTGAACCTCGGCCGATTTCACGACGGCCATCCCGATTTTTATCAGGAGCGGAGAATACCGCCCTATATTTTTTTCCACAAGTCTTTAACAACAACACACATTTATAAAAGCATCTTAAAGTGCTACACAGGAGTGTAATCTGAACCAAAAAGGAAACATTGAAACAGGGGACATTTCAAAGAGGTAGATTTAAAGGAAGGTCATGAAGGAGGAGTGAGAGATGAAGAGGCAAGTAACAGAAAAATAGATAGTTTTAAGGAATTTATATTTGTATTGTTAAATATTAGAAATATGTTGTAGGGCAGCACGGTGGCCTAGTGGTTAGCACAACTGCCTCACGGCGCTGAGGTCCCAGGTTCGATCCCGGCTCTGGGTCACTGTCTGTGTGGAGTTTGCACATTCTCCCCGTGTCTGCGTGGGTTTCGCCCCCACAACCCAAAAATGTGCAGAGTAGGTGGATTGGCCACACTAAATTGCCCCTTAATTGGAAAAAATAATTGGGCACTCTAAATTTACTAAAAAAAAATGTTTAAAAAAAAAGAAATATGTTGTAGTTTTAAGTGAGTTTAATTTAATGTTTCTGTGTAAGGAAAGGTCAACCTATAGCTAGTTTCAGGTTAGAAAAAGGTATTTGTATGTGTGGGGGTTTTGGCTTCAATTCAAACTGTGTTTCTTTTTTTTTAAATAATTTTTATTGGAATTTTTTACAGAACATATAAAAATATAACAAGTATGGCAAAAAGCAGTAATATGCAACTAACAGCCCCATAACACCCACAATTCCCCCCCATACCGTAACATCACATGTATCACACTCCCCCCCCCCCCCAAACAAGAGAACTTAACCATAAATTAAAATTAGATAAATCAAATTTAAATAAAATAAGCCAACATAATCAACGTGTCCCCCCCATCCCCCCCGGGTTGCTGCTGCTACTGTCCCAGTACCCTATCGTTGAGCCAGAAAGTCGAGGAAAGGTTGCCACCGTTTAAAGAACCCTTGCACTGATCCTCTCAGGGCAAATTTAACCTTCTCAAGCTTAATGAAGCACGCCATGTCATTGATCCAGGTCTCCACGCTTGGGGGCCTCGCGTCCTTCCACTGTAGCAAAATCCTTCGCCGGGCTACTAGGGACGCAAAGGCCAGCACACCGGCCTCTTTCGCCTCCTGCACTCCCGGCTCTACCCCAACCCCAAAGATCGCGAGTCCCCATCCTGGCTTGACCCTGGATCCCACCACCCTTGACACCGTCCTCGCCACCCCCTTCCAGAACTCCTCCATGTGCTTAGAGAGGATACAGCATGAAAAGTAAGTAAAGGTTTGGAGAAGTAAAAATTGTTGCTTAGCAACTGGTAGGAAGGCTTTTTGCATTTAGCTTTAGCTGGATTCATTGGAAGCTAAAGATTGGAAGCCAGAGAGTGAACATCTCTCAGCTCTGCCAGAATAAAAGCTGGATGGCACAAGGGGGCTGCAAAAAGGTAGACTTCTTAAAGAACCAGATGAAGTCCAGACAACCTGGGAATTAGGACAGAAATAATGTCTTGGAAGACTGAAGTTAAGGGAACAAAGACCAAGAAGTTGAACATGGTACTGTTGAGGAAAAGTCATGGGGAAAGCAGTTAAGTGTTCTGAATTGAAGAGACAGCTGCAGTAACCAGATGTAAATTTTGATATGTAGATAAGAAAACTCATGAAATTCTTAGCAATATACCTGGTTTATGTAGGGTGATCATTGCTCGGCACAACATCGAGGGCCGAAGGGCCTGTTCTGTGCTGTACTGTTCTATGTTCTATGTGATGGTTTGCATGCTATTTGCTGTTCTTACATTCATGTCAAAATACTATATACAAATGTCAATAGGTTCACCAAGGCCCATGGAGACTGCAGCCAGTAGACCAAATGTGCCAATTGTATCGGGAAGGATGGTAGCTTGGTTGCCATCCCTATGAAGGTTCGGACTTCATCCAGTACCATCACCTCAAGGATCCCTCAGTTGAACCACTGCTGAATCAACAATGGCATCTTGCATAAACTCTTCACCATTTCTCCAGGCCCATCCTGAAGCATATTTCCATCCTGCACACTGCAACTTAGCCTCCTCTGCCTTGGAGTACCATGACCCTTCTTCTCTACACTTTTCCTGCTCCTCCATCTCTGAGGATATGGTGCCTTCTTTGCCATTTACTCTTTGAGAACCAAACCCCTATGCTGCACCATGTTGTGCAGTGTGCGGCACAGGACAATTGTTTGGGAGACCGTGGAAGGAGAATATTGGAGGGAATCACCAAAGCAGTCAAGGCATTATAATCTCATGGGTATTTTTATTCGTCCATGGGAAGGTTGGCATTTATTGCCAATGCCAATAAATGGCATTTATTGCCAATGGGCATTTATTGCCCATTGCAAATTGCCCTGAAGAAGATGGTGGTGAGCTGCCTTCTTCAACCGTCATAGTTCATGTGTTGTAGGGACACCCACAGTGTTGTTAGGAATGGAGTTCCAGGATTTAGGCCCTGCAAAGTGAAGGAGCAGCAATATAATTCCAAGTCAGGGTGGTGTGTGGCTTGGAGCAGAACTTACAGTTGGTTGTGTACCCATGTATCTTTCGTCCTTGTCCATGGAGGTGGTAGAGATTGGGGGTTTGGAAGGTGCTGTCAGAGTCTGCTTGCGAAGCAGCAATGCATCCTGCAGATGGTACATACTGCAGCCACTGTGGTGGAGAGAGTGAATATTTAAAGTGGTGAATGTGGTTCCACTCAAGTGGGATGCTTTGTCTTGGATGGTGTCAAGCTTGTTGTTGGAGCAGCACTCATTCAGGCGTGAAGAATATTCCATTACATTTCTGACTTGTGCGTTGTAGATGGTGGACAGGCTTTGGCAAGTCAGGAGGTGAGTTACACACCACAGAATTTCCAGCCTCTAATTTGCTCCTGTAGCCCTAGTATTTATATGGCTAGTCCAGTTCAGTTTTACCTAAATAGTAACCCCCAGGGTGTTAATAGTGGGTCCTTCAGCAATGGGAATGTCACTAAATGTCAAAGGGAGATTCTCTCTTAATGGAGATGGTCATTGCCTGACACTTGTGTGACGTGAATGTTACTTGCCACTCATCAGCCCGAGCCTGAATATTGTCCAGGTCGTGTTACATATGACTATGGAGTGCTTCAATATCTGAGGTGCCACAAATGGTGCTGAACATTTTGTAATCAACAGCAAGCATCCCCACTTCTGACCTGTTGATGAAAGGAAAGTCATTAATGAAACAGCTGATGATGGTTGAACCTAAAACACCACTCTGAGGAACCCCTGCAGCGATACCCTGTTGAACCCTTGCAGCAATAATTTGGGACTGAGATGATTGACCTCCAACAACCACAACCATCTACTTTTGTGCGAGGATTGACACTATCCACTAGAGAGTTTTCACCCCAATTCCCATTGACTTGTTTTGCTCAGATTCCTTGATGTCAGACTTGTCCAATTTTTAAATGTATTTGATTCCAAACATATCCAAAAGTACAAAAACATAAATAAGTCAAAAAACACTCTCCGCACCTCACAGTTTGTGCACGTTTTTCCCATTATCACCCCTCCCCCTCTCCTCCCTCCTTCCCCGCGATGAACAATTGCTCGAACATGGTCATAAACAGTCCTCACCGTGTCTCAAAGCCCTCTGCTGACTCCCTCAATTCGAACTTGATTGTTTCGAATCCTTCGCCGGGCAACAAAAGAAGCGAAGGCCACAACACCGGCCCTCCTCCCCTCCATCATCCGGCATTTCTGAAAGCCCAGGCCGGCCTCCACCTCCAACAATCTTTGATAATGTCCCAGACACCCTCTCCCAGTATCTCGCCAATTATCTGCAGCCCCAGAACATATGGGTGTGATTTTCTGGTCGTCGCCCACACGTCTCACACTCGTCTGCCACGCCCTGGAAGAACCCACTCATCCTCAGCTGAGTCTTTTGTACCACCTTAAACTGAAGCAAACTCATCCTCGCACACAAGGAGCTCGGACTGACCCCCCGCATCGCCTCACTCCACACTCCCCCATCCTATCTCCATCCCTACCTGCTCCTCCCATTTCTCCTTTGTGGTGATCACAAGTTAACTAGATGCAATACAACTGAGCAAACACTAGAGGGGGCACGGGAGAGCCATATAAATAGACGGGGACAGGAAGTGAGGACACACTTCACAGAGGGCAGAACTTGGAGCAGGACACATACACACACAAACGCCAGCTAGGAGCACTGAAGGTAGCCTTAGGTAACAGCTCTGAAGAGAGAACAAACTCACAATAAAGCATCTTCTCCACATTTGAGACTACGAGCTTTATTAAGACACGAGTAACAACACATGGTACCCAGGAGTGGCTTCAGACGCTTACTACAGGACAACTCAGTGGCAGATACAGAAAGCTCAAAATGGCATGGAAATCTCCTACTGGACATTTGACTTGGGAAGACATCGCTAATTCGAGGATGTGGTATGGATACCCAGATCAGCTGGATCAGACTGGCGTTGTAAGAAATGTCTGGAAAAAGTTTAAACAAATGTTTGATATTTATCTCACAGCTAATGATGTACAAGAAGCCTCAGACAACATTAAAATAGCAATTCTCACCGCAGGGCCTGTAAATAGGAAAGTGTATAATGGATTTAAATACTCAAAAGATGAAGACAGAAACAGCTTACAAACGTTACTAAACAAATTTGAAGAGTACTGTGAGAAATTTGAACAGCAAGGCATGCTCAGAGTCCAAACTGCACAGAGACTGAGTGATGCAAAACTTTAAAAATCACGAAAAGAACAAGAAATCGCGAATGAAAAGTACAGATCAAAAAGAAGAAATAACAAGAATTTCTCACAAAGCCAAAACGCTGAAACCCTGTCCAGATCGGGAAGAGAAGATTACTTACGACTTTTGGAGGTCCAGTCCTGGTGGGAAAGAAAAATCCCTGAAATCCGCGAAAAACGCGAAAAAAATGGCGTCGGAGCACATTTTGCAGTCTCCGGTAAGCAAAGAACTACAAATCGCGTCTGCGCATGCGCCGGAACCGGAAGCCACGCATGCGCAGTTTAAAAAAGATCGCGGTGCCGATCGTTATGCGCATGCGCAAGCCGCGCATGCGCAATGGACACAGAACCGCACAGGGAAGGAAAGCCGATTTGCGCATGCGCAATTCATTCCTACGCGTGACGTCATGACATCTGAGCATCCCGACCACGCCCACTTAAAAGGGAAATGCCCGAAAATTGAAAATAAGACACTTAAAGTGGTAAACACAAATTTTCTTGCCTCAGAACACAGAAAAACGCCTGAACTTAAACCAACAGTAAAAAACAACTTGCACAACACCCTGAAAAAAGCAGTCTGCACCACCCAAAGTGAAGAGAACAAAAAGAATTCCGAAACAACAAAAGATGATTTGTTTTTCGAAGATTACCTCTCAGACATGGCTGAGACAGTCGGATATGCTTATCACAGCATCAGCGACACGGTCGCAAAGTTCAACATGAATCAACTCGTGGTAGAAGAATCCAACCAGGATGATTTGGTTTTCGAAGAATACTACTCAGACACAGCTGAGTCAGTCGGATATGCTTATCACAGCATCAGCGACACGGTCGCAAAGTTCAACACGAATCAACTCGTGGTAGAAGAAGCCAACGAAGATGAAATGGGTATCAAAGAATACTACTCAGACATGGAGGAGTTATTTGGACATGCTGATCACAGCATCAGCGACACCGTTGCAAAGCTCAACACGACTCTACTCATGGTAGATGAATCCAACACCATGATGCCATGGCAGCTCGTCGATACATTGGATGACAGCAATACCCTAGACGAAGACGACGCCACACAGAGAGCACAGGAAGACTCCACAGAGCGAGCGATGACAGGCTCCACAGTGCGAGTGATGAAAGACTCCAAAAGGGATGCAAGCAAACACTCCCTGGCGAACACCATGCATGAACAAGACCATGCAGGTAAACCCGCTGTATCTGAGCAACCGCAAGCAGACTATGAAAGTCTACCAAGCTCACAGGAACAAAAAGAAGACAATGCACCTCTACCCACTGCATGCGAAGACAGTGACAAGGTCACACTCGACATACAGGATCACAGCGAGACTGACAGTTCTCAGCTTGTCTGTACCGACGCACAGAGCGAAAACAGTAACAAGGTGATCGCACTCGACGTACAGGATCACAGCGAGACTGACAGTTCTCAGCTTGTCTGTACAGAAGCACAGAGTCGGGCCACCCAACAGTCCAGAGAGACGATGCCGAAAGAAAACATGCAGATTTTGACTCCAGAAGAGGAGCACCTGGAGTCCAGAGAGACAACGCCGAAAGAAACCATGCAGATTCTGACTCCAGAAGAGGAGCACCTGGAGTCCAGAGAGACCAAGCCAAAAGAAACCATGCAGATTTTGACTCCAGAAGAGGAGCACCTGGAGTCCAGTGAGATAACATCAACGGAAATCATGAAGATTTCAACTCCAGAAGAGGAGCGCCAGAAGTCCACAGACACCACGTCAATTGTAATCATGGAGGTTTTGACTCCAGAAGAGGAGCGCCAAGAATCCAGAGACACCGCGTCAAACGAAATCGAGAAGAATTTGACTCCGGAAGAGGAGCACCAAAAAAAGCAAAGATGAGGAATCCAATTCTCCTCAAATGATTGATGTCACCTGCACCGATGCAACATCAGATCATTCGCACCACTCTCGAGACGAAATGCTCAATGACTCAAATTATCCACTCGGGACACAAATAGAGTATAACAAGAAAAACAAAAGTCAAAAGAAGCACAGCAGAAACGGGACAAACAACAGCAAGAACAAAAGCAACATGAAGCGCGACAAGACCAACAACAATAGCAAGAAGCACAGCAGAAACGAGAACGACAACAGAAAGAACAAAAGCAACATGAAGCGCGACAAGACAAACAACAAAGTCAGGCACAAAGATAGCGACAACGACAGAGACAGAAACAACAAGAACGGCAACAAAAACAACGAAGTCAGGAACAAAGATAGCGACAACACCAAAGACAGAAACGACAAAAACAGCAACAAGTATGGCAACGAAAACAACAAAAACAGGAACGACAGAAACAACAGCAATGAAACAACGACTTGTACACAATGGTACTACTCGGCACATGAAGGACAATGCCACAGCACACTGCAAAACAATGACAAGACTACAAACATGTCATGGGATGACAACGAATCGCACAAAATCACGTCTGCTCCAGAACGAGCAAGCACACCAGCATCCAAGGCGGATGAGACAATAAATCAACACCACAAGCACAGAAAAAAGTCCATGCCAGTCAACATCAGTGAGGTGACCATGCAAACACCTCGGGATGATGCATTGGGTACTTAAAAAGAACAAGGAACACCAACAACATTCACAGCGGACTTGCAATATCAATATCACCACGTCGTCAACAACAAAAAGAAAAAAAAAGCTCTGAACAAATTCATCAAGTTTGGACTTATAAATGTTTTATTGAGATTGGACATATAACTACATTGGCTTTGTACAATATGCAATAGCACCATCACCTGTATAGATACGCATATCATAAGTAACTGTTTTCTATAATTTTCTTTAACGATGTACAGCAAATATGTAAAGAGAAAAAGGGGGATGTGGTGATCGTAGATTGACTAGATACAAAACAACTGAGCAAACACCAGAGGGAGAGCTATAAATACACCGGGACAGGATGTACAATTTTCTTTAACGATGTACAGAAAATATGTAAAGAGAAAAAGGGGGATGTGGTGATCACAAGTTAACTAGATGCAATACAACTGAGCAAACACTAGAGGGGGCACGGGAGAGCCATATAAATAGACGGGGACAGGAAATGAGGACACACTTTACAGAGGGCAGAACTTGGAGCAGGACACATACACACACACACGCCAGCTAGGAGCACTAAAGGTAGCCTTAGGTAACAGCTCTGAAGAGAGAACGAACTCACAATAAAGCATCTTCTCCACATTTGAGACTACGAGCTTTATTAAGACACGAGTAACAACACATCCTTAATCCTAATCACCCACGCTCCCCCTACTCCCCCAGCTACCTGTATATTTCCTCAATCGTACCCTCCCCTTACACATCGGGGAGCAGCAAGCGCTCCAACCGGGTACTCTGGCATTTCCATTCCTTCCACACAAAGTCCCTCACTTGCATATACCTGAACTCGCTTCCCTTCGGCAGCTCCACCCTTGCCCACTGTTCTTTCAGACTTGCACACTTCTCCTCCAGATATAAATCTCTTACCCTAACCAGCCCCACCTCTCTCCACGTCCTATACATGCCATCCCTCTCCCCCGGCTTAAACCCATGGGCGCGATTCTCCGCAAATGCGGAAAGTCGTAAAGGCTGCCATGAAACCGGCCGTGTTTCACGGCAGCCTCCCGGGATCCGATTCACCCCCCCCCCGGTCGGGGCTAGCCCGGCCGCCAAGACTCACAGCGGCTGACGCGCACGATAACGTCAGCCGCGCATGCGCGGGTTGGACGGCTCCAACCCGCGCATGCACAGATGACGTCATCGCGCATATGCGTCAAACCCGCGCATGCGCGGTCCGTCATGCCCCTCAGGACTGATCCTGCGGGGCGGCGGAGGGACAAAGAGTGCGCGGGAATCGGACCCACTGCCCGCGATCGTACCCACCGATCGCGGGCCCATGCCACCCTTAGCACGGGCGTGATGAGGCCATGCCAATCGGTGGCATGGTTGTGCAGAACGGCACTTTGCGGCCGTTTTCACGAACTGTGATAGCAGGTGTGTTTAAATTCGTGAAAACGGCCGTAAAGGCCTGGGAAATCGGCCCATCGGATAGGGAAGAATCGCTGCTTGCCGTAAAAAAACGCGAGCAGCGATTCGTGTCATGGGGCGGCCGTGGGGGGGGGGGGGGGGGGGAGAATAGCGGGAGGTCGGGAAAAATGTTGGGAAGGCCCTCCCGCTATTCTCCGACCCGTCGTGGGGGGCGGAGAATCGCGCCCATGGTTCCCACACAGCAGCGTCAGCACTGACATCCCCTCCATCCTAAAGTGTCTCCTCAACTGATTCCACATCCTATTCGCGGACTGTACCACCAGGCTCACCGTGTACCTCCTCGGTGCCAGTGGAAGTACCATGGCCCCCAGGCTGGACCCCCTGCAGGATTCCTCCTCCATCCTAACCTCTTTCCTTCCCACGACTGCCTCACCTTCTCTGTATTTGCCGCCCAATAGTAGTGCAACAGACTTGGTAATGCCAACCCCCCTTTCTGGTTCTACCTCTGTCGCAGGCCCTCTTCACCGTAGGTACCTTCCCCGCACATATAAACTCCAAAATCGCTGTATTTGGTTTCCGGAAAAATGCCTTCGGGAGGGTCTGGAGTACAAACAGGAACCTTGGCAGAACTTTCATTTTTACCGCCTGGACCCTCCCCGCCAATGTCAGGTGTAACGTATCCCATCTCCTAAAGTCCTCCCCAACATGCTCCACCAACTTTGTCAGGTTCCCTTTCTGAATCACGGCCCACTCCCCCATCACCTAAACCCCCAAATACCTGAACCTGTCCCTGGCAACCCTAAATGGCACCACCCCCAGAAATGCTCCAGAACCACTGTGTTCACAGTGGTACAGTGGTTAGCACTGCTGCCTCACAGCTCCAGGGACCCAGGTTCAATTCCTGCCTTGGGTGACTGTCTGTGGAGTTTGCACACTCAGGGTAAAATATACCATCCAGCTAACATGCTGATGTGAAGACAACAATGGCTTCAGGGTTGGATCATTACGTGGCTAAACAGCCTAGTATCAGTAGCCTGGATGCCTGATGACCTTTGTACTCCTCAAAACCCTGATTTAGTAAACAAAATCCAAAGAACAAGGCCGAGCCTGCTACCAGCAGACATTGGGACAAACATTAAGAGTAGCCTCTGGGAGATAGGAAGGACAGATAATGCCTGGGATTGTTGACACTCTGCCTCATGAAATTTTGCAATCAAGTTATTTGTTTTAAAGTACTGCCTAGGGCTTCTCAATTTATAAATGACCAATGGTTTCTTAATTGGGACAATCTTGATTCGGAGATGTCCTCTGTTATATATGTGGGTCGTTGTTGTGTTGCAATGTCTCCTTCAGAGTTGAGTCACATGATAGTCCGTGACATCATCAGCTACTTTGGGAGATTTTGCCTTCAGTCTAGTTCAGGCCTTGTACAGTTGACAACCTTTTAATAAACCTCTGTTGATTGTTGCTTTCAACCCACCTGCTATAGCATTCTATTCTTTTATAGTACAAGTTAGGACACCCTCTGAGGTAGAACTCTCCCAAACATGTTGGTCTAAACAATTATTCTGTACCCGAGACTCCTGAGATTATTTTGATTAATAATCATCCCCTACAACACTACCATTGCACATCTGATTTTTCCAACCTATCTGTAGATTAAATGATTAGCGCTGTACCTTTCTGACAAGTTCCCACCATCTCTTCCCTTTTACTCCTTCCTACCATGTAGTTACAATTAGGGTGCCACAATTAGGGTGCTACCACTCCCACTGTGACTTTTTGCCGTCACCATTTCCCATCTCAACCCAAACTGCTTCTGCATTCTAGTTTCCTGAGCTTTCATCATCCCTCTCTATTGTGCTGATACCATCATTAATAAACAGAGCCTCCAATCCATCTTTCCCTAACTTCCTGTCATTCCTAAATTTCACATACCCTTCGGTGCTCCAGTTTCCTCCCACAGTCCAAAGATGTGCGGGTTAGGTGGATTGGCCATGCTAAATTGCCCTTAGTGTCCACAAAGGTTAAGTTAGGTTACTGGGTTACGGGGATAGGGTGGAGGTGTGGGGTTGGGTAGGGTGTTCTTTCCAAGGGCCAGTGGATAGACTCGATGGGCCGAATGGCCTCCTTCAGCACTGTAAATTCTATGATTCTATGATATTCATGTCCCATGTCTCTGTAATAGTAATCAGATCATATTCATTTGCATTTGTGCTATCAGTTAATCTGTTTGTTTCGAATGCTTCATGCATTTAGACACAGATATGATTCTATGAGTATAACTATGACAGGTTGTTGCTTCACTAGTCTGTGAAATACCTCTCCCAATTTGGACACAAGGAACTTCTTCCTAAGGCCGCACACCAGGTGATACCCCTTCCTGTTGATGAAACGGTCTGGTCTCCCATCGGTGCCTTTGATGGCCACATGTGTGAAGTCCACCACATCCTGGGAATCTGACAAAGATGGGAATTCAGTAGCCCTCTGTGTTTGTCAGGCGGACCTATTTAAAAGCTGATGAAGTCAGTTATCCTTGCACAGAAGACATCTGTGATGCACGGATACATCGGTGAGTAACTAACTGAGACATCTCAGAGAGTTCAACATTACAGCACTTAAAGGAACCCGAGCAAAGAAGTTGATAGCTACTATAGGGCCTGATGATTGATGGTTCAAAGGGCCAAATCAGCATTCAGCAGGGCACAGAGATCAGTCACTATATCCCTGGACAGGCAAAGCCACCTCCTGCACTAGTGCTCCGGAGTATCTCCCGGAATGTGAGCCATAAAACAATTAAAAGATTCCACAGACATTTTAAATGAATTGCAAATTTTCCTTACTGTACTGTTTCCATATCAAAGATCATCACAATTGCTGGTTGAGGGAACTGCAAGCATGTCGAGTGGCAGACTTCTTCTTGGCAGAGCCCGGCAGATGCCCTGTTCATTGCAAATCTGTGCCAAGGCTCTTTGTGTTCAGCGACCAGACCCCTGCCTCCTCCCCTCGCCTTGATGCAGATTCAGGACCTTCCCTAAGATTTTTTTGGTCAAGTTAATGCAAAGTGTCCATACTTGCAAATTTTTTTAACGTTTCCTGCCCTTCTGATAATCCTGCTGTCGTGACTTGGCATGATTCACGTCAAACCCCACACGACCAGGTGAATATTCTAAAAAGACTGTTTCAGCAGCCTTTGCAATGGTAGTCCTGATGTCAGTTGCTGTGAGTGCCAGGTCATGACTTGTCCCATTTTCCCCACTGGTCAAAATGGGGGTGGGAATTCAGCATGCAGGACCCATCCACATCATTTCTTACCCTTGCAAAGTAGTTCAGCCCCACATTAGGGAAAATTTAAACCAGGGTCTCTTCAAGGTTCTTCTGACTTCCCAGGTGCATATTTTTTCCAAAGGTACTTAAATTTCATTTTTTTTAATTTTAATTTGTTGATTGGGAACAAAACTTATATTTTCGTGATGTGTAAGAACATAAGAACATAAGAACTAGGAGCAGGAGTAGGCCATCTGGCCCCTCGAGCCTGCTCCGCCATTTAATTTGATCATGGCTGATCTTTTGTGGACTCAGGTCCACTTTCCGGCCCGAACACCATAACCCTTAATCCCTTTATTCTTCAAAAAACTATCTATCTTTACCTTAAAAACATGTAATGAAGGAACCTCAACTGCTTCACTGGACAAGGAATTCCATAGATTCACAACCCTTTGGGTGAAGAAGTTCCTCCTAAACTCAGTCCTAAATCTACTTCCCCTTATTTTGAGGCTATGTCCCCTAGTTCTGCTGTCACCCGCCAGTGGAAACAACCTGCCCACATCTATCCTATCTATTCCCTTCATAATTTTAAATGTTTCTATAAGATCCCCCCTCATCCTTCTAAATTCCAACGAGTACAGTCCCAGTCTACTCAACCTCTCCTCATAATCCAACCCCTTCAGCTCTGGGATTAACCTAGTGAATCTCCTCTGCACACCCTCCAGCGCCAGTACGTCCTTTCTCAAGTAAGGAGACCAAAACTGAACACAATACTCCAGGTATAATACTCCACAATACTCCATCACATGCTGAATAAAACAGTGCAATCCCTGTTTCAAAGGAATATGCTGTGACTGCAGTAAACAACTTCATCAAAAACACTGCACATGCTGTCCCATAGGTCACAAAATTATATTAAAGAATTGTGAACTCTGTCATCACTTAACAAAAATGACTGCAATATGGATCATTGCATTGCCACATTGTGGTTTGAAAAATACATAGAGTTCATTATTTACAGTAACTGTAAGTCCTGATGGCACAAATAAAACTTTCACTTATCTACTGCAGTTCATAATTACATTGACAGATGGGGCACTTTGTGTTATTGGAGAACTTGTTAATGTTGCTGTACAATAATATAATATTCTGTAGAATCAGAGAGAAAAAGTGACATGTGATATCAATTTTGCTTGAAATCACAGATACAAATTAAGGGCACTGAATTAATTACAAGGAAATAATTTATTATCAGAAGGTAATATATTAAATTAACCACATTTAAAACTATCAAATGTGGTTGCAGATAACGGGCTGAATTCTCCACTTCGCGAGATCAGAAACAAGAATCACGATCGGGTGGATAATTGCGTGAAATTGAAAAACACCAGGTGTCCGCCTAGATCTGATACCGACGCCATGCTCTGGTCCCTCACTGACAGCAAAATCAAAGATTGCACCCGGCGGGTTCATGCAAAACTGTCATTTGTATGGGCATTAAGTACCATTAGCGGGTTGGGCACTTCATGCTCTACCCATTCCATGATGCTCCACCCCTCTTGGGCAGAAGTCACAGGGACGTGAATTGGTGCAAGAATGACCTGGGCACCATGGCTGTTGAGGGGAAGCGAGAAGGCAAGAAAACACTTAAAAACTCTCTGAAATTGTCGGGCTTGCTGGGGGGTGGCTGCCTAGCTGGGGGAGTAGCAGGGTAGAGCCTGGCCAAGCTCAATCAGTGACTCACCAGGTGTTGCCACTCCTCAGTGCACTCATCAGAAGCACAGCCCCACTGCATGCAGAGGAAACAGGGGAATAGCAGAGCTTGTCATAATATACACCAGTATATCATGGTGCAGACACACACTGATGGACATACACTAGGACCTATCAACATGCACAAACACCGCAGCCAATCACCAGTTAGAACACACGCACTATAAAGGCAGAGGGCATCACTTTTCCCGCTCATTCTGTATGCTGCCTCTCAGAAGCACAAGAGCTCATCAAGTACAGTACAAACTCACACCACGTGCTGAGTGATTCAACTGGTTCGGACAGGCACAGGTCTCTAGTTAAACTAACATTGTGTAAACCCACAGTTATAGTATGTCTAGTATTTTATAAGAGTTAATAAAATAGTGTTGAACCTTCTTCAGTGTTGGTGGCATATGTCTGCTTCACGACTCCATGGTGCCCAACACTTCAGAGCTCACCCCAAACAAAGGACACATGCACCGTGGCCTTTGGCACCCACCCTGGCACACTATCCCTCTCGGGGCAGAGGCATCACCAGTGGCACTATCAACTCTGGACCACAACATGGCTCCAGGCCCTGCCTGTCCACCTGCCCATGCTCACATCCATCCTGCTTCCGGTCAGGTTGTCACAACCTGTGTGTCACACCCAGGACCCACATCACACTGCAGCTACGCTCCCAGCTGACACACACTTCCCTGCCTCTCCCCCACCTTTCGGACCTGCCCACACACAAGCCTCTAAGAATGGAGGCGATTGGTGGCATACATGGTTGGTGGCACAAGGTGACTTCCTCCACCCCACAACCAGGTGCCATCCTGCTGGCGGGAGAACACACAGCCCAGCCAGTGAGGAAACCCACAGTAAGCCACACTGGGGGAAACAGGGCAGGAGCCACAGAGCCTATCACTGACACCGCTTGCAGCAGACACCGGTACCCCGTTGAAGGAATGGGTGGTGAGGATAGAATGGTGAATGGTGTCACTCACTGATGGGGACGAGGTGCAGTGCTGATGGCAACATATCAAAGGGGCCGGGTGAGGATGGGGTGGCGTGGGGGGGGGAGAAACGTGTTGAGGGTGGCACAGCAGTACAACTCAGGGTGACTATGTAATCTGGTGGCTTTGAATAGGCAAGGGAATACTCAACTTGCCTACGTGTCTTCCCTTTTCCCCCTGCAGAGAATGAATTTTGGGGTACAGCCAACAATGCTCGTCATCTACCTGGCCATAGCTACCATTGTGGATGAACGGAGGCTGGAGGAGCAGGACTAGCTCAGGCAGGAACCTACACAAGAGAAACCTGCCCCAGAAGAGCAGGGGCCAGCCAGTGAGGCTCAAGTACTGGCTGTCCAACAGACCGAGGAGGAGGTGCGAAGGAAGCGCTACATCAGGGCACGTATATATCACCAGCACCTGTCCTTTGTGGAGCTGCCGAACTGCTTGTGCTGCTGAAGACTTATCAAGGAGACTGTGCAGTACTTGTACCAGGTGGTGGCGCAACAAGGGCTTTAGAGAATGACATCCGCTCCCAGTGGCCGTTAAGGTGCCTCTTGATCTTTCCGGTAGGGACCTGTATAGGATTTTGCAAACGTCCACACAAAGGTGTGTCCGTGATGTGATAGATGCCTGATGCACCCGGGCATCGGACTATATAACCTTCAATCTGGTACAACACACCACGATGCCCAGGCAGCAGGATTCGCTGCCATCGCTGGCATGCCCCAGGTCCAAGGAGTGATTGATGGCACGCATGAGCACCGACTCATCAGGGGGTGTCCTTTATCAATAGGAAGGGGTCCCACTCTTCAAATGTGCAGTTGGTATGCGACCACCAGCTGCACATCATGCACGTATATGTCCGATACCCAGGCAGCATGCACAAACTTGCATCCTGGTGCACTCTTAGGTTCTTGGCACCTTTGTACACTGAGGAGCTCTGCTCCCCAGAATTCCCCAGTATAGCAAGAGATTGTCTCGATCTCCAAGGCCCCCAAAGCAATCCCTGACCTACCCCCCAACACAAATGCACTATGGGAGGATCCGATCCCCCCCCCCCCCCCCCCCCCCCCCCCCAACACACCCCAACACCCACACAGGGCAACCCTGGCCTGATTGCGCACAAACAAGAAAATGCCAGTTTGTCACTCGTGGCAGTGCCACCTGAGTGCCAGGTTGGCACTACCAAGGTGCCACCTGCAGTGCCAGGGCATCACCCTGCACAAAGGGCTTGCAGCTTGGGGCCTCCAATCCCCTGGGAGATCCCCACATGTGACGATTGTCAGTCTCTCACTCTCTCCAATTCCATACAGGTATCACATTATGGATGATATTGTGGACCCTGCTGCAGCTGACTTGCTGTGGAGGGGGCAGTCCAGACGGCCAGATGCTGGAGAGGCCGGCGGCAACAGTGGTGACAGGCTCGAGGTGGCAGCCCCATGTGCAAGGCCCCAACCCACACACTGAAGACCCAGTGCCCATCGGGTCACGGAGGGACCCAGAGGGGGAGGCCGGCGGCAGCCCAAGGTGTACATTGCATGGTCTGCCTGGGTAAGGTCTACAGGCATCACTGGTCATTGGAGGAGATGCCGGACAGCATGTGCTGCAGGAGGCTCCGCCTCAACAGGGGATGGGTGCGGCACCTGAGCCATGTCCTTGCGGACTTGGCACCACATGGAGGAGGAGGATAGCCACTCTTGAGTGGCTGTCAAGGTCGTCACAGTCCTGGACCTTTACACCTCGGGTTCATTGCAGGGCTCGAGCGGGGACATGTACGGCATATCCCAACCAACTGCCCACAGTGCAACCCCGTGAAGTCCCGATGCCCTGTTTGCCCGTGCAGCTGGGTATATCAACTTGGGCCAGGACCATCCAGATGCCTGGACAGCAGGATTCTCCACCATTGACAGGATGCCCCAGGTCCATGGAGTAACAGATGCCATGCATGTCGCCTTGCGCACACTGGCCTGTCCGGTTTCACCCTTCATGAATAGGAAGGGGTTCCACTCCCTGAATGTTCACCTTGTGTGCGACCACAACCTCAAAATCATGAACGGGTGTGCACTCTTCAAAGGAGGTGTGCACGACAGGTACATCCTGGAGCAGTTGGAGATCCCCAGGGTCTTCGAGGGAAACCCCAGCATGATCGGTTGGTTCTTGGGGGGTAAAGGTTCCAGCTTAGGTCCTGACTATTGATACCAGTACAGAGGCGGGTAATCCATGCAAAGAACCGATATAACGAGTCCCCTGTGGCCACTCGGGCTGTCATTGAGCGGTGCATTGACTGCTTAAAAAGCGGTTCCGATGCCTCAGCTGGTCTGGTGGTGCACTACAGCACACCCCCTAGAAGGTCGCCCGCTTTGTGGTGGTCTGCTGTGCCTTGCACAGCAGCGAGGCGATGTGGAGGTGGAGGAGGAAAACAGAGGGTGATAAGCAGGACCAGGAGAGCTGGTGGACGTGCCTGGGGAGGACCAGTGGGAGCAGCCGGAGGACGGAGGCCAGGCCATACCTGGAGGGCTAGGGAGGCCCTCGTCCTCTCATAGGATGTGGCTTCATCCATCATCTCACCCCCCCCTCCCCTTCCCACCCACCCCCCCCCCCCCCCCAACCCGACTGTCGCCGCTCCCTCCCCTCTCCGCCATCCCCCAAACACCCGGGTGGACTAGCACCATTGGACAGAAATCCTGTGGGTGAATGGATATGTGGTCAGAGGGTGGGGAGGGGGGAAGAATCATTATTCTGTCATGAACAACTTGTGATATGTCATCCAGATGGGACTTGTGCATACTCACCTCTGCTGCGCAGGCCAAATTCAACGTTGGTGACCGCTCATCCTTGGTCACTCCCTCAACCTCCAGGGCCCACTTGTAGAAGGAGAGGACTCTGATGCCCGGCACCCCGCCTGGACTCCACCTGTCCAAGTCTGGCCAGGTTGAATCATGGAGTGGGTCTTCTCGGAAGCATGGCTGCGAGTAATCTGGGGTTGCTCTGCAGGATCGGTTTAAGTGCTGCTCCATCTCGTCAGCGGGGAGCAGCCGGGTGAGGTCCAGGAGAATCAGCTGGCGTGACAGTCATGTCTGACGTGAAGCCCATGGGGCATCATTACCAGCACTAATTGGCATTAGATCCATTAGTGGCCTTGCTGGGTCGGTCGTTGGGATGCACCCCGCAATTCTCACTTGCTTCTGCAGTTAGAAACTTTCCTGTACCATCTCGCCCAGAACTCGCTGGCCAGACTGGCTCCTCAGAGATCGGGTCAACGTTTTGAAAAGGCGCCCCAATCTCTAAGTGAGCTTGAGGGTCTCCCACCCACGGGCAATGTCACGCCCCCACATACACCAATGGGCATTACCCCACTCTTCCCCCCAAAGCGAGGACATCCTGCTGCGGAGTCGCTGAGAGTCCCCCTTTTCAGGCCTTCCCAAGACTCCTTATGCCCCCCCTCCTTTCAGGACCCCATCCATTCTCCCTCCCCAACCTTCCGGAGGCTCCTTCATACCCACCCTGCAGTCCCAACCTTTGTACCCTCCTCACCTTGCTTTTAATGGGCATGGCCCCCCTCAGGCCCTGACCTTTGGCAGTGCCACTCTGGCAGTGCTCCTGTCAGCTTGGTAATGCCACCTGGGCTGCCTGACAGTGGCAATGTGCCCAGGTGCTGGGGCAGAGGCAGGGCACCACCCTTCCCTGCCCCAGGCCACCCAGGGGTGTCCAATAGCCTGGAAGAAGACCCCCCCACCACACAGGTGCTGTTCTGCCAGTACTAAACGGTGCCCAATCGGGGTCTCCTTGGGGAGGCCGATAGATGCCGGTAGCTGGTTAGATCCGGCGTCAGCACGGTTAAGTGGTTCTTTTACCGTGCGAGACTGGGTCCTGCCCACTGCAACATCTCACAAGCCGTTATGTCCATCTTGAATCTCGGGAAAGGCCTCTCCCGGCACTTACCAGGCACGTCCCGCTCTGATTCTGGTGGGACAGGAGCAGGAGATCATGCCCAGAGTTAACGTTTCAGATCTCAATAATCATTCTACAGAAGGAATACAGTAAGATTGGGTGATTGGGCAGGAATATAGCAGATGAAATAAATATAACGGGCACAATTCTGCGGACTTCAAACTAAGTCTGATATCGGGTGCGTTTAGCAGAGTGTTTCTTGGTGGCTGCAGCTCCGAGAAACAGCATGCTATTCAACGGCACTTAGCCAATCTTTGGTCTTGGGGAGTTTCTCCCCATCCAAGGCCATACTTAGAGGAATTTCATTCTGGCAAGCTGACTTTGCCAGCAGGAACGTCTGTCCCCAGATCAGGGTGCCATTTGATCTTCCCCCCCCCCCCCCCCCCCCCCCCCCATCCCCGCCATACAGGCACACCCCCACCTCATTTTAATCGACAACCCTTCACCCAACCTTTTCTTTGCCCCTGGAAACACCCGCCCCTGCAAGAGCCAAGGTACTACCCTGCCCTGTCCCCGATCGCCCGGGTGTCTCCGTGCCCTGCGAGATCCCCCAGGTGCCATTACGCCAAGCCGATGTTTGTGGACTAATACTAAACGGCGCCCTGGTGAGGACTCCCAGGCGCAGCCGTTGAGTCCCGGGTGCCGGGTTAATCCGCGTCTGTGTGTTTAAATAAACCATAAGGTCACTGTCTGTGCGGAGTCTGCACATCTTCCCCATGTGTGTGTGGGTTTCCTCCGGGTACTCCGGTTTCCTCCCACAGTCCAAAGATGTGCAGGTTAGGTGGATTGGCCATGATAAATTGCCCTTAGTGTCCAAAATTGCCCTTAGTGTTGGGTGGGGTTACTGGGTTATGGGGATAGGGTGGAGGTGTTGACCTTGGGTAGGATGCTCTTTCCAAGAGCCGGTGCAGACTCGATGGGCCGAATGGCCTCCTTCTGCACTGTAAATTCTATGTCTATAAGGCTCAGATCTGGATCACTCCGAGCGAGGGCGAGATCCAGCTTGCGCTGGGCAAAGCTAATCGGGTGACTCGCGATCAGCCCTGCGCGGCTTCCGTTTTGGGGCTCTCGCATGATTCACCCATTGTTCCCACTCTGGGTGCAACGGGTCGCTGAATTGTGCCCCCTGTGTTGTAAAATGTGAAGTTACCCAATTTGGTAAGAAAAATAAAATAGTTTTTTTTTAAGAAAGGTGAGAGACTAGGAAACGTTTTCATTCATGCAGATCTGAGTGTCCTTGTACATGAATGACAGAAAGTTAGCATGTAGCTACAACAAGCAATTAGGCAGGCAAATGTTATCTTCGCTTTTATTGGATTATAGGATGAAAGAACTCCCAGAACAATTACATAGGACACCGATGAGGCTGCACCTGAAGGACTGTACACAGTTTTGGTTCCAAAGGAAGGACATGCTTGTCCAAGACAGACTGCAACTTAGTTTTACTTGACTAGTTCCTGATACGAGGAGATGGTCCTATGAGAAGAGATTGAGTAGACTGGGTCTTTATTTCCTAGAGTTTAGGAGAGGGATTTAATTGAAACACGCAAGGAGAGTTAATGGGGTTAAGAGTGGGGGTTCTAGATGGAATTAGTGCCATTGTCTGGATCAAAGAATACCCACAAAAGAGCCCACCACCACCATCCCCCACCCAGAGACCAGGTCTCACTGGATGATCCACCTACCTGGCAGTTAGCCCCACGATGCAGGATAACATAAGTGATGCAATTGTGCTCCGGACAAGTGGCTCATCTGCTATTTTTCCGCCACTGGCAAAATGGCATGGCAGCAGGAAAGGGTCAGGCACACAACTTGGTGCCTTCCTGTGCCACTTTGTAAGCTTTCACGCTTCCCAGCCTATCTCCAAAGACTTGTTAGAAATCATTCCTGAGTCACAGACTTACAATAAGGATTTGGTCATTTAGGCCCGAGATGAGAAGAAATTTCCCCCCTCAAAAAGTTATGAACCTTTGTAATTCTCTGTCCCAGTGGGCTCTAGGCGCACATGTGGGGGTTATATTCAAGGCAGGGGTTGATAGTAATTTAGCTACGAAGGGAATTAAAGATATGGGGATTCTGTGGAATTGCTGAAAAACATTAGTCATGATCTTGTTGAACTTTGAAGAAGCTCCAAGTGATAACTCCTGCTCTTCTTTCATATATTCTTATCTTGTTTCCGATTCTTCTCAATAAGAAAGTCTGTGTGATTGTAAGCTTTTGGCTTTTCTCATGGGAGAACTGTAGCTATGGCTTGTTTGGAAGTAGTGGCGATTAAGCAGATTAACTGCTTGAAGTGTGAAAATGAGAACAAGTGCAGGTGCACAGTTTCTGAGATCATATTTAGGAGACATGGCTCTGATAGGGGGAAAACGAGATTCACCTACAAGTTTGATGTACAGGGATAGGTAGACTTTAATAATTGCTCCTGAAGGAGAGAAACATGGCCAAATATTTACAGATAATAAGTTTGTTGCAGTATGTGCTGGGGAACAGGATATCTTTGTTTGCCAGTGGTGACTTTAAAGTCTTCAAAAAGTTTGCCCATTTTTTGGGGGGTGTAACAGCACCAATAAAAATAGTATCTGACCTCTTTCTGAACACCATGGACATAAAATGTCTTCCCATCAAATTTCAATTTACTGACATCAAACCTGGAAAAGAAAAAAAAGGAATGAGAAGCCACACAGCACTGAAATTAATCAAAAATGTATTGCTCCCGACACATGTAAAATGTGAAAAATATAATCAGGCTATTCGGAATTATTATCGGATATTTCACACCACTAAAAATATAGAAACAAGGGTAGGCCATTCACCCCCTTGAGCCTGCTCAGACATTCAATTAAATTATGCATGGTCTGCACCTTAATCCATCTACCCACCTTGGTTCCGTTAGCCTTAATATATTATCTACCAAAAATCTATCAGTCTCAATTTTGAAACTTTCAGTCAACCGCACATCTCACTAGCTTTTCGAAGGTCAGAGTGCTGGATTTCCATCATTTCACCCTTGTTAACTGTGGTATCAATCTGTGCCAGAGCACAATTTCTTTGGTCCCCAATGGTAACCTAATCCTGTCTGACTTCGACAGCCAGGCAAACACTGCCAATTTAACAGTTTGGAAGTGGGCAGTCTAATGAGGGCTGGCTGTTACATTTGACCTTCTCAGGTAGGCGCACTGCTTGCTTTGGTACTCAGAAGTTAAATTCAAACATTCCAAAGTACTTCATTAGCTACAAAATTAGCTGCTTTGGAAAATCCTGAAGATTTACAAAGAACTGTGTAAAAACAAGTGTTTCATTCTTATTTCTTTTGGACATTAATCAGATGTTTATGAAACCACTCTATTTTGTCCGTCTAGTTTTCCTGCAACACGTGAAATAGGCATTTGATATAGTTTGCAAAAATCTTGTTCTCAAGTTTATGCTAATGCAACTCTTGAAACAGCTTTAAGAAGGTAAGCATGGCACCACGATTAAATCGTTTTATTTTGCTTCCCTCTGCACAACAACAACGCTGACGTCAGAAGCTCCATGGAATGGGAGGATCAAATCTGTACGTCAGCTTTCTGTGGTAATAGCCTCTGGTTAACTGAAACATTCAATAACAGAGTCAAACAATGTGATGTCTGTTTAGAAAAAGAGGGTATGTGGAGCAACCAGAAAAATGAAATTAAATCAGTTGGTTGAAAGGAAAGCCACCAATAATGGGATGGATAGCCTGTATTGTAACATGCTGTGATTCTGTAAATATGACTAGCCAGGTTGTTTTAAAAACAGCAGCAACGACTGAAGTAAATATCACATAAAACATGCCTCAATTCTTTATGCTAAAAGCTCATTTTCAATTTTTTAATATTGGCGACATACACGTTTCTCAGCATACAGTGAGAAATACATAATTTTTCCTCAGAATCCTTTCATTAGAAGTAAACAAGATTCAAAACAAGTTACCATTAAGGTTTACAGAGGTAAGATAAATAAGAAATTACCATCTTCTGCAGAAATCTCAAGTGCTAATTTGAGGTGCGATTTCAGGGGCCAGAACAAAAGATAGGTCCCAAGTGGAATGTCATGACTTTGTTTGTAGCCATGCCCACAGCACATGCCTAACTCATTTTAAATTTCTGATTTTAAAAAATGGGTTAAGGGATTTGGGCTACAGGGAGGGATGTGGATTTAAGACCAGGAAGAGATCAGCCATGATCTGATTGAATGGCGGAGCAGGCTCGAAGGGCTGAATTGTCTACTTCTGCTCCTAGTTCCTATGTTCTAAATGGGTTCATTGAGAGTCCTGGCACATATTTCACTTAATGAGGTTTCTTAACAGAAATTAAAATTGGAATGGAAAAGTCTGTGTTTTTACATTTAGAGTTGCATTTTGCTCCATAAATCTTTGAATTTGTTGCTTGGTTTGTCTTTTTTGGTCTCTGGTTATTTTCTTCCAAATGAAGAGATGTCAATCATTATACTTGGTCGCTGCTGCCAACTAAATCACAGCATATAAAAAGGTGTGGATATGTGTTGCTTTGAGAGTTCCCACAGTGTATGATTTAGCCGAGGACGATGGATTTAAGAAATGAAAGAAAACACAGCAGCACTTGAGATGTTTTGGATTCACCTTTTACTACCCAGGCCATGTTTTATAGACACCTCTACCCATTTCCTTAACATCCCAATAGAGACATGGGGCACGATCTACCGGCCACGTCCTGCCGGAACCAGAGCGAGACGCGGCCGGAAGAGCCTTCCCCAGGATTCCCGACAGACTTTATGCCTCACAAGATCTAACCAGGTCTTACGATATGTTGCATTTGTATCTGCCTACAAGAGGCGAGACCCAGTCACGGACAGCTAAGTGAGTTTAAGAACCCACTTAGCCGTGCTGTCGTTAGATCTATCAACCACCCGACATGTACCAGTCTCACTGAGGAGACGCCAGCTGGATGCAGTTCAGTACTGCTCCCCACAAACAGGGACCAGGCAGACGGTATCGGAAGGTCTCCCGCGCAATTGGAGGCCCATGAGTGACCGGCCTATGGGCAGGCTGGAACCCTAGCACTGTGGGTGCCACCCTGGCAGTGCCATGTGGCTGCAGTATGGCACTGCTGGGTGTCCAGATGGCACTGCCATGGTGCCAGGCTGACATTTTGCCCATGCCAGGATCGAACCCGGGGTGCCCTGCCCGTGTGAGGTGGGGTGTGAGGACCCCCTTATAGGCGAATTGTGATATTGGGGGGATCCAGAGATTGCATCGGGGTGGGGTCAAGAGATTTAAAAATGGCATCCCGATCTCTTCCTGCACTGAGGAGTTCCGCTTGCCGATGCAAGCGGTACATGTTCTGGGAACACCACCATTAATCCCACCCAGAACGACTCTACTTTTTTTTTCGTTAGATTGCACCCTTGGACACTGCCACAATCACAAGAGGCTGCTGCAAAGCAGTATCATAGGTGGTACAATAATCTGAAATTAACATCTGGATCAAGAATGGCTGTCCCATAGAAAATGAACTTATTACATTGTGAAGCTGTCATGCTTTGTTTTTTCTCAGTCATCCCAAGTGACATTCACAGAGTTAGATAGTATATTATGCATCAAGTAAGTGGCAATGCTACATATGCAAGGGATCCCACATCCGTCAGTGTTCTTGTAGAAATAAGTTATCATTTGCATATGTCGTAACTGCCACGACGACCAGGGGGAAATCATCATTGATCTCCCCGTGAGACTGTGGAATACAAACTTCCCAGATAAGGGGTGGAGGCCACCCACCTGAGATTCATTATGAACTAAGATTAAAAGCCGGCCATAAGCAGGGCCTGGGATGGTTAGTTCCCCAGCAAGGACTGTACAGGGAGTGATACGCTGCCCTGAGCAGAATTTTGTAAATAGTTAAATAAAATCATGATCATTTACTGCTAGCTTCCTCTGAGTTCCTAAGCCGGTGATGAGGATTAAAGGAAACTCCAGATTCACTCGCAGACTCACCTAGTCGGCTGAGGTCCACAGTGCAGGACGTAATGTTGTAGCAATTTAAGATGCCGTTATTCGGAAAGTTGGAAGCATTTGACAGAGGAGGAGCATATGGCAAACCTACAGGAAGTGTGCTGGCGGTTTTCCCAAGTAGGTGCCCGGTTGAAGAGGAGAAAATCTGTGGTCAGGGCTAGAGCTGCGGCCTATGCCTGTTATAGGGTGAAGAGGGATGGTCTGCACTGGGTAGAGGGAATGGTTTGCGCTATAAAAGGGGCCCCAACCCCAAAGAGTGCCACAGGGCTCCAGTCATTTTTGGGATTGGTCAACTGCTATGGGAGGTTCATTGCCAACTTGGCCACTCTGTTAGCTCCACTCATGTGCTATTAAGGATGGGGCAGGAATGGTGCTGGGGCGTTCCACAGAACAAAGCATTTGTTGCTGTTAAGAAGTGTCCTTCTTCCACGCAACTTCTGATGCACCGTGATCTAGCTA
Organism: Scyliorhinus canicula; assembly: GCF_902713615.1. Lineage (NCBI taxonomy): Eukaryota > Metazoa > Chordata > Chondrichthyes > Carcharhiniformes > Scyliorhinidae > Scyliorhinus > Scyliorhinus canicula. Next base: position 85,203,813 of record NC_052153.1, on the reverse strand, counting down.
GGCCACTAATTTTGACATGTGACATTCCCCTTACAACATTAGGGTTGTGCTGGCCCATGCATGGGACGATGGCACGGAGTGCCCTAATGCGTTCTCTTCTGGAACCCTGGCAGACACAGAGCTTTGTTACGCTCAGAAGGGAAAGAGGGCTTGGCTATGATTTTCGGTATAAAGAAAGTCCATCTGTACGTTTATGGCGACATTTTGTATCGTCACAGACTACATGCCACTGCTTGTCCTTTTCCGAGAGGATAAGGGAATCCCACTGATCACATCGGCTGGGATCCAGCATTGGGTGCTCCTGCTTGCTGCGTACGAATACTCCTTTCAGCACAGACCAGGTACCCAAATTGCCCATGCAGAAGCTCTCAGCTGACTGCCATTGCACGTGAGCACCCCGTTCCCACCAGTGGTAGATGAGGTGATTGCGACACTCAAATTCATGGATATCTTACCAGTGATGGCTTTTTGAGGTGTGGACACAGCATGACCCGGATTAGGCGAAGCTTTATCTTGTGCGGCGGGAAAAAGGAGACCCTTCCAGTAATCCTCCGGTTGTTCGCCCAGAAGTTCTTCGAACTTAGTTTAGAAGAAAGTTTCATATTATGGGATTGTGTAGCAATTCGTTTGCAGGATCAGACGAATTCTATGAAATGTAAATTCACAGACGAATTCTACGAATGTAAATTCTATGAAATCTATGAAATCAGGATGCCGTGCTACAGGATCTGCACAGTGGCCATCTAGGAGCATCTAAAATTAAAATGCTGGCCTGCAGTTATGTCTGGTGGCCCGGCATCAGTGGGAACATTAAGAGGATCATGCACAGCTGCTCGGACTGCCAGGAGCCTCAGAAACTCCCGCCAACAGCCTCTCTCCACCCTTGGGAACAGCCAGGGATTGACTTGCATGCGGAATTTGCAGGACCCTTCATGAGGTCCATGTTCCTTGTATTCGTGGGTGCCGACTCAAAGTGGCCCTAAGTGTGCAAGATGACCTCCACAATGTCCAGGGCCACGATACAGAAACTCCAGGATTCTTTTAGCTCCCATGGGATCCCTGAAGTCCTGGTGATGGATAACGAGACTCCGTACACGAGCAAGGAATTTGCTGTGTTCATAAAGAGGAATGGTATTCAGCAGATTTGGACCATCCCGTATCATCCCTCCTCCAATGGTTTAGTAGAAAGACTGGTCCAAACCTTCAAAAGAGGGTTAAAGAAGTAGTCCATTGGGTCCACGGACACACAGCTGGCATGGTTCCTTTTTACTTATCACACAATGCCATGTGACGACAGGAATCGCCCCCACGGAACTGTTGATAGGCCGAAGGCGCAGAACTCGGCTGAGTCGGATATTTCCAAGTTTTGGCAGGATTGTAGTGGTGCAGCAGACAATGCAGAAGAGGCACCTTGATTTGAGGGCACCAGGTCGGACATTTAGTGCCGGGGATACACTCTATGTTCGCAACTTTGTTGATGGAGCACTGCAGAGCAGAGAATCGACAACACTGGGGCCAGTGTGGTCGGCGCGGCACCGGTCGGGGTATGTGCCAACTCTCCGGCCCGGGCCGGCACTGGCAGCGCGCCGATTTTCTGGCCCGAATGGGCCGAGCGGCCGTCAACAAAAAGCTGAGTCCCCCCGGCGCCATTCTAACATCCTCTGTGCCGGCGGGACCTCGGAATTCAAGGGTCTGGGGCCGGCCTGTGAGGGTCCGACCCCGGGAGGGGGGGGTGGGTTCGACCCCGGGGAGGGGGCCTCCGTAGTGGCCTGGCCCACGATCGGGGCCCACCAATCAGTAGGCAAGCCTCTCTGACAGGGGCTTCCTTTCCTCTGCGCCAACTCCTGTAGCCCTGCGTCATTTGGCGTCGGGGCCGGTGCGGGGAAGAAGGCGCCGGGTTCATGCAGGGATCAGCAATTGGAGCGGCATGGGCCGCTCCAGCGCCGTGCTAGCCCACTGTGAGAATCGGGTCTTGGAACGGGCGTCGACGCCGGAGTAAAACACTCCCGTTTTTACCCCGGCGTGGGCACTTAGCCGCCCGATGGGAGAATCCCGCTCCAGGTTTCTCTATAACAGGGGTGGGCAAACTACGGCCCGCGGGCCATATGCGGCCCGCCAAAGGTCTTTATGCTGCCCACCAAGTCATTAAAAAAAAAAAAAAAAAAAATTTTAAATTTTTTTTTCATTTTTAATTTTTTTTAAGGTTAATGGGGGGGGGGGGGCTTTTGGGTTACTTACTGGTATAGGTGGATACGTTGACTTGAGTAGGGTGATCATTGCTCGGCACAACGTCAAGGGCCGAAAGGCCTGTTCTGTGCTGTACTGTTCTATGTTCTATATGAGGCGCCCAGAATCATAACCGGGTGAAGTAATTATTTTACTTAATATACTATGCGGCCCTTTAAAATTGTGAATTTCTGAATGTGGCCCTTGCACGGAAAAGTTTGCCCACCCCTGCTCTATAATGTCCCCCAAGACAAAGAGTCTGCCAACAGAAGTAAAAGTCTAATTTTAACTCACTCAAAACCCATTCACTTCCAGGGTTAAAATCGATCACAAAATGTCGAAGCTCAAATACTAAGCCACACTCTTTGGGGGATGGTCACCAGTACTGTCGAGCCCCAGTATTCAGTTGAAAAAACAATAAAAATATATTGGAACACTAATGTCAATCTGATTCTTTTCATAGCTGAAAAAGATGAAGGTTTAAAACCTGGTAACAATTTTACCATTGATAAGATTTTAAAAATAAGAGCATTACCAACTATAATGGGCTGATTTCTCTGTTTGGGAGACTATGTTCTCCCACTGGAATTGAATCACCTCTGATTTGCGCTCACGCTGGGAGTGAGAATCCAGAGGTGATTCACTATACCTTACCATGCAACTTTATGCATGGCGGGGATTGCAAAGGATTCACTATCAATAAATCCTGCTATCAAGCCGGCATTTTGAGTGGGAGCCAGATAGCGAGGTCTGGCAGTTGCCCCCCACCATAGGATTTGCTGCGTTATGTCCAACCCCCTCCTCCTCCACACAGTATAAACATCTAGCTATGATTGACAGCTCTTGGATCACATCAAAGGCAGTTAAGTGCTTTCTGCAGAGAGAAAGAGGAAGTGGGGGTCTCTCTTAGATGGGGGTTTAGGTGGGGGTCCCTTGTGGGGGGATCTGGTAGGGTGGGCAGGATTTGCATTGTGGGGGAGGGGGACTCTGATGGACTTTAGGGGTAACTCCCTTAAAGAGTTACCCACTTGGCCCACTGCGAGGTCCACCATGCCAGAGCTATGCTAGGAAATACCTGTACTAATTTGTGCCCATGTCAATCCTGGCCCAAAGGACCGGAGAATATGCGAGCTTGGAGAATCCAGTGCCCAGGGCGTTAATCGGATGCAAATGCGTCAATTTGACCCGTTTTCATCCTTCCGCTGGTGTGGGGTACAAACTTTGGTTCCGCTGCCAGCAGGAAACTGGAGCATTGGAACGGGATCAACACCATTTTATGGACGACACTGGATTCTCTGCCACTACCGATGGTGGGCAGAGGAGAATCCAGCCCAATATTTCTGCTTGTAACTACAACAATAAGATTCAACCCATTTTTCAGTTATTGTGGAAGGAGATTCATCTAACTCATATTGCACATTAACCGGAGCTAGAAGCATTTAATATGATAACATGGAGATATCCTGATTGACCTACGACAACTAATACTCAACAGAACATGGCTGGATTCTCTGTATTTGGGACTATGACCCCACGCCGTCGTAAAAACTGTGGACTTTCACGCCAGAAAAACTAGCGTGAAAGGGCCACATATTCTTAGCCCTGCAGGGGGCTAGCAGGGACCCAGCGTAAAACTAGCAGTTTTCCACCTCCAGCGGCCACGCCGTGCTCCATGGCGGACTCAGACCACGGAGCTGGACCTTAAATACAGTGCCCCAATGGGCCGCGCACCGACCCGGACCACCCGCCCAAAACTTGCCCGGTGCCGTAAAAGCCCCCCCCCCCCCCCCCCCCCCCCCCCCGCCCTCCGATTGGCCCGCCCCTGACCAGGGCAGCCATGGACTGAGTCCACAGCCACCACACTAGTATCCCAATCGGCAGGACCATGTTAGATCCACGCTGTCAGGACTTCAGCCGATCGGGGGCGGAGAATGGCGGGGCGGGCATCCAGCAATGGCCGCAGGTAGGAATTATGCGGCGCAGCATAATCTCCGAGTACACCGCTTTTCGGGGCTCGGAGAATCGGGGAACCGGCGGCCAGTCCCGATTCCATGCGGGGAAATGGATTCTCCGCCCCGGCGTCAGCCGTGATTGCGGCGCCGTGGTCCCTTTGGTCAATAACAACTGAACTTAATCCTGTCACTAGGAGTAAAATTTAGAAAAATAAATTGTTCCTCACACCATTATCTTTCATCTTGATGAGGAAAACAAACCACAGAGCCAGCCTCCTGCCTTATGATTCCAAAAGGAGTGTTTCCTCCATGACACCTTTGTCCATTCTTCAGTAACTGGCAACACAGCCACACTTTCCTGAGGCACCTTTCCATTGCAAGTGCAAGCGGTGCAACATCTGTCCTTTTCCCTCTTCCCTTCTCACCGTTCAAGGCCCCAAACACTCCTTCCAAGTGAAACAGTGATTTAATCAATTTAGTTTGCACAGTCACTGCTCACAATGTGGTCTGCTCTATACTGGGGAGACCAAATGCAGGCCAGAGGATCACTTTGCAGAACACCTGTTCCGATTGCAAGCATCGCCCAAATTTCCTGATGCTTTTCATTCTAATTCTCCACTTTTCTCCCATCCCACTCTGACGTTTAAGTCCATGGCCTGCTACAATGAAGCTCAACACAAGCTAGGGAAACAGCACCTCATCTTTTGACTTGGCATTCTACAGCCTTCTGGACTCACACTGAGCAGGAGTTCAGCAATTTTAACTCATAATCTCCGCCTCCATCTTGTTATATGTTTGTTTGCTCAGCCAGTCTTGTTTCATTTCTTTTTTAAATCATTCAGGTGACTGCTGTGCAGCCATCCATCTCAGACATATCTTTTGTTATTATACGATACTTGTTTCCAATGTTTTTGGTTTGTGCATCATGTAATCTTTTGTAATTTAATCTCTGCTGTCCTCCACCCTATCACAGACCTTCCCTCTGTTATTCCTGCCCCTTCCATTGCCTCAAAACTATTGCTTCTCTATCTTTCTTCAGTTCTGAAGGATGGTCATCTTGTCAACTCTGTTTTGCTCCACAGATGCTGCCTGACTTGCACCTTAAAGAACCATGCCATCCAGTGAAAGCTATGTGCTTTATATGAATGATACCTTCTTTTCACAAGGAAAATTACAGAGGTGTGATCTCTTGCAAATGTAGCATTGCCACTTGATTGATTATAGACTATCTAATACAATAAATGTCACTGGGTGAATTGGAAAAAACAGAGCATGACAGTTTCATGATGGTAACAAGTTCACTTTCTATGAGAGAGTCATTCTTATTGAACTTTATATTTGTGGTTTATGGTGTTATCGGAACTCCTTGGTTATATAACAGGTTATGGCATCATGATGTGTTATCCTTCAGATATACCACAGATAAATGTCACTCTGAGGAAGGAGCTGTGCTCCGAAAGCTAGTGATTTGAAACAAACCTGTTGGACTTTAACCTGGTGTTTTGAGACCTCTTACTGTGCTCACCCCAGTCCAACGCCGGCATCTCCACATCATGACTCTGAGTATAAACTACAGTTCGGCAACAGGGGTGATTTTGATGCATCTCGTCAGTGCTAAATACAACACAATCTCGTACTCAAATGTCAAATGTTCCTACGCATCATTGTTGCACTAAAATGGACATCAATGTAAGATGAACATGAACACTGTTTACCATCTTAGGAGTTGAATCCTTTTATTCCCTTGGAACACAACAAAACCCGTGGCAGTGAATCCTATAAAAGCTGTCGCTCCTGAAGAATCCTTAAAAGGTAAAAGAAAAACATTTAGAATACTTTCAACAAACTGTAGCCTAGAAACAGGCTTGTAAGGACTTAATTTTTCAAAGCACATTTTCTGTCCTCTTATCTTAAGGTAGGGTTAATCTTTTTGTCTTAAATGAGTTAGATTGGGTTTATGCTATATTGGATAGTCATTAATCAAAATGTATTTACAAAGTATTGACAAATTTTTATGAATGTGACAAGGGGTCCCATGTCCACCACCAAAACTGGTGATACCCTCACCAACTTGAACTCCAGGAACCCCAAAGGAATTAAGTACCTAATTGGCAGCGGAAATACATGGGACATTTCATTGCTGCACGTCGGCCAAAAGGGTGGAAATCCTGCCACAAAAGCTGCTGGACAATCAGAGGCCAGCAGCGTCACCTGTAGCATGGCTGTTGCCAGTAATTTGCAAGGGCCCTCACCAAGGTTTATTGTGGGATCCCTGGAGAAAAGGTAAATGAGGGCTGAATGAGAGTCACCAGCAAAGGAGAGTGGGGTCGTAGGAAAAGGCAACGGGTTGATCTCTGCTCAGGTCCCTTGCTCAGGCACCGCGTGCCTCTGAATAGAGGCTTTCCACCCCAGAAATCTGCAAGCAAACCGAGCTCTCCACCCACCCTGAATAATTTGCAAGGGCCCTTCCGGGCAGCACGGTAGCATTGTGGATAGCACAATCGCTTCACAGCTCCAGGGTCCCAGGTTCGATTCCAGCTTGGATCACTGTCTGTGCGGAGTCTGCACATCCTCCCCGTGTGTGTGTGGGTTTCCTCCGGGTGCTCGGTTTCCTCCCACAGTCCAAAGATGTGCGGGTTAGGTGGATTGGCCATGATAAATTGCCCTTAGTGTCCAAAATTGCCCTTAGTGTTGGGTGGGGTTACTGAGTTGTGGGGATAGGGTGGAGGTGTTGACCTTGGATAGGGGGTGGGGTGCTCTTTCCAAGAGCCGGTGCAGACTCGATGGGCCGAATGGCCTCCTTCTGCACTGTAGATTCTATGAATACCAGCAGCATGCTGCTACCTGAAAGGTTCGATACTATTTGCAATCAGCAGTGTTCATTTGCACTCATTTGATATCTATTGCAATCAAAAGTAATCATTTAGCTATTATTTAACCTCAATTGTACTCAAAAATGTAACTGTCATTTGATATCAATAATACTTAAAACCAATCATTTCACGATCATTTAATATTACAAATACTGTAACTGACATCAATGTAATCAATTGAGATTTTGGGTGGCAGCCATGAGCTAAACGGTGTCACAAAAGGTAACTCCCATCTGGAAACACTTTTTTGGACTTTGTTAACCCAGTGAACGGGCACCAAACCTGAAAAAAAACATACTAATCTGACCATCATCGATTGCTCGACTGGTTTGGGATGTCGGCAGTGTAATGATGCAGAAGGCAAGTTTACACATAATGTTATGCACAACCTACAACCACTAGGTGGCATTGTAAACCCATCATGTGACCCTGTGGTCTGGGAGTCGGTGGTGCTGGGAGATGGATGTATTTGCAGTAGTTCCATAATAGTTGTTTAGTGTTAGTGGTTTATTATTTTATTTATCCTAGTTATCTTGCCACGCAGTTCTTCTACAATAAATTATTTTAAACTACATGTTCTGTAGTTCATCATTCACTTTGGCCAGTCGACAGAACATGACAGGCGGCTACCAAACAAGACGCAAAGGAAACAGAAACAGACAAGCACAAAACCCCAGCATCAGAATCAGTTGACCCACGTGGCAGCATGACTATGGTGGACCCTGCTGAGTTGTTGTGCCATCCCAATCTTCGGGGCAGAGGTTGACGGATTTCATCATAGTTGAAATCCAAAACCACATAATGGACTGAAGGAAGACCTGTGGTCAGCAATAGAATCGGGTATCAAGGCTGCGATGGCCCCCTTCCGTGGGTTGATGGACAGAGTGGAACGGGAGCTGGAAGCCCAAAAGGCACTGATCCAAGAAATGGAGAAAGCGGTCACCGAGCAGGATCAACTAGAGGCCGAAGTAATGATGTTAGCGCCAACCCAAAACTCCTGGAGCCCAGAGTGGATGACCAGGAGAACTGGTCTCGGCACCAGAACCTCCGAATCAACAGGCTACCAGAGGGCACAGAAAATAAGATCCCAACTGAGTACATCTCGAACCTGCTCAGGAAGTAGGTCCGGTTGAGTGGCTCACAGACCACTCTGCCAGAAGCCACGGGCGATAATTGTCAGATTCCACAGGTACCAAGACAAGGGACAACGGTGAAAACCACACCGACCTGCAACTGGGAGAGAAACTTAATCCGTGTTTACCAGGAAATTGGGGCCAACCTGGCTAAATGCCGAGCGGAATTTAACAAAGGTAAGACAACACTTTTCAAAAGCAAAGTACAATTTAGCATGTTGTACCGCAAACCTTTGGGTCACTTATAAGGACAGGGGCCATTTCTTTAACACGCCGGAGGAGGCAAATGACTTTGTACAAAAGGGCAAAGTACAAAAGTACAAAAGGGCAGCACGGTAGCACAGTGGTTAGCACTGTTGCTTCACAGCTCCAGGGTCCCAGGTTCGATTTGCGGCTTGGGTCACTGTCTGTGCGGAGTCTGCACGTTCTCCCCGTGTCTGCGTACGTTTCCTTCCTGGGCTCTGGTTTCCTCCCACAGTCCAAAGATGTGCAGGTTAAGTGGATTGGCCATGCTAAATTGCCCTTTGTCCAAAATAAAGGTTAGGTGGGGTTACTGAGCTATGGGGATAGGGTGGAGGTTGGGCTTAAGTAGAGTGATCTTTCCGAGGGCCGATGCAGACTCGATGGGCCAATTGGCCCCCTTCTGCACTGTGAATTCTATGAAATTCTATCATAAAAGAACTGGGAAAGAACTAAGCGGAGGGGCACAAAATCATGGTTTTTCTATGCTGTTGTTTTTATTTTTTTGTTTGTGTGTTTCTTGTGTTGAGTCAGGAATGTCCACACGTATTTGTCCTGGTATCCTTCCTGTACATCATGTCGTTTTTTTTGTTGTTTGAGGTTACAGGATTATCGGGGTCAGTCCATCAGGGCGAAGGGGAGTATGGCACTCCTCTTTGGGCTTCTGGGGTATTCCTCTGCCAGCACAGGCAAATTTAGATGGGGAGAGAGGATATACGAGACAGTTGGGAACGACCAGATCAGGGTTATTGGGCATCATTTCCGGCGGGAGGGGGGGGCTATGCTAGCGAGCATGCTAGTAATCGGGGGTAATGCGGGGAGGGGCTGTGACTGGTCTCCACAGAAGGAGGGAGCATCTGGCAGGGGTGGGGGGGTAGGTCAGTGGGACGGGCAGGTGTCTTGGGGAAAGAGGAGGTTCAGGTGGAAGGGGGGCCTGCAGAGGGGGCCTGTCTGATCGAAAGGGACAACAAGGAGGGGGGTAGCCAAAAGGGGCAAGGGTAGAATGGTAGAATGCTGGTCACACAGGTTTCATGGCTGAACAGTTTGCATGGGGGCGGTGGTGGTGGCCATTTTGGACGCACTGAGGACAAAGGCAAGCCCGCACATGCAGGGGATCATAGCTGACCCTAATAGAGGGTTGTGCAAAGCCCCTCCCCCAGTCAGGATAGTCACCTGGAGCATGCAGGGCTCAACGCCCCCATCAAAGGAGTCTTCTCCAACCTGAAAAACCAATTCCATGCAATCCGGGTAGGACTGGGGTCAGATGGGTTCCCGGTGGACTTCTATAAAATCTTTGCGGCAGTGCTTGCTCCACATCTGATGGGGAAGTTCAACGGGCGGAGTGGTGCAGCTGGAAGAGGCATTGTGTGCAGGGACTTCCCTGCGGGCACTGGTTACTGCCCCACTCCAGTTCTCCCCGGCCAGGTTCAAGACGAGCCCAGTGGTGACAGCATCATTAAAGGCCTGGAACCAACTCAGACACTACTTCAGGCTGAAGGACATGTCCATCTCGGCACCAATCTGTAACAACCACAGCCTCATATCAGCGGGAATGGATTCAACCTACAAATCCTGGAAGATGGGGAGGGGAGCGGGCGATGAGTTGAGGGATCTGTACGTGGGCGGCAGATTGATAAACCTGGAGCAACTAAAGCAAAAGTTTCATGTCCCGAAAAGGAGCGAGTCCAGATACGGGACTTTCGCCGCAGGGTGGCCCCTCGTACCCATAGTTGCCTCAGCACACCTTGCTGGACAGATTGATATCGCAGGATGAGTTGGGAAAGGGAAAGAGCTCAGACATATATGGGAGACTGCTGGAGGAAGTAAGGGCCCTACTAGACAAAACAAGGGAGAACTGGGAGGAGGATTTAGGCCTCGAGCTGATGCAACTTAAGGGGGTACACAGGGCACACCTAACCAAAGCGGACATGAGGGGGCTCTTCCCTGGGTGGAGAATAAATGCAAGAGATGCCAGAGGGGGCCCGCAAACCACTGCAACATGGTCTGGTCCTGCCCAGGATTGGTCGAATTCTGGGCCACCTTCTTCGAGACCATGTCCAGGTCATGGGGGTTAGGAAAGAGCCATGTCCACCGGTGGTGATCTTCGGAGTGTCGGACCAATCAGAGCTTTTGGAGGGAAAGGCGGCCGACACTTTGGCCTTAACCTCCCTGATAGCCCGGCGACAAATCCAACGTGGATGGAGATCGGCAGCGTCACCTCGGGCCTCAGGCTGGCTGTCGGACCAGACAGAATTCCTAAAACTAGAAAAATCACATTGGTTTTCAGGAGGTTGGAGAAAAGGTCCCGCTTCAGGTCGAGGTACTTGCCATTTTAACACAAGACCCTGCTCCCATGCCCACATGTCTGTCCTTGGCCCGCTGCACTGTTCCAGTGAAGCTCAATGCAAACTGGAGGACAAGCATCTCATCCTTCAGTTAGGCATGCTACAGCCTTCTGGTCTCAACATAAAATTCAACAACTTCAGATGATTAACCTCGACTCCTTTATTTTCATTCCGTTTCATTTTAACTGTTAACTTTTATTTTTTTCTGGTCTTTCTTTATATATTTTCCCCCCACTCTTTCCCTCTATCCTACCCCCCACTTCCTTACCTTCCCCCCCCCCCCCCTTTTCTCATTTTACCAGTCTCACACCCAGATCCCCCCTCCCCCCCACATCTACATCTGTCACAGCTTACCCTCTGACTTTAGTTTCTCTGCTGTTTGGCCTTTCACACCTTTTATTCTCTCTGGGGACTACCATTAGCACTCTTTTCCCTTGGTTTCTTGGGCTTCCAGCAGGCATCTCTCTTACGGGGAGGCTTCTAGACAGGGGTCCCACCTATGGAGGGGTCTCTGGTGGGGGTCTCTCTAATTGGGGGGGGTCTCTGGTGGTGGGGGCAGGGTGGGCAGGCCTGGCATTGGGAGGGGGGGGGGGAGGATGGGGCCTCCAATGGCCTTAGTGGTAACTCCCTTGAAAAGTTACCTGCTTGGCCCACCACGAGGACCACCGTGCCAGGGCCACGTTTGTCAAGACCTGCACCAATCACTGTGTGATTCCCAGCGCAGAGGACAGGACAATCACATGGGCCTGGAGAATATAGTGGCCGGCTGATAACCTCGATTCTGGCACCAGCGGGGGACCAGAGCATCGGAACGGGAACGGCGCAGGGTGCCGATACCGTTTTACACCCGAAGTTGGTCTCTCAACTTCATTGGGAACTCCGTTACCGACAGCGGGAAACCCAACCCCTGATGTTGAGCCCCAGATGCTGATTGCCACTTCAACAAAGTTACATCCCTTGCTTTTGAAAGTGATTTTGCAATAGCTAAATCCAATACAAGGGACTTAAATCAGAACAAAGCAAACCACGTAGGTATGAACAGTGGGCTGACCATGGTAGATTGTGAAACGACATGAAAAGATATGAAGGTAGACAAGCAATGGCAGACATTTAAATAATTAATTTACAATTTGCAACAAATATACATTCGCTTGAAAAATGAAAATCTCATAACAGAAGTGGTGTAATTCTAATAATTCTGAACCGAGCTGGGACCAGTGTTCTGGCGAAAAGAGTAAATAGGGTGGTCAATAGGACTTTAAACTAGAGATTGGGGGGAAGGGAAAGTCAGGGAGCCAAGAGGTGAAGGAATCAGTGGGAAGCGTAGCTGCTTAGGATTACAAAGAATCACGAAAAGACAGAGCTCAGGAGAGGTTACGATAGTCCCCATCTCACAAAATATGACACAGTGTATGGAAAGGCTCAGTAAACCAAGGTCCACCACACTAAGAAAACAAAAAGGGACAGTCAATAGGGAATTAAAGGTGCAATATTTAAATGCCCGCAGTGTACGGAACAAGGTAGATGAGCTTGTGGCCCAGATTGTGACTGGCAGGTATGATGTGGTAGGCATCACAGAGACGTGGTTGCAGGGGGTTCAGGACTGGCAGTTAAACATCCAGGGATTTACAACCTATCGAAAAGACAGAGAGGTGGGTAGAGGGGGCGGGGTTGCCTTGTTAATTAGAAATGAAATTAAATCAATAGCACTAAACGACATAGGGTCAGATGATGTGGAGTCTGTGTGGGTAGAGTTGAGGAACCACAAAGGCAAAAAAACCATATTGGGAGTTATGTACAGGCCTCCTGACAGTGGTCAGGACCAGGGGCACAAAATGCACCACGAAATAGAAAGGGCATGTCAGAAAGGCAAGGTCACAGTGATCATGGGGGACTTCAATATGCAGGTGGACTGGGTAAATAATGTTGCCAGTGGACCCAAAGAAAGTGAATTCATTGAATGTTTACAGGATGGCTTTTTGGAACAGCTTGTGATGGAGCCCACGAGGGAACAGGCTATTCTGGACTTAGTGTTATGTAATGAGCCAGAATTGATAAAAGATCTTAAAGTAAGGGAACACTTAGGAAGCAGTGATCATAATATGGTAGAATTCAGTCTGCAATTTGAAAGAAGGAAGGTATTATCAGGTGTAAAGGTTTTACAGTTAAATAAAGGTAATTACAGGCGCATGAGGGAGGAACTGACGAAAATCGACTGGAAGCAGAGCCTAGTGGGAAAGACAGTAGAACAGCAATGGCAGGAGTTTCTGGGAGTAATTGAGGACACAGTGCAGAGGTTCATCCCAATGAAAAGAAAGGTTATCAGAGGGAGGATTAGGCAGCCATGGCTGACAAAGGAAGTCAGGGAATGCATCAAGGCAAAAGAGAGAGCCTATAATGTGGCAAAGGGTAGTGGGAAGTCAGAAGATTGGGAAGGCTACAAAAACAAACAGAGGATAACAAAGAGAGAAATAAGGAAGGAGAGGATCAAATATGAAGGTAGGCTAGCCAGTAACATTAGGAATGATAGTAAAAGTTTCTTTAAATACATTAAAAACAAACGGGAGGCAAAAGTAGACATTGGGCCGCTCCAAAATGACGCTGGTAATCTAGTGATGGGAGACAAGGAAATAGCTGAGGAACTTGATAAGTACTTTGCGTCAGTCTTCACAGTAGAAGACATGAGTAATATCCCAACAATTCAGGAAAGTCAGGGGGCAGAGTTGAATATGGTTGCCATCACAAAGGAGAAAGTGCTAGAGAAACTAAAAGGTCTGAAAATTGATAAATCTCCGGGCCCAGATGGGCTACATCCTAGAGTTCTAAAGGAGATAGCTGAAGAAATAGTGGAGGCGTTAGTTATGATCTTTCAAAAGTCACTGGAATCAGGGAAAGTCCCAGAGGATTGGAAAATCGCTGTTGTAACCCCCCTGTTCAAGAAGGGAACAAGAAAAAAGATGAAAAATTATAGGCCAATTAGCCTAACCTCGGTTGTTGGCAAAATTCTAGAATCCATCGTTAAGGATGAGATTTCGAAATTCTTGGAAGTGCAGGGTCGGATTAGGACAAGTCAGCATGGATTTAGTAAGGGGAGGTCGTGCCTGACAAACCTGTTAGAGTTCTTTGAAGAGATAACAAATAGGTTAGACCAAGGAGAGCCAATGGATGTTATCTATCTTGACTTCCAAAAGGCCTTTGACAAGGTGCCTCACGGGAGACTGCTGAGTAAAATAAGGGCCCATGGTATTCGAGGCAAGGTACTAACATGGATTGACGATTGGCTGTCAGACAGAAGGCAGAGAGTTGGGATAAAAGGTTCTTTTTCGGAATGGCAACCGGTGACAAGTGGTGTCCCGCAGGGTTCAGTGTTGGGGCCACAGCTGTTCTCTTTATATATTAACGATCTAGATGACGGGACTGGGGGCATTCTGGCCAAGTTTGCCGATTATACAAAGATAGGTGGAGGGGCAGGTAGTATTGAGGAGGTGGGGAGGCTGCAGAAAGATTTAGACAGTTTAGGAGAATAATCCAAGAAGTGGCTGATGAAATTCAACGTGGGCAAGTGCGAGGTCTTGCACTTTGGAAAAAAGAATAGAGGCATGGACTATTTTCTAAACGGTGACAAAATTCATAATGCTAAAGTGCAAAGGGACTTGGGAGTCCTAGTCCAGGATTCTCTAAAGGTAAACTTGCAGGTTGAGTCCGTAATTAAGAAAGCAAATGTAATGTTGTCATTTATCTCAAGAGGCTTGGAATATAAAAGCAGGGATGTACTTCTGAAGCTTTATAAAGCACTAGTTTGGCCCCATTTAGAATACTGTGAGCAATTTTGGGCCCCACACCTCAGGAAGGACATACTGGCACTGGAGCGGGTCCAGCGGAGATTCGCACGGATGATCCCAGGAATGGTAGGCCTAACATACGATGAACGTCTGAGGATCGTGGGATTATATTCATTGGAGTTTAGGAGCTTGAGGGGAGATCTAATAGAAACTTACAAGATAATGAATGGCTTGGATAGGATGGACGTAGGGAAGTTGTTTCCATTAGCAGGGGAGACTAGGACGCGGGGGCACAGCCTTAGAATAAAAGGGAGTCACTTTAGAACAGAGATGAGGAGAAATTTCTTCAGCCAGAGAGTGGTAGATCTGTGGAATTCATTGCCACAGAGGGCGGTGGAGGCCGGGACGTTGAGTGTCTTTAAGACAGAAATTGATAAATTCTTGATTTATCGAGGAATTAAGGGCTATGGGGAGAGAGCGGGTAAATGGAGTTGAAATCAACCATGATTGAATGGTGGAGTGGACTCGATGGGCCGAATGGCCTTACTTCCGCTCCTATGTCTTATGGACTTATGGTCTTATGGTCGTGGGCAGCGGAGAATCGCGCCCATTAAATTTATCATCAGATAAAAGTACAAAGTTTTTAATATTGCCAAAAACGAAATACACATGGGAATTTGGTGAATTTTAGAATTCAGGAAAGAGTGGCCACGAAATTGATAAAGAGAAAAGATAATATTCATTTGGTAGTACAGTACAGCTTTTTTGTCTTGCACTCATTAAAACAATCCCAAGAGTGCCAACTTGCAACAGTAGTAACAATTTATTCCGCATGGGAAAAGTGTCCTGATTGGCTAGCAAATAGACTTTGATCTGTTGAGGTCCTGCTTTGGAAAATGCAGGGAACAGTTATCCACCCAGCTTTCATTTCAATTTAAGTCGGACAAGTCAGCTCTGATTGATCAAGGCACAGCTATGGGGTATGCACCAGGGAATAGTTGTCCCACATGCTTATGTTTAATTCAGAAAGGTTCAATGCCGAGACACAATGGAGGAAATTCCCCATTTGAGAGAGTACGGACAGAATTCTCCGCCAACCGCTGCTGGTAGAAAGTTCCCAATGCAGCAGAGAATGTCACGTGGAGTATAAACAGGATCAGGTTGCGATGTTCCGGTCCCTTGTTGCTGGCAGCACGAGATTTGGCTGCTCGCTGCTGGGAGGTTGCAAATGGGTCACTTGAACCCATTTGTAGCCTATAATGAGCCGGACACCAGATTTTCCATGCCTCTGTGATGCTCTGGCATTCTCAACCACAATTCACGTGGACGTAGATTGGTGCAAGTATTTTCCAGTGTGATCCTGGCACAGTGGACTTTGCGGTGGGTCAAGAGGCTATTTAATGTAGGTGCCCCCGAAAGTCCATCAGAGGGCCCCCCACGACAAAAATCCTGCCCACCCAGCCCCCCATCGGAACCCCCCTAGAGACTCCCATCAGAGAACCCATTATACTCCAATGTCAGAGGCTCCCCACATATCAAGAGACCCCCATATCAAAGACCCCCATATCAGAGACCCCCATATCAGAGACCCCCATATCAGAGACCCCCATATCAGTGACCCCACCAGAGACGCCTAACCACAATGTTCATAAATATCGAAAAGTTAAGTGTTTGTACTTCTTTTTCTCAGCAGAAAGCTGCTTTTGATGTGGTCAGGAGCTGCCAATCAGAGCTAGATGTTCACATCAAGGTACTTGAGAAGCATTCAAACGTGAAGGGAAATGAAAATAAACAATCCAGATACCTGGCTGTCTGGATGCTATTATCCTCTCAATTACAACCTACTAAAAGCTATTTCTCTTTGAAAGTGAATGGACGTCTCGTAAGTCAAAGGATCTGAACAGCGTTTAAAGCCTTGTGATGTGGTTTTGGCTTTCCATGAAGTAACATCTGCTGCTTTCTGCACATCTGTCTGAGGTAGCAGGTGTAAGGGACAGTGTTAGGTGGATTGGCCATGCTAAATTGCCCTTAGTGTCCAAAGAGGTTAGGTGGGGTTACTGGGTTACAGGGATAGGGTGCAGGCGTGGGCTTAAGGAGGGTGCTATTTCCAATGGTCGGTGCAGACTCGATGAGCCGAATGGCCTCCTTCTGCACTGTAAATTCTATGACCTATGATTTTTCACTGATTCTGCCTGGACTGCTCTTTAGCTTCCAGGCAGGGGTGATTGATAGTGGGCGGTCTCTGATAAGGGGAGGGGGGTGGTCTCTGATGGGGCTTCTCTGAAATGGGGGGATCTGTGATGGGAGGTCTCTGATGGGGCAGGCTCTCTGACATGGTGGTGTCTGATGGGGGTGGGGGCAGGGTGTCTGATGGTGGTCTGAAGGACGTCTCTGATAGGAGGGTCTGATGGAGGTCTCTGATGGGGGTCTTGTGGGGGGAGGGAGGGTTGTGTGGGGTCAGGGGTCAGGTCACTTCATGCATGCATGCTGTGGGGGAAACCACCCGAGTATTCTCGTGGTGGGGGGAGGAGAATGCCCCTACTTGCCAGCAGGGAGGAGGTGGGTCAAGATTTGCATTGTTGGGGGAAGGGGGCCGGCCACTGGACCTCGGTATTGGACCGCCCGCTCAAAATGGTGGCTCGCTAGCGAGATTCAGAACGTGTGTTCCTGCCCTATGTGTGTTGGAGTGTGATTCTTTCGGCCCCTTCCCTGTGGCTGGATTGGCGGAATCCCACACCAGATTCTGTGCTTCGAAGCTCTTCAATTATGCATAGGTGGGTTCTCCTCCAAATCACCTGCCAGGCTGTCAGCTGATACATCTGCACACCAATCTCACCGCTCTGGCCTGGGAGGCCACTGCCCAGGAAACCAGCAGTGCTGCCACTGACCCGTGAAGCACCATCCAGTGCAGGAAGCAGACGAATAATTCTCATTTGCTCCAGCAGGGTAAAGTCCCCTCTCAGCTCCCTCCACTATCAAATTCTCAGCATGACATCATGTACTCACATGGCTCCTCACTTCACAAAACCCACACATTCAGTCTGGGGGACATATCAACACCAACTCTCTCAACAACACCAGCATCCCATCTATCCTGTTTCTCACACTCCATTCTCTATCACTTCAGGATAGGACTCACCACACACAGGGGACATGCATTTCAACCAGCCTCTGCTCCATCCCCTCTGATCATATCTCTTTCATTTGTCTCCATACAGGTCAAACTCACACACAACAAACGTTAAGTAAACCCAGACAGAGGGGCGGAACGGCAGAGATCCTCACCCTCAATGGGTTTGAGGACGAAGCAGCAAAGCTTGCCAGTGAAAAAAGGGGCTGCTCCTGTAGCAACATAGCGCGTGCCTTCTCTCAATATCCTAGTACAATCTCAGCTCCATCACTTTATCAAATCCTACAATTTACAGCGAGTACTATCTACTCAGAAATAGTTTCAGCTCATCCACTAAAATAACCCCCCTCTGTATTTTTTAATTATCAACAGACTACAGGCAGCTAGCCAGATGAGCAGCACCCAGAGCACATCTGAGGATCAGGGGACTCAGGAAGAACAGTCACAGGACCCACCCTGCACCCTCCACCAGTGCGGAGAGACACATCCCAGTGAGGCGTAGTTCAAGGTTAGGCACAGGTTTACGTTCTGGAGAACACCTCACAGACTCGTCCCCACAGCAGTCGGAAGCAGGGACAGCCCAGGTATCAAGCACTCGGAGGGCTGCTGGAGACCAGCGACCCACTCAGTCCCAGTCAGATGATAAGCCTCTGGAAGTGGCTGCCAACAACTGGTGGAGATGCGAAGGCAGGCAGTGGAACATTGGGCAGCACTTCAAGAGTCTCTCAGCAGACTAGAGCGCATGATGGAGGAATCCATTCATGTTTTTTCTGTTGTCATGGCTCTAACATGCGAGTGCCTTGAGGCCACCATGGGAAGGTTGGTGACCACCACGGACAGCTTGCTCCAGCCGATGCTGCTAGATTTGCACTCGGCCCTGCAAACTATGGGCACACCCTCTGGTGGGCACTATCAGAATTTAGTCCACATGGGGACAAAGCACCTTCATCTCCCTCAAGGTGCCCAATCTCCTGCTGGAGTCAGGCCAGGGCCCTCTGGCACCCACAGGAAAGATGCTGGGCGGACATACCAGGGGCCTCTACTCAGGGCACTGCAAGGATGTGCTGCTACTCAGCCTGTGCCTGCATTAACGCAACAGCGTAAGCCACCAAGGATCCCTCTGCAACTGACCCGGGGATCCTTATGAGCCCAGGCACTTCCAAGGCTCAGGCCATCAGAGAACGTCAGTCATGGTCAGCACAGACACCATGATGCAACAGTCAGCCTCTGCTCCTGCTGTGGATGTCAGGGTTGGACCAAAAAGTAGTGTTTGGATTAGGAAAGTTAAAAAATTTGTCTACTGTGTTCACTGCTCCAAATGTGATCTCCTGAACAAAGCCCACAAGCATGACCCCAGCCTTCATGTTACTTGCCATTTTAACTCAGCATCTTGCTCTCATGCCCACTTGTCCATCCTTGGCTTGCTGCAATGTTCCAATGAAGCCAATGGCAAGTCAACTTAAAGTCCACCAAGTAAGTGATGTAAGAATGCGAACACTGCCACAAAGAAAATTCAGGCCAGCATAGTGCTCCAATCCGAAAGCATGTCATGGTTTGCGACACTATCAGTTAGGAAACCCACAAATGCAGAGAATCTCATTGCTGATGACCACTCCTCAGCGATTGCCATCCCTTGAGGACTATGGGTTGAGAACTCGCCCATTGTCACTCCTAATGAAGAATTACATACTGCTCCCTGACAACATACAAGGGTCTGGAAAAAAGGTTGCACTGAGGTTGATATAGAATCATAGAATTTACAGTGCAGAAGGAGGCCATTCAGCCCATCTAGTCTGCACCGGCTCTTGGAAAGAGCCCACACCTACTTAAGCCCACACCTCCACCCTATCCCCGCAATCCAGTAAGCGCACTTCACCTTTTTGGGCACTTAAGGCAATTTATCATGGCCAATCCACCCAATTTACACATCTTTGGACTGTGGGAGGAAACCGGAGCACCCAGAGGAAACCCATGCAGACACGGGGAGAACGTGCAGACTCCGAACAGACAGTGACCCAAGCCGGGAATCGAACCTGGGACCCTGGAGCTGTGAAGCAATTGTGCTAACCACTGTACTACCGTGCTGCCCATATTTCACATGAATGTTAATCTTAAGAGGTGACACTCAGTGGGAGCATGGGTGAACTCTGGATAAGAGGATTGCAAAGATCCAAACCAAACACTTTGATCTGCCCATTACATTCACATACCCATGGAATTATTTTCAAAAAGTGCGATTTATTTATAACGGTAGAGCATTCAGGACCCTGAGAGGACACCAAAACTTTCGATAATAAGCAAAATATTGTGGATGCTGGAATCCAAAAAATTGGCTTGGAGGGCTAGAGGTGATGTCTCCTGATGGTGTGACTTAGCTTCGCTCCTCCTTGAACCTGTCAGCTATTATAGTTTCATGTGCACGCCTCCCAGATTTCCCCTCCTCCACGGCATCAGCGCGCTCAAGTTGTCCCTCAGTAGCCACCTGAGCTTCACGCACCTCTTCATCTTCACCTTACAAGGAGGTCTCCTCCTCCAGTTCAACCTATGGCAGGGCCCACCTTTCTGCATAGCCAGGTTGTGAAGGGTACAGCAAACTGCAATCATGCGGCAAACCCTCTCCAGTGCATATTGCAGAGATGCACGTGAGTAGACCCCTCAATTGCATCTTCAGAAGTATGATGGTCTGTTCTACGAGGGGTGTGTGGTGGTTTGGGAAAGTTAAAATGTTTGTCTACTGTGTGCATTGCTCCGAATAGTATTTAAGTAGAAAGCCCTTATCCCCAGCAACAATCCCTGCAGACATTTGGACCCCTTGAAGATCCCAGACACCTGGGATTGACTGAGGGTCCAGGAGCCATGGCAACTCCTAGGGGACCTTGCACACAGGTGCAGGATGTGCTAGCGATGATCACACAACTACATGTTGATGGAATGGAAGCCGTTGTGATTGATGAAAATTGTGGGTTCCTGCCAGGGAGCCGACATAGCTACATTGGTGCATTCTATTGCATCCTGCACTCTTGGGAACCCAGTGATAGCTGCGTCGCCTGTGCATCGCTGAGCCTGGCTATCCACGTCCAGAGCCAAGTTCACATAAGTTCACACACAACTATGAGATTTTGGTTGCCCATGGTGAATGAATGGAATCCACTTGGCCACTGATGAACAGCATAAATTGTTAACCCATGACTCCCCTTCATTGATGGGATGGCAGAATTGATGTAACAGTGCCCTGTTCATTATAGCCTTCGCTCTCCAATGCTGAATTTCTGTCTTCCACAAGGTAGTTTTTGAAACTTTGATGTGAGGCTACTGATTTTTGCCTATCTCGTTAAAAGCACAAAGTTAGAACTCTGACTTACTGTTGCTTCCGGGGGTCTCTGTTCTGTGTAACTGACCTGGACCCTATCCACTATAGCAGCATCAACAAGTGGGTATGTGTCCCAAGAAGGAGACCCAGAGCCCATCTTATCGGTCCTCCCACATTTCCTCATACCCCTCCCAAACAGAACCGATCTTACTTTCGATTTTGGAAGAAGCCATTCTACCCAAGTGTCAATATGGTGGTATAATACACGATGGAGTAAGACCCTACATCGCTCACTGTCCCCATACGGTTAAGGACTACTGGTCTGTACTCGGAGTTTAGAAGGATGAGGGGGGATCTTTTTGAAACTTACAGGATACTGTGAGGCCTGGATAGAGTGGACGTGGAGAGGATGTTCCCATATGTAAGAAAAACTAAAAAAGAGGGCACAATCTCAGACTAAAGGGACGATCCTTTAAAACATAGATGAGGAGAATTTCTTCAGCCAGAGGGTGGCGAATCTGTGGAACTCTTTGCCACAGAAGGTTGTGGAGGCCAAATCACTGAGTGTGTTTAAGACAGAGAAAGACAGGTTCTTGATTAATAAGGGGATCGGGGTTATGGGAAGATGGCAGTAGAATGGGGATAAGAAAAGTATCAGCCATGATTGAATGGCGGAGCAGACTCAATGGGCTCAGTGGCCTAATTCTGCTCCTATGTCTTACGGTCTTATACTTCCGATTTACCTGGAGTCTCATGATGTGCCGATAGAGATATCACCTGTTATTCTCCAGCCTCCCCACTAATACTGAATCCTGTTGTTGTGGTAGTGGACATAGCTATGCTGCCCCCTCCGATCCCATAACCTGCGAGGTACCCATGCCACACGTGGAGCTGTACCCACCCCATCTGGAGGCCATGTGAAATGTAACGTACAAGGATTCTTCCCCCCATATCTGTTTCACATACCCTCTCCACATATTACGTATGATGACCCCTGCGACCATCACCATACACTCTGCAGCCCAGTACAGAGCCCACCACGTCCAGGGACATTGAGTGTAGGACAGCACTGCACACCAAGTTGTGCATTTTCTCTGTGGAGCACACCGTCATTGCTGTTCCCTGGAGCTGGGGTAGACCATGCTTCCAATGATTGTTCTTGCTGCATGCCACTCCTCTTCTGCATTGTCTGTCTCTTATTTTAGATTGTGAGGTCCACAAAACCCTGGATTGCCTATCATCTATGATTCCTTGCCATTTCTCAGCAGGAATTACTGGATTCTGCAACTCCTGTCTGCCAGCCTCTGAACTTAAACAGGAGCCTTGATTGGCTGGCAGCTCTCCTGTCCCTCCAGGCACAGCACTGCAGTGACCAGATGAAGCACTCAGTGGTCTGTTCTAGGGCCCAGAGGACTGGCAAGTGGCAAAGGTCCCAGGGCGGAGAGGGTCGGGAAAGTCTACCGGTCACAGGAGGGGAAATGGAAGTCTCCAGGTGTAGGCCAGTGGGAGATGGAGGTCCAGAGGTCACCAGTCCTTAAGGGTAGGGCCGCTGTGTTAGACGGGGGTTTCAAATGAAGGCGTTTTCCCCTACCACCCCACTTCCCTTCTGAGATTGAAATATGCCACTTTTCTTACCCGCCACCTCACTTGGTGTGCAGAGTAAAATACACCACAGGGGCAGAAGAAATTATAATAGGAAATAAGGAAATGGCACAGAAAATAGTTTGTGTCTGTCTTAATTGCAGGAGTATCAAAAAACACATTCCAAAACTAATGATGAGCCAAAGGTCTAGAGAGAACGAGGAACTTGAAAAAAATCAGTATAAGAAAGAGTACTAGCGAATTTAATGGTACTAAAAATAAACAAATCTCCTGAACCCTGTGGCTTGCATCTTAGGGTTTTAAAAGAATCTACATAGAAACTGGGTGCACGGGTTTTGATCTTTCAATATCCCCTAGATCCTGGAGCAGTTCCCAAAGATAACCCTGCTATGCAAGAAAGGAGGAAGAAAGAAAAAAAGAAACTAGTGGGCCTGACATGCATTGCAAGGAAATTGTTGTAATCTATTATTAGAGATATGTAACAGGGCATAAAAAAATCATTAAAAAGGTTTGGCAAAATCAACACAGATTTCTGAAAGGGAAGTCACGTTTGGAAAGCTGTTACTATTTTTGAGGTTGTAACTGGCAGGATAGATAGGGAGAAAGCAGTGCATTTATATTTTCAAGAAACTATTAAATAAGGTGCAACACAAGAGGTTATTATACAAACCTAGAGCTCACTGAATTGGGGGTTATATATTAACAAGGATTGAGGATTGATTAATGGACAGCAAGGAGACTACCAATGAACCGGAACAGCAGACCGAGATCTGCGGTGCGGCAACCAAAGAGGAAAGAGTCGAATTGGACCCCTTCGGAAGGCCGCTGCCCTAGACTCGACATGTATGCTCAAACCATCTGGAGTCGCGTCAATGCCAGATTCATCAGTCGCATTCACAAGACAGCCCCGAACGTCACCCAAGCACAACGCAACGCCATCAGCGCTCTCAAGACCAACCGCAACATCGTCATCAAACCAGCAGACAAAGGAGGGGCCACCGTCATACTGAACAGAACGGACTACTGCAAAAAAGCATACCGACAACTCAACAACCAGGAATACTACAGACAGTTACCTGCAGATCCGACCAAGGAACACGTCTGCAAACTCAACAGACTGATCAAGACCTTGGATCCAGATCTTCAGAGCACCCTACGTGCTCTCATCCCACGTACTCCCCGCATTGGAGATCTCTACTGCCTCCCGAAAATACACAAGGCCAACACACCAGGCCGTCCTATCGTTTCAGGCAATGGGTCCCTGTGTGAGAACCTCTCTGGCTATATCGAGGGCATCTTGAAACCCATCGTACAAGGTACGCACAGCTTCTGTAGCGACACGACGGACTTCCTACAGAAACTCAGCACCCATGGACCAGTGGAACCAGGAACATTCCTCGTCACAATGGATGTCTCGGCACTCTACACCAGCATCCCCCATGACGACGGCATTGCTGCAACAGCCTCAGTACCCTACACCGACAACTGCCAATCTCCAGGCGCAATTCTGCAACTCATCCGCTTCATTCTGGATCACAACGTCTTCACCTTCAACAACAAAGTTCTTCATCCAGACGCACAGAACAGCCATGCGGTCCAAATTCGCACCTCAATATGCCAACATCTTCATGCACAAGTTTGAACAAGACCTCCTCGCCACACAGGACCTTCAACCGACGTTATACACCAGATACATAGATGATATTTTTTTCCTTTGGACCCACGGCGAAGAATCACTGAAACGACTACACGATGACATCAATAAGTTCCATCCCACCATCACACTCACCATCTTGGACACACTCATCTCCATCAAGGACGGTCACCTCAGCACTTCGCTTCACCACAAGCCCATGGATAACCTCACGATGCTCCACTTCTCCAACTTCCATCCTAAACACATTAAAGAAGCCATCCCCTATGGACAAGCCCTCCGTATACACAGGATATGCTCAGACGAGGAGGAGCATAACAGACATCTATAGACGCTGAAGGATGCCCTCGTACGAACGGGATATGGCGCTCGACTCATCGATCGACAGTTCCAACGCGCCACAGCCAAAAACCACACCGACCTCCTCAGAAGACAAACATGGGACACAACAGACAGAGTACCCTTCGTCGTCCCGGAGCGGAGAAACTACGACATCTTCTTCGCAGCCTTCAACACGTCATCGATGAAGACGAATATCTTGCCAAGGTCGTCCCCACACCCACACTACTTGCCTTCAAACAACCGCGCAACCTCAAACAAACCACTGTTTGCAGCAAACTACCCAGCCTTCAGAACAGCGACCACGACACCACACAACCTTGCCATGGCAATCTCTGCAAGACATGCCAGATCATGGACATGGACACCACCATTACACGTGAGAACACCACCCACCAGGTACGCGGTACATACTCGTGCGACTCGGCCAACGTTGTCTACCTCATACGCTGCAGGAAAGGATGCCCCGAAGTGTGGTACATTGGCGAGACCATGCAGACACTGCGACAACGAATGAACGGACATCACGCGACAATCACCAGGCTGGAATGTTCCCTTCCAGTCGGGGAACACTTCAGCAGTCAAGGGCATTCAGCCTCTGATCCCCGGGTAAGCGTTCTCCAAGGCAGTCTTCAGGACGCGCGACAACGCAGAATCGCTGAGCAGAAACTTACAGCTAAGTTCCGCACACATAAGTGCGGCCTCAACCGGGACCTGGGATTCATGTCGCATTACATTCATCCCCCACCACCTGGCCTGGGCTTGTGAAATCCTACCAACTGTCCTGGCTAGAGACAATTCACACCTCTTTAACCTGGGGTTACCCCTATCTTTGGATCTGTAAAGATTTAATGACCTGCAAATGCTCGCATTCTAAGCATTGTTTGGCATCTTTGAATTTGTCTATATATATGTTTCTGGAATATACCTCTTCATTCACCTGAGGAAGGAGCAGCGCTCCGAAAGCTAGTGTTTGAAACAAACATGTTGGACTTTAACCTGGTGTTGTAAGACTTCTTACAATACAAAATTAAGTAGAGGAACATAAAGTGGCTGCAAAAGGGTATATAGATACATGGACTGAGTCGGTAAGGATATGGAATATAATGTATAACAGTGTGAAGTTATCCACTTTTGGTGGGGGGAAAAAGTATTTTTTTTTAAATGGTGAGAAACGAGGAAGTCTTGATATTCAGGGGGACTTGGGTGTCCTGATACATGAATTGCGAAGAGGTACAGCAAGAAATTAGGAAGGTAAAGGCCTTTACTGCAAAGTGGTCAAAGCATTACAATAAAGAAGTCTTACGACAATTATACAGGATCTTGGTAGTCGCAGCCTGGTGTACTGTATACAATTTTCCACATTGCCAGGTAGATGCCAATGTTGTAACTGTACTGGAACAGCTTGGCTAGGGACACAGCAGTTCTGGGGCACAAGTCTTCATATTATTGCCAGAATGTTGTCAGGGCCCTTAGCCTTTGCAGTATCCAGTATATTCAGCCATTTCTTGATATCATCTGAAGTGAATCAAATTGGCTGAAGACTGGCATATATTGGGGACCTCAGGAGGAGGCCGAGATTAATCATACACTCGACACTTTTGGCTGGAGATTGTTGCAAATGCTTCAGCCTTGTTTTTTGCACTGATGTGCTGGGCTCCCCAATCATTGAGGAGGGGATATTTATGGAGCCTCCTATCCAGTGAAATGTTTAATTGGCCATGACTAGATGTGGCAGATCTTGTCCTCTGAACATAGATGGAGTAGGCCAGGTGTATAATGAATGAGAGTGATCTAACGAGAGTGATCTAATTTATCCTTGGACAATTCTTCAGGGAATTGACTGGGTGGACGATTGGAGGATATTTCCCCTGACAGGGAATTCTAGAACTAGGGTTCACTGTCTCAGAATTAGGGGTCTTCCAGGAAATTAAAAGAAAAATGGAATAATGCAGGAAGATGGAGGTGAGGTAGAAAATCCAATGTGGCCTTATTCTATGGTGCCTTATAAAGAGCCAAATGGCTTACTCCTGCTCCTATTAGTTATCTTCTTATGAAATCTTCACCGAGAGGCTGTGCACGCAGAGGTGTTGAGTATATTCCAGATTGAGATTGATAGTTTATTGCACACTAAGAGAATCTAGGATTATAGAGATAGGGTGAGAAAGCAGTGTTCATATAGAATATGAGCCATGATCTTATTGAATGGCAGAACAAGCTTCAGAGGCTGAATGGCTGCAAGGCTGAGGAAGTTGGGACTTATTTTCTATGGCAATTTGAACTTTTCAAATGGCCTAATCAAACTTTATTGTGTTGATTTATTTATTATTCTAACGAATGGAAACAGAAATTTAAAAACTTAGAACAAGATGGAAAATAAGAGATTAAGCCATTGGAGCAGACAGTCTGAGTGAGTTCAAGAGGGTAGGGGTGTTGCTCCACAAATGTATGCTCAGCATGGTGGCGCAATGGTTATGGGCAGAATCTTGTGTCCTCCCCCACTTATGCCCACTTCCTGCCGTCACTGGTATGAACCCAGCAGCAGGTGAGAGGCTTGCCATACAGGCAGCACAACAAGAAATCACATGCAGGGTTGCATGCAGGCTGCTGGGGGGTTCCCTTGTTCAAAGTAATTCAGTGCCCGATCATGGAACCCAGCATCAGGAATGGGGACTTGCTGAGACGCATTTCCCTCCGCCGACACCTCTCCCCCATGATTGCCACCCTGCGAATCTCCTTCCTGTCATCATTCACCTCTGGCCTTGGATCCAGTGATGACCCTGGGCCTCACGCTGGTGTCATACTGGCAGCAGCCACCATCTCCCCAGTGTTGCCATTCAATAGAGCTGCTGTTCTCTGATTAGCCGGCAGCTCTCAGCGAGCAGGGCTTCCATTCCCAAGGTCCTTTATCCTGCAGAAAAGCCTGATATTGGCCTGTCGCGCATCTGAGTCTAACACAATGTGGCAGTCGTTCCCAAAAGGACACAACGCAGGGCTCTCGCCAGCTCTCCAGCCAGCGGCCGAGACCCCAATTACATCCTATGTCACTGTGTTCGTCATTTAAAGCCTCTTGACTATCAATTCTAATATACATGAGTTTGAAACCAAAATGGTAGTTTGAGAATTTGAATTCACTTTATAAGTAAAAAGTGGTTCATTAATTTCCTTAAGGTAAATTTGTTCCACAGACTCTTATCTGGAAATAGTCAATTGTATCAAACTAGGTTACTGCAATCAAAGGTCATGTTCTGGGAACGAAAAAGAACTAAGTTTCCTGAGGAGGCAGGAAGATCATAGTTAATCAATGTTCTGTAAAGTGATGAATTGATTATGCCTATTGGTCTCATACTGACCATAGAAATGTTTGTGTTTGCAGTGTAATCAATGAAACAGCGCAGGTGAATTTGCATGTTCTGAGTTCTGAAAATATGTTGCATGTTTGATAAAATGTGCAACCTAAATTTTAAAGAGTAACTTACAGAGTGTTGGAAACATTGGCTGGGAATTTCCTCGGAGCTGCTCCCTCTCCGCCGCACTTCTGGTGAAGTTACGGCAGCCTGTTTGCACGTAAACACTGGCTGGGATTAGGAGTAAAGGTAAAGAGGGTTACGGATGGGAGATTATACTGGGTTTTAGTACTGTATTTAATGACACCGAGTGACCAGGTTAGTCATTAATTAAACAGTGTTAGCTACTTACTTCTGGTATTTGTCTATTATTTAAACTCCAGGGTGAGAGAATTTAAAGATGTAAACAAGTAATTGATAGTTAAAATGAGATCTAGGTGTTAAGAGTAATAATCCTTCTGGACTCAGAAAATTATATACAAATCGAGCAACCATGACAAGACTTAAAATGGCAGGAAGTGTGTGACATCTGAACAAACAAAAGGGTTAAAAGCTTCATGGAAATGTATGCCAAAGCAAAATTGTTTTTTTGGGGGAAAGTGTAAAATTAGCTGACAAAGGCTTTATGATGGCATCATGTAGATTGACAAAATCAGAATGTTGCATGGAAGCAAAGAAAAAAATTGGTTCCACCAAATATAATAAAATGTGATTTGGACCCTTTGTGTGAAGTGGCAGAAATCTCTTTGGGGGCCACTGATCACATAAAATAGCCTCCAGCACAAAAGAGGCAGGCATGGCTAGTGCCCCTGACAGGTGTACTTGAAAATTGCAACAGA
This sequence comes from Scyliorhinus canicula, assembly GCF_902713615.1. Lineage (NCBI taxonomy): Eukaryota > Metazoa > Chordata > Chondrichthyes > Carcharhiniformes > Scyliorhinidae > Scyliorhinus > Scyliorhinus canicula. The sequence goes on along the minus strand of NC_052153.1, from coordinate 85,175,041 downwards.
CAGGACTTGGACATCCAAGGGGGTGAATTCAACTTCCCCATTGACCATCACCACCCTCCCCCCCTCCCCCCCCCCACCCCTAGCTCTCCCTCTCCCCTTCCCCCTCCCCCCACCCAGCCCCAGGTTTTTCTGTTTGCTACTTGTTTTTTTAGGTCGGATACGGTCAGGGAGCTGTTGAAAATTGGTCCCTATGAATCCTGTATTTTGACATGATAATTAAAATTATAGAGTAAGCATGGCAATTAGGGTTACGTTGGAAGCAATACTTAATAGAGGACACGTAAATGTAGTGAATGATAGACACTGTAATTAACAGAAAAGGCAAAGCTGAGATAAACAACTTATGGATATATGATAAATGCCTGAAGAGCACAATGGAATTAAGATAAAGCTATTTGCATAGGTGATTTTCTTTTCCATTCAGACATAAATGATATGAGTAGATGTAAACCAATAGCTTTTAATGAACAGTGAATATGATAGCATTCAATGCTCAACCAGACAATATAAACTGGAACATTACTTATCTTTACTTTACCAATAGCCGAGTATTACTGTAATATAAAAACCGCTGAGCTTCTATAATGTTGTACATTAAAACCTCATGCTGTGTTCTCAAAATGATCTAACAACCTGAGCATTTGAAGTAGTGTAAAAGGAGATTTTAAAGATCTTTTGAAGACAATAAAATTACAATTGCTTCATAATGTGGTAACATCTAAAAGAACTTGTAAGTGCAGTTAGAACTTATTTCCCTTTTGTAGATCACATTATTTCTGACTAATGTTTCTTAGGCTCACAAATATTAATTCAATATGAACTAATACTTAGTTAGATTAAAGTTCATAGGGGTTCAGAGGAATAATGATAGGATCAAAAATGTGCTCTTAAATGTTGTTATTAATATTTAGCAAAATGTTATTCACTTGAGACATTAACCTTATTTATATCTAACCTGATACTTTCTAGAGGTAGGCAGCCATTCGAGCCCCTTATCACTAAGAAAAAATAATGATAGTGCCAAAGGACAACCAAAAATAAACCATCACTTCATTGAATTCCATGGTTTCAAACACTCATAAACATAAAACATCATCCTAACTAAAGGAATCATTAAAGCAAAATGTACAATGCTGGAAATCGGAAATAAAAATAAAAAGGCTTGAAGTATTTGTCAGATGGGGCAGCATTTGTGCGGGGGGAAACAGAGAGTTAACAATCCATTCATTGCAATGCCAGTTTCTGAGAAAAGCTAATTGATCCAAAAGGTTAACTCTGTTTTTCTTTCTCCACAGATTGTGCAAGACCTGCTGAATGTTTCCAGCTTTTTCTGTTTTCATAAAATAAATGTGAATTTATCTATTCTATTCATGTCTGCGTGATATGATTGCAGCTGGTATTATCAGTGGTTTAATGAGACAGTTTGTTGAAGTGCAAGACAAAAAGGATTTCAAAAATATAGAAGACCTTTGGCCCTACCAAAGACAATATTGTACAACTACACTGAAACTTTTCAGCAACATTTGATATCAGAAAATAAATTGTAATCTGCACTAATTCACAGTAAGAAAAAGGTCAAATGTAAATTCAATATTCTCAGTCACATTTGAAAGCGAGAGACAACTGAAATTTTAAGTGAGTCACAATGGGCGGGATTTACTGGCTATTCATGCCGGCGGAATATTCCGGTCCCATGCCGGCGCAGGGGTATTCCAGCATCAAGGGATGCTGTCACCGGGAAATCCCGTCGGCAACAACAGGGTCGGTAGATCCCACTGGCGGGCTGTCTCCCCTGCCGAAAAACACACAGCGGGATGGTCGGTAAATCCTTCCCATTATCCTGGATAATATTAAGCTATCTTACACTTTTACGTTCTGATTGACATGCCTTATATTTAAAACATTTTCTTTTTATTTCAGATTTCCAGCATTTGTACTTTTCCTTTTATTTCTCTCTATTTTTAACATTATGATTTTCAGTATATATGTCTTGATACTAGAAGAAAAGCAAAAGAGAAATCTACAAATGTGACTTGCACAGAGAGACCGTTCTGATACCTTGCATGGATGGGGATCAACACCATAGGTTTCCAATGTATGAGCTTTCTGCAGCAAATTCAGTTCTGCAACAGCTGGACTCTGTCCCCTGAAAGGATGATTAAATTGATCTTTAATTATTAAATAATTATGTAAATTCAAAAACTATTCATGTAGATTAATTGAAAAATAATTAATGATCAATAATTAATGTGACATAATAATTGGCTTAACGTAAACATTTCTTAGTGTCAATTTGAGCTGGCAGCATTGGTGTTTACCCACACTTAAGGTATGATCGAATAGCCACGCTGCACCTGAAAAGCAGCTCGCACGGCGCAGCGTGGCCGATAGAAGCCAGGAGACCCTGCTCCTGGGATCCACCTGAATCACAACGCCTCATGAAATCTAACACAATCTTGCGAGACGTTGCAATGTAAGTACCGCACTCAACCTTTTTGGCATTATTAAAGTGAGATAGCTAGTCTCACTTTAAGGTGCAGTTTCCCGAGGTACCTGAGGAGTTGGGATCTATTCCCTGCGCCACGGAGACCTCGAGCAAGCGCCGCTCAGTACTGGTCTCCACAAATGGTCAGATGTCAGATTCTTCATGTATACCCAAAGGCTCAGCATCAATGCACGCTGCCCTCGGAATGGATGTGGGGGAAATGAGACAGCCACACACCTTGTGGAATGTGCCTTTGCAAAGCAGGTCTGGAGTGAGATGCAGTGGTATCTGTCAAGGTTCATCCCGAGCAGCTCTGTAACACAGGACTCTGTGCTCTACGGACTGTTTCCAGGGACACACACCGAAACAAATATCAACTGCTGCTGGAAGGTCATCAACTCGGTGAAAGACGCTCTTTGGTCTGCCCGAAACTTGCTGATCTTCCAGTGCAAAGAACTGTCCTCGACCGAGTGTTGCAGACTGGCACATTCCAAGGTCCAGGACTACGTGCTGAGGGACGCACTCAAGCTTGGGGCAGCTGCCGCCAAGGCGCAATGGGGAAAGACCACAGTCTAAGGTCTTACCAACAAATGTACACTGAGGGGTTGGTAACAGTGTAAAACCCCTCGGCCCGGGTCTTCAATACCACAATGTATGAAAGAAGCAAAACAATGTAAATATTTAAGAAAGAACTGTAACTTATTGTAGGATACGAGTGTAACGTTATCCCAATTGAATTGAAGAAAGACAAATGAATGTAACTCGGATGGAAATGCACAGTCAAGACAATTTGAAATGTTCTGTAAAGTTTATGATAAATTTTATGAATAAAGTATATTTTTTGAAAAAAACAAAAAAAAAAACAAATGGGGACCAGATGGAACGGCAACTGTGGGGGTCTCCCAGGGGATTGGAGGCCCCGGGTCCATGCTCTTTGGGCAGGGTGGTACCTTGGCACTGTTGGTGCCACTGGGGGACCTAACGCTGACAGCCTGGAACCCTAGCAGTGTCACCTGGGTGCCACCTGGCTCTTCCAAGGTGACCAGTATCCCAGGTTGGCACTGACAAGCTGACATTTTTCCGCACAGTGGCAATCAGGCTGGAGGTGACCTGTGTGGTGTTGGGGAGGGGGGTCTGGCAGGCGGAACTCCTCCGTGCAAAAAACGGGGCTCTGTGTAGCCTCAGCTGTGTGTAGCCCTCTGAGGTCCCCTATCAACTCTGAGTGCCGTTTAATAGCCTGGTGCTTCTCGGTGCTGTCACCGCCAGGAAACGGCGTCACGGCAAGATCTTCCAGGTGTGGGCAAAAGTTCCCCGGTGCTGGGATAAGCTCCTGCAGACATATTTAAATATGCCTAATAGAGCCTAATGGCTTATTTAAATATGTTAATCTCGCTGGTCGAGATCTAGATCGTGACATCTCGAAAGATCCTGTTAGATCTCGCAAGGCGTTTCCAATCGTTGCAAATCTTGTGAGAGGCTCCTTGCGAGGTTTGACAGTCTCGACACGCTGAGTGGCCAGGGTAACCCCCCACTGTACTGGGGCAGTGTCCAGGCATGGACTGCCATTTCAGCGGCCTGCAAGGCAGCCATCTTGCTGCGAACCCCACTGGCCACCCACCTTGGCCCCGGTTCTGCAGAGTGACACCGGCCGAAAAGGTGCTCCCACACCTGCCCACCCACCATTCACTCCCCTCCCCCCCCCCCCAACCCATCCGGCCGGCACCCGCGGGGCACCAGGTGGAACACCCAGGCCAACGCACAATGTCCCCATATGGGGGTGCCGGGCGGGGCCGCGGAGCGTACTGCTGGCAAGGGCTGTGCCAGGGTCAGGGGCCATGGGTGCGGGGATGGAGGGAGGGAAAAAGGACATGCGGGGGTGGAGCCCACAGTGCCAACAGGGCCACCGTGTAGCCAATTGGGCACGGGGATATGAACCATGCTAACATGTCAGCCTTTCACCCCCTGCAGACAATGGATATTAGAATTAACTAGCAATGGGTGCCTCCCAGCTAGTCACCGCAACCCTGGGGGTTGTACGAGCTGGCGCTGCTCAAGGAGGAGGAAGCTGCAGTAGTGGAATGTGCCATGGAGGAAGCCGCAGGAGGCAGGATGGAGAGCTAACCATCCAAGAGGCCGAGGAGCAGATGCAAAGGAGGCACCGCATGGGGCTGTGTGTACCGGCACGCCTGTCATTTGAGGACCTGCCTGACTGGGCATGCCGAAGACGACTTTGGCTGGGCAGGGCGACAGTGCGACATATCTACCTGCGGGGGCATGGGGAAGAACACCCGCTCCCGGTGGCTGTCAAGGTGACAGTTGTCCTAAACATTAACGCGATGGGGTCCTTTGAGGCGCCGAGTGGGGACCTGTCTGGGATCTCACAGACCTTGGTGCACAGGTGCATCCGTGCCGTCGCAGAGGCCCTATATGCCCACACGGTTCAATAAATCTATTTCGATGTGGACTCAGACCACCAGGATGCCTGGGAAGTAGGGTTCACCGCCATCAATGGGATGCTCCAGGTACAGGGGGTGATCAGCGGTACGCATGGCCCCTACAAGCACCTGCAGATGACAGGCCACTCTACACAAACCGAAAGGGGTTCCACTTAATAAATGTGCAGCTGATAAGGGACCATGAACTGCGCATCAAACAAGTCTGTGCCCAATACCCGGGCAGTGTGCACGGCGCCTTCTTCCTGGCACACTCGACCATTTCTAACATGTTCATGGCACATCCCCGGCTTGGTGTTGGCTCCTGGGTGACAGGGGTTATCCACTGCGGTCGTGGCTGATGACGCCTATCCGGAGACCACAGACCAACCCGGAGACCCACTACAATGTCACCCACGCAGCAAACAGGTGTGTGATTGAGCGGTGCTTTGGCCTCATAAAGATGCGGTTCATGTGCTTGGACCACTCTGGAGGGGCCCTCCAGATGCTGAGTGGGTTGCCCACTTCAAGGTGGCCTGCTGTATCCTCCGCAAAATCATGCAGCGGGGGGGGGAGGCAACGTACAGGAGGAGGCGGACACACGCCAGACCTCATCCAACCATGATGATGCGGGGGAGGGCAAGGCAAGGATCGGCAGGACATGGGGCCCAGGCAAGCACGAAGGCCACACATGTGCACCAGGGCCAACGCGCTTGTGACCCTCTGGACATCTCCAGGTTCACTGACTTTGAGGGAGTGGGGGGTGCGGAGAAGAGGAGAACTGGCCAGGGGCATTGCATCACACCCCGACACGTCCTCCCCCCTGCCTGCGCCTCATGATACATACCTTCTGCACTAAAGGATGGGGGCCCTCGGTTGGCAGTGACACCGGGTCTGGTATATAGGGTGGAGGATGATGACAACTCGATTGATCTGGTGCTCCGCATCGTTTGACAACGTCTGACTCCAGCCCACGTAGCACTTTTCACTGTCCACCTGAGTGATCCCTGCATGCGAGCTGGCCAATCCATCACACGGTTCCATCGAATCCCTGAGGTGACGGTGGTGGAGATGGTCGGTGGGGGTGTGAGGGGGAGAAGAGGGAGCCCAGGCCACCCACAACGTATACCCATTCCCCTCCCAACCCACACCCCCTCTCTGGCCAGCCTACCCCTCACACCCATCTGACAGAGCATCGAGGCAGGTTGCACAGTGCGGACAGGTGTTTAATGTGACAACATATACAGATTTGTGCCCTAGGACCTGTCACTAAACTGTGCCTTTGCACCCATACCAACTTAACTGGTGTCCAACTTTCTGGCCTTCCGGGCCCTAATGCTATGTCCTGGTGGATCCCCAAACAGTACAGCAGGGATGGAAGTGGCCTGCTGTGACCTCCACCCTGCGACATGGGTCCGCGTTGTCGGGCGTCTGGGGCGATCAGGCCTGGAAGGGCCCGACTGCTGCCCAGGCATCCCAGGTGGCGTGGTGCTGTCCTGTTCTGCCCGCTGCCCACCAGATGCGCTAGGAGCAGGGGAGGTGGGGGGGGGGGGGGGGGGGGGGGGGGGGGGGGGGGGGGGGGGGGTTTGGTAGTCTGAGGTGCTGCGCCATTCTGGTACCTCCCCTAAGGGAGTGACCGGCACAGGCCCCATCACCTCCTCCTCCCTCTGGGTGCCCAATGGCCCCGGGGCTACTCCTTTATTTTTAGAAAATATTTTATTGAAGAATTTGTAATTTTCACAATTTAACATATTGACATTTCTAAAACAACCGCGCGGGCCGACGCACAAAAAAACCCCTAGAGGAACAACAAACAATAAACCACATCCCCCCACTTCCCCCGCCATTCCCCAAACTACCTGCCCGGGCTACCCCTTGGCACTGGGGTGCGAACAGAGCTATCCCCAAGGCTCCCCAACCACCTTCTGGGTCTGTGTCACATCAGGCAGTAACTATGCCATCTCCCTCTGTGCCTGTGCCTTGTCAACCAGCACCTGGGCAATGCGGCCGACATTCCCAGCCATTGCCTGCTGTGACTGGACTACACTCAGGAGCGCCGCTGCAATTTCCAGGTGGTTCTGGGACATGGTCGCCTGTGAGGTGGGAACCCTGTACTGGGCCTAGACCAGCGCCTGCACAGAATGCCCCAGGTCTTGGACATGCTGATCATAGCCAAAACCCTCGCCCCCAATGCCTTCACCATAGAAGCCACCCGTGCAGTGTTAGCCCAGGCGGCACGCATGATCGGTACCACCTCCTGCTCCTGCTTGCAGTTAGACTCTTCCATCTGCACCTGCAGGTTCTGGAAGCTGTCATGATATGTAAACATGCAACCAATGAACACTCTCAATAGGACACAACCAATGGGCAGTCAGGACACTCAGAGGTGGTTTCACCACAAGGGGGCATGACATGAACACTACAAAAGGGATGAGGCACTCACACCCTGCCGCTTTCCACAGACAGACATCTAGAGAGTCAGACAGGGTTGATCAGCAGCATCACACCCCAGCACGTGGCTTAGAGAAAGCTGGTACAGTTAGACTGAGTTACTACAGTTAGATTAGCAGAGTTGAACTCATTTGAGAACTGTGTTATTAGTTCAATAAAACACATTGAACTCATTTCAGAGTCTGGAGCATCCTTTAGTTAAGACTGCATCAAGTAGCAGCCTGTGTTATCCGAAGCAGCATAACACATGATACCAGGAGTGATTGTTCAATCTATTTCGTTCAACTCAGCAAGATCCGTGACAACCAGCTACTAAATACAGGCACAATGGAAAAGATTCAGGCTCCTCATCAGCTCAGGACCACCGGCAATCTTAGTGCCAACTGGCGATCATTCAAGCAGAAATTTCAACTGTACGTGAAAGCATCCGACCTCAATGGCGCGACCAATGCTCGGATGATTTCTTTTCTACTCACCGCTGCGGATGACCATGCGATAGAGATCTTCAACTCCTTTCACTTTTCCGAAGGGCAGGACAAAACGAAATACCAAACCATCCTGGACAAATTCGACAGCCACTGCGAGGTGGACACCAACAAAATTTTCGAGCGCTACATCTTCAAGCAAAGGATGCAAGGTAAAGACAAATCCTTCAACTCCTATCTAACTAAACTTAGACTGCTAGCGCAATCCTGCAACTTTGGTGTTATCACTTACTCCATGATCAAAGACAAAATCGTTTTTGGAGTCCACACTGATCCTCTGCGAGAGCAATTGTTGAAAATCAAGCACATGACCCTGCCAGTTGCGATTGAAACCTGTACTGTGCATAAGCACTCTAAAAATCGCTGTTCACAGGACGAAATGGCAGAAAGTGAAAAACAAGCCTCCCACGAAGCGTGGAGTGTTCAGGCCATCTCCCGGATGCAGGGCCTCTACATTGACGAAAGCTGCCATTTTGCATGCTCTCCCGGGGCCCGACGCTTGCGCAATGTGATTGGGAACACGAAGTGGCTGAAAACCGCACTGCGCAGGCGCAGACGTCCGAGAACCGCACCGCGCATCCACAACGACGCACTGAGCGTCATGATGCCAACTTCCTGACGTGTGCGAACTGCGGCACCGCCCATTTTTTAAAAAACTGCCCTGCAAGAGGCAAACGCTGTTTAAACGTTGAGAAACCAAACCTCTATGCAGCCCTGTGCAGATCTGCATCACCAGTCAGGAGCCAGCGCTCCCAATTCCGACAGCAGCGCATCAGAAGTGTGCAACACCGAATGCATGACTCTGATCCAGGCAGTGCGACGGATCCAGATGATGATTACCTGGACAACACTTACCGAGTGGACATTATTACGAAGTGCGAATACGCCACACCGGACACATAGCGAGTCCAATCAATCCTGGCCTGTGCTTTCCGAGGACGAATGGTTTGCAGTGATGAAGGTCATCCAGTTCAAACTGGACACAGGTGCCTCTAGCAACCTGATTTTGCAGGTGGACTTCAAGAGAATCAAGAAGCCCCCCACAATCCTTCCAGCTGCCTGCAAACTCCTGGACTACAATGGAAATTCAATTAAGGCACTGGGGTCCTGCCATCTGCAGGTGTCCAGCCGACACACACAAGCAAGCTTACGCTGCAAGGTTGTTAATCCAGACAGGGCGTCCCTGCTAGGTGCGCACGCCTGCAAGAAACTGAACCTCATTCAAAAGGTCTACACCACAACGCCATCCCATTCAGATCTCCAGGCCAGCATCGGCAACATCCTAACCCAGCTCACCACTGCACCCGTTCTTGCATTCTTTGACCCAGACCGAGAGACCAAGATATCCACAGATGCGAGTCATTGGAGCTGTGTTGCTTCAAAGAGATGACACGTTATTCTGGGTACCAGTATCATACGCATCACGGGCAATGACACCCACTGAGACCAGATATGTGCAGATTGAGAAGGAGTGTTTAGGTCTCCTCACCGGCATCCTCAAATTTCATGATTATGTCTACGGCTTGCCAACACTGATGAGACGTATCCTAGGCTACTGGTCCACATCATCCAAAAGGACCTGAACGACATGACGCCTCGTTTGCAGAGAATTCTTCTCAAACTCCGAAGGTATGATTTCAATTTGGTGTACACAGCTGGCAAGGAGCTCATCATCTTTGATGCATTGTCCCGCTCCGTCAACTCACCCAGTGAACCACTGGAGATCATCCAGCACATTGAATTGCAGGTACAACTGTGTGCAAGCACTCTCCCGGCAACAGATGAGAAGATCGTTCTCATCCGAGAAGAGACGACCAAAGACCCCCTGTTGCAACGAGTCATCCACAACCTCAGCAATGGCTGGCAGAAAGGGCAATGCCCTCAATTCCATAACATCAAGGACAACGTGACCCTGATCGACGGCATCCTGCTCAAGCTGGACAGGATAGTCATCCCGCTACGTCTCCAGAGCATGGTGCTGCGGCAGATTCATGAGGGACATCTGGGCGTAGAAACGTGCAGACGCAGGGCCCGGCAAGCTGACTACTGGCCCGGCATCAACCAGGACATCACGGACATGGTCCTGAACTGCGAAATCTGTCAGAGGTTCCAACCAGCGCAGAGCAAGGAGACGCTCCAACCACATGACCTAGAGACCTCTCTGTGGTCGAAGGTTGACATTGACCTATTCCACGCGAATGGTCGCGACTATATCTTAATCATTGATTACTTTTCAAACTATCCTGAGGTGCTGAAGCTGTCAGACCTCTCCTCACGGACCGTCATCAAAGCGTGTAAAGAGACATTCTCACGGCATGGCATCCCGAACACCGCCATGAGCGACAATGGCCCGTGCTTCCACAGGCGAGAATGGTCCACGTTTGCCAAGAGCTACAATTTCAGGCACGTCACCTCCAGTCCGCACTATCCGCAGTCCAATGGCAAAGTCGAAAAAGGGGTGCACATTGTTAAGCAGCTCATCCGCAAGGCCGCAGACTCCGCTTCCGACATACACCTTGCACTACTTGCATACCGGGCGACTCCCTTGACCACTGGCATGTCACCAGTTCAACTCCTGATGAAAAGGGACCTGCGGACGAAGCTTCCAGCCATACACCTGCCCAACCTTAATCACATGTCGAATTGCCACCTCCAGGCACCTCGAACCACGAGGCCACCAGTCGTGCCTCCCACTCTCCTGTCATCCCCTCTACCACCTCTCCGGCGGTCGACAAGGATCAGACTCAGGCCTCAGAGACTGGACTTATGAGCATTTGTTTTGTTTGCTCTGTTCTGTATTCCTCAGTCAGTCACATTAGACAGATACATTCACATGTATCTACATCTACAAAATAAAGGGGAGATGTCATGACATGTAAACATGCAACCAATGAACATTCAGAATAGGACACAACCAATGGGCAGTCAGGACACTCAGAGGTGGCATCACATAAACACTATAAAAGGGATGAGGCACTCACACCTTGCCACTTTCCACAGACAGACATCTAGAGAGTTAGACGGGGTTGATCAGTAGCATCACACCCCAGCATGTGGCTTAGAGCAAGCTGGTACGTTAGACTGAGTTATTACAGTTAGATTAGCAGAGAGTCAAACTCATTTGAGAACTGTGTTCATAGTTCAATAAACACGTTGAACTCATTTCAGAGTCTGGAGCATCCTTTAGTTAAGACTGCATCAAGTAGCAGCCTGTGTTATCTGAAGCAGCATAACACAACAGAAGCTTGCCAGCAACCCCTTGTGTCGGTCCTGGCTCTGCAACTGCATCTCCACAATCTATAGGATTGTCTGTTCCAGAAGCCCAAAACCTGTCTGGACGGCAGCTAGTTCCTGGGGTGGGCCTGCCCGCCGACCGTCCGGCCCCCGGGTGTTCCTACCTCCACCTGCTGTATTGGATCAGCTGTGTGGTGCACATCAGAGAATGTCCCAGGAGCTTCTTCACTTATGTACCCAACCAAGGTATACCCTGGGTGTTGGAGACAGCTGTGATAGGAAATCAGTGACATCCTCAGACTCGAGCTCCAAGGTGCCCTGCATCTCGGGTCGAGGGCTACCATCCAAGCTGCTCTCCTTGTCAGTGTATGGCTTGTTAAGTAATGGGTTAAGAGACATTGCAATTAGTTGTCTCATTTATGTTAAGTGTCCAATAATTGACACTGATATGTAAAGGGGCTTCAGGTGGCCTCTGGGTCTGGTGATATGTAGAGTTTTGTGCAGAGTCTGTTGGAAGAAATAAAAGTGTGTTGGTGAAAAAGGAACAGGAAGAAATAAAAGTGTGTTGGTGAAAAAGGAACAGAACTTTTGTCTCTTCAAACCACAGCATCAAATACGTCTAACAATTGGTCGCAGAGGATGGTTGCTGTGTAAATGTGAAGGGTTGAAAGATACAATTTTTCCAGATCAAACCAAGGAGTGAGTGAAAAAAAAAAGGGATAAATGTCTGAACCCAGGATAACGATGGCTGGATATGACTATCCTCCTTTATTTTCTGAAAGGGAATCGTGCGCCCAATGGAGAAGTGCAGTAGTTATGTGGACTAAGGTAACTGCTTTGGGAAAGAGAAAACAAGGTATGGCACTGGCTCTATCTTTACCATATGGCAGTAAAATCTGAAATAAAGTGCTTTCTGAGCTGGAATTTACATAGAATTTACAGTGCAGAAGGAGGCCATTTGGCCCATCGAGTCTGCACCGGCTCCTGGAAAGAGTACCCTACCCAAGGTTAACACCTCCACCCTATCCCCATAACCCAGCAACCCCACCCAACACTAAGGGCAATTTTGGACACCAAGGACAATTTATCATGGCCACTCCACCTAACCTGCACATCTTTGGACTGTGTGAGGAAACCGGAGCACTCGGAGGAAACCCACGCACACACGGGGAGGATGTGCAGACTCCGCACAGACAGTGACCCAAGCCGGAATCGAACTTGGGACCCTGGAGCTGTGAAGCAATGTGCACAATGCTACCGTGCTTCCCCAAATTGGAAGAGTTAGACTCAGAAGAAGTTCTGGCGACTTTGTTACATAATATGGATAAGATTTATAAGAAAGATGACTTGTTAAGTGTGTATGAAGTATGGTCGAATTTTGATAAGTTCTTTAAAATGGAGGATTTCTCCATGGAAGACTACATAATGGAATTTGGCAGACTGTCCGGGGAGGCTGGTACGGGAATCGAACCGTGCTGCTGGCCTGCTTGGTCTGCTTTAAAAGCCAGCGATTTAGCCTGGTGATAAATTCCTTTTGTGTCTTTAGTTAGTCTCACTCCCCCACCATATCTTTGTAGTCTTGTAAATATTTTCCATTCAGATAATTTTCCAATTCTTTTTTGAAAACCACAATTGAATCTGCCTTCGCCACGTTGTTAAGCAGCGCATTCCAAATCCTAAGATTTGCTTTTGCCTCATGTTTTTCTCTTTTATCTCACTCCCTTAATCCTATCTCTATTTCCCAATCTTTATTTCGCTTTCTCTATATCATGCAAATATAATTCCTGCTTTGAACTTCCTAGTTTGATTTCTGGATGCCTCAGGGAGGATTTTTCAGTCTGATTGGTTGAAGAACCTCATTGTTGTTTGTCTTTTTCACAGATACCATATATCCCTTGTAGCGGGCACCAAGCACTGGGCTAAATCGCTGGCTTTTAAAGCAGACCAAGGCAGGCCAGCAGCACGGTTCAATTCCCATACCAGCCTCCCTGAACAGGCGCCGGAATGTGGTGACTAGGGGCTTTTCACAGTCACTTCATTTGAAGCCTACTTGTGACAATAAGTGATTTTCATTTCATTTCATGAATGAAGGGGGGGATCTTTCAACTGTTCTCATCGGTGGGTCTTCCAGTCTCACCATGGATTTCCTGACAGTGGGGAGTGGATTCGATGGGGAATCCCGTTTACTTTCTTTTTGAAATTCTTTTTATTGGTTTCTCTTGTTTGTGAACAGTTGAGTGTGTACATTACATTTTTCTTGCCCGTGCTAATTTACTTTACAGAGAGGTTTATTTTATCTTTCATTTGACTAACTCTATGTACATTTCGTTACCCTCTAGATCGGCCTATAATTCCCCCCCCCCCCCCCCCCCCCCCCCCCCCTTTCCCTTCCTCTTCTCTTGTGGTTTCCCCGCATTCTTCCCATCTCCCTCCCCGCCCGGTTGCGCAGTTCTTTGGTTCCTCATTTACCTTGTTGTTGTTTTCTTTTTATTCTTAGCTTACTTCTCGTTGCTGGCCTCGAACAGGTTTTGGAACAGGCCGACAAACTGGCCCCAAGTATCCAGGAAGCCTTCCTCCGACCCTCGGATGGCGTACTTAATCTTCTCCAGGTGGAGAAATTCCGAGAGGTCAGCAAGCCAGTCTGCAGCCTTGAGTGGTGTTGCCGATCGCCAGCCGAGCAGGAGTCTCCAGCGTGCAATTAGGGAAGTGGAAGCAAGGGTATTGGCCCCCTTCCCTATGTGTAACTCTGGTTGCTCCGATACCCCAAAGATTGCCACTATCGGGGATGGCTTCACCCTTAACCCACAACCTCGAACAGTGCCTCGGAGAAGGCTGTCCAGAAACCAGCAAGTTTGGGGCAAGCCCAAAAATGTGGGGGCGGGCCCCTCTGGCACCGTTCACATTTGTCCTCCACCTCCGGGAAGAACCTGCTAATTCGGGTTCTGCTCAGGTGCGCTCTGTGCACCACTTTGAGCTGCATTAGGCTTAGCCTTGCGCAGGAGGGGATGGAGTTCGCCCTGCTCAGTGCTTCGCTCCAGAGTCCCCACCCTACCTCTGTCCTCAGTTCATCCTCCCATTTTTGTCTGGTCTTGTCCAGTGGTTTTTGAGCTCTGTCCAATACCTGTCCATGTATTTTCCAGCATAGCTCGCCCTTCTCGCTGCTTCTGCCCATCACATCCTCTCGTAGTGTATTTTCTGGGCTCCGGGGTACCCTACTGTTTCTTTGCGGAGGAAGTGTTTTATTTGGAGGTGTCTCAATTCCTGTCCTTTTGTTAGTTTCCACTTCTTTGTCAGTTCGTCCAGTGTTGCCAGTCTGCGTCCTACGTAGAAATCCCCGCTGGTCAAGTGTGCCCCTGTCCTGCCTCATCTTTTGAAGGTGGTATCTAGCATGGCTGGGGGGAATCTGTAATTGCCGCAGATGGGGGCCATTGGGGACATTTTAGATATCCCGAAGTGCTGTCTCAACTGGGTCCACGTTTTCAGCGTGGCCGCTACCACTGGGCTCGTTGTGTATCTTTTTGAGAAGGTTGGGAGTGCTGCTGTAACCAGGGCCTGGAGGATCGTTCCTTTACAGGACGCCTCTTCCATTTGTACCCAATCAGTGCCGGGTTATTGTACCCATCCCCTCACTCTTTCTATCGTTGCTGCCCAGTGGTAGAATTGCAGGTTTGGTAAGGCCAGGCCCCCTTTGATTTTTCTTCTTTGCAGTGTCGGTTTGAGGATTCTCGGGTTCTTACCCCCCCCACCCCCACCCCCCACACACACACACGCACACACAAACTCCATGATCAGACGGTCTACATTTTGGAAAAAGGCCTTGGGGATGAAGATCAGAATGGATCTGAACAGGAAGAGGAACCTTGGCAGTACGTTCATCTTGATCGTCTGCACTCTCCCCGCCAGGGAGATTGAAAGTGAGCCCCACCGTTGAAGGTCTTTTCTTACTTCCTCCACCAGGCTGGTCAGGTTCCACTTGTGGATCTGTGTCCAGTCTCTGGCTATTTGGATCCCCAGGTAGTGGAATCTGTTCTGGGCCGTTTTGAATGGGAGCTCCTCCAGCTCTGTCCCTCCCCCTTTTGGGTTCACTGGGAATGCCTCGCTTTTGCCCAGGTTAAGTTTGTAGCCCGAGAAGGTTCCAAACTCTTTCAGTATTTGCAGTATTGCCTTCAGTCCCTCCTATGGCTTTGAGACATAGAGGAGCAGGTCATCTGCATAGAGTGAAACTCTGTGCTCTCTGTCTCCTCTCCAGATTCCCTTCCAGCTTTTCGCGTCCTGCATGGCTATTGCCTGGGGTTCAATCACTAGCGCGAACAAGAGTGGGGACAGGGGGCAGCCCTGTCTTGTTCCTCTCTGCAGCTGGAAGTATTCAGAGCTGGTGGTGTTAGTTCGGACACTCGCTTTGGGAGCGTTGTACAGGAGTCTCACCCAAGAGCTGAACCCCACTCCCAGCCCAAACCTTTCCAGTACCTCGAGGAGGTAGTTCCATTCAACTCTGTCGAACACCTCTGGTGTTCTCTCTCCGGGGGGAGGTCAATATTACATTCAGCAGCCTCCTGATGTTCGCTGTGAGCTGCCTACCCTTGACAAAGCCCGTTTGGTCCTCTGCGACCACCTCTAGTACGCAGCCCTCCAGCCTTTTGGCCAGGACCTTTGCGAGTATTTTCACATCCACGTTCAGCGGTGAAATGGGTCTGTAAGATCCATATTCCATCAGGTCTTTATCCTTTTTGGGAATCAGTGAGATTGTGGCCTGCACTAACGTGGGGGGCAAGTTGTCCCTTGCCAGTGAGTCCGCGAACATGTCCCTTAGGTATGGGGCCATGACTGGTGCAAAGTTTTTGTAGAAGTCTGTCGGGAACCCGTCGGGTCCCGGTGCCTTCCTCGCCTGCATGCAGCTGATGCTCTCCATGATTTCTCCAAGATCTATTGGTGCTTCCAGCTCCCCCTGTCTTCCCCCACAACTGGTAGTTCCAGGCTGTCTGGGATCTGTTTCATCCCTGCATCTCCGTTGGGGATCCCAGAGGTGTACAGTCCCCGGTAGACGGTCTCAAATGCCCAACTGACCTGCTTTGGTTTTGTGACCAGTCTGCCTCTGCTATCCTTAACCTGTGCTATTTCCCTCGTGGCTGCCTGCTTTCTCAGCTGGTGAGCCAATAGGCGGCCAGCCTCGTCTCCATGTTCATAGAAGGTCCCCCGTGTCTTGGCAGAGTTGGTACACTGTTTTCCTGGTGTTAATAGGTTAAAGTCCATTTGCATCCTCCCCGCCAGCAGCCCTACGGTCAGGCCCTCGGAGTATTTTCTATCGACTTGCAGAATGCCGTCCTCTAGCTGTTGCCTGGCCACCTTCTCTTCCCTATCTCTGCTTGCCTTGTAGGCTATGATTTCTCCTCTAATCACGGCCTTCAGTGCCTCCCAGATCGTGGAGGGTGAGACCTCCCCGTTTTGGTTGTTACTAACGTAGTCACCTATGGCCCGCGATGTTTTTTGACAGAAGGCCTTGTCGACCAGGAGGTCCGTGAACAGCCTCCATTTGAGGCACTGGGCCCGGCCTGTCTCCAACCTCACATCCGTACATATGGTATGGAGTGTGGTCAGAGATAAGGATCGCGGAGTATTCCGTCCCGTGATCTCTGGAAGCACCGATTTCCCCACTGCAAAGAAGGGAAATCCCATTTAAAACGGCGGGACCACATGATCCCACCACCGACTAATGGCAGGCCACCTGCTGCCACCTGGAAATTCACCACGTGAGTGCAGAAAATACATCTAATATCTATTGCCCATCCCACAAAAAAGTCTGTCGCCATTTATCAGTGAGGTGAACAGCCAGCACCATTCCTTCACCAACAAGAACAATAATCTGGCCAATATTTTATGTAATAAATAATAGAACTGAAAATTCAGTGTATTCCAGTCTGCACTTGATGTTTAGCCAAGCACTTGTGCTCATGTCTGTAGAGGTACGTAAGTTACTGGCTGAAACTTGTAGCATTAATGTAATTGTATAGCACCCCCCCCCCCCCCCCCCACATGGAAAACCGGTGATGTGGATTATCCTAACCTCCCTCGAGACCAAAATAGGGGAACAGGACTCCCCCTCTTCCCCCCCTTCTTTCCTCACCCCCACCCCACCCCCCCCCCTCCCCCCTCTTTTTTCCCCCTTTCTCCCCCCATTTCTCCTCCCCCCTTTCCCCCCCTTTCCTCCCTCCCCTCCCCTCCACCTCCTTTTCCCCCCCTTTCTCCTCCCCCTTCCCTCCTTTCTCCCCCCTCCCTTCCCCCCCTTTCTCCCCCCCTCCCCTTCCCCCCTCCCCTTCCCCCCCTCCCTTTCCCCCCTTTCTCCTCCCCCTTCCCCCCCTCCCTTTCCCCCCTTTCTCCTCCCCCCTTCCCCCCCTTCCCCCCTCCCCTTTCCCCCTTCCCTTCCCCCCCTTCTCCCCCCTTCTCCCCCCTCCCCTTTCCCCCCCCTCCCCCTTCCCTCCCCCCATCAGAACGAGTGCGCATATGAAGAAAGCCAAGAGTTCTAACATGGGCAGTAAATATGCATGTGAATAACAGAATGCGACCACAGGAACCTTGGTCACAGGCAGAGTGACAACCGTTTGTGTATGCAACTGTCGTATATGCAACTATTGTTGCCCAGCTTCTTTGATTATGTATTTGCCTATGGCGCTGTTTTGTTTTGTTATATGTACACAAATCTTTTTAATAAATGTTAAAATCCCAATAAAAATCTTTTTCCAAAACAGTAGTTTAGCAAAGATATTATGAAAAAGTATTTTTATTTCAAGAAGTTAAAGTACCAAATCTGTTGTGTACATACAAGTTGTAAAAATGTTAGCTGTTCACTTGTGATGCTCTGTTACTATTTGCAGTCATGCGTGAGATTCTTTGCATGCACATGGCAGATCCATTAGTGAGAAAACTATTGATGTTTTCAGTTCAGCGTCCTGGACACATTGCCAAAACCATATCAGGGCCAAAGGTACCCAATTAAAATATGCCACAAAAAGTTAAGATTTCCCCATTGAGAATAACCCAAAAAACAGAAACTGAGCTTTCCAGGGAAAGGTCAAGAAAGAACCGAGTGCATCATGAAATACCTTAGCTCATTTTTATGAATCTGCTCCATTTTTCTTTCCAGCTTTTGTGTTTGCTTAGGAAACAACTTGATTTCACCAACGTAACCCTCTGGGTGTTCATGTGGCTCATAGTCACCCAACTCAGCTGCCAAGAGAGAAACATCTTTAAAAATACGATGAACTGTTCAGCAAATTAAGTTATTGGAATTTTAATGATAATACATTTCTAAATGAAACTAGTTTTCCATCAAAACTGTACCATCTACTAAGCGAAAATTCATGAAACAATGAATTTCAGAGTACTGTTGAACAGTCTATTTTGTTCATTGCGCTGCAAACTGAAATGACACTGCAGCAATAAACTTCACATTTATGTGCACGGTTTTATAAATGTTCTGCTAATTACTGGAATCAATTTCATTAAGCAATTCAAAATAAATGATCTGTTACACAAAGGTTTCTAGTATCAGCTATTAAAACAACCTGGGGCAGATCCCATCCCACCAATGACACAGAAATGCAAGTCAAACCAATTCTCTCTTCTGTCTGAGGGTTTCTAAAATGTAGCAGCAAGGAGAGTTGACAGCAAAACTGCCAGCTATATTAAATAGTAGTCATTGTGGGTCTGACCTTAAATACCACAGGTCTCTCCATCATGCTCTGCCAGCTGTTGTTTCTTTGCCCATTAAGGTCTTGCTGTAATAAGTACCATCATCTGGACATACCATGTGATTTATTTCCATTTGTTCTCCACTAGATTCTTAAAAGAGCCATTCAAGTATGTCCCAAAGAAATTTGTAACTTTTATTTTAACTATGGAGGTCAATGGGAATGATAATCTGGTAGGATGTATAACATGCAGCTGATTAGATAATGCTTACCGCACACTATCGCTCAAAGACAAATACCCTTCTTTCTGATCCCAAGCTTTTATCCTCATTCCGTGCATCATTTTAGCACTTCCTTAAGTGTAATCATTATTGTTCTTGAATTTTCTCCTTATTTGCAGGAAATCAATCCTCACTTCTTCCCCGATACCTTGGCAAATGCTCCAGCAACACCCTGGCAAATGCTCCAGCAACATTTTAAATGAATGAGGTATCCACGTGAAGTTGCCCTAAGTCAGGCGTTTTCAGAGTGGAGGTCGCGGGTAGGTGTCCGGACGGTCACAGTGCCATCCATCGCGGCGTTCCCAATCGCGTGAATTCAGGCTTTTTAAAATGCCGGCTGCGAGAGGCTTTAAAAATGACGGCCGCAACCGGCTTTAAATATGCAGGTGTGCTGTGCATGTGCGCCTGCTCATCAGTGAACATGCCCAGAGCAAAGCACAGTCTCCTCCTGACTTGAGAGCGCTGACCCAGGAGATTTTTTTTAAAAATTCAATTCAGTCTTCCTGCATCTGTCTTGAATATGCTCAGTGGCTGAGCCCGCAGAACTGTCTTTGATAGTGAATTTCAGAGATTAAAAAGATTCACAATACTTTGAGTTAAGTAATTCCTCCGCATCTATGTCTAAAATCGTTGCATTGTAATTTGCAGACTATATCCCCAGGCTGTAAACCACCCATCTGAGGAAAACTTATATTCTGCATCTGCTCTGTAGAGTCCTGAGAGAATAATGCCTGTTTCAGTGAGCTCATTTCTCATTCTTTGCTACTCTAGACTATAGAATATAAACCCAGGCTCACCTCTCGCATTAAAGACAAGAGAAAATGGTGGGTCGCGAGGATCGGCTGGCGTGGGTCGCGAAGGATGGCCGGTTGGTAGAAATGGGTCCTGGGCAAAAAAGTTTGAAAAACACTGCCTTAAGTTATGGCAGGGGACTGAGAGAATCACTGCAGAATTTTTGAGTCAAAACACAGATTTTTCATCTTCACGGTGAATGGGCACATGGATGTGTGAATGATCACATTTGGTTGGAAGAAGTCTGATTTTTCTCCACATTCCCAATCTTGCGCCTTTTCTTGAGGGTCAGGATGCCTAAGCCGGAGCAAGGCAGGTGGTCGAGTCAGGAAATTTCCAAACCCACGGGACCAGCCTAGATAAAACGTGTCCCAATACACACAATGAGCCATAGAATAACAATGGCAAGTGTGAAGCAGCTGAAAGACAAAACAAATGTTCTTTTGCCTGTCATCACCCGGCAAGGTAGCACAGTGGTTAGCACAGTTGCTTCGCAACGCGGGTGCTCCGGTTTCCTCCCACAGTCCAAAGATGAGCAGGTTAGTTGGATTAGCCATGCTAAATTGCCCTTAGTGTCCAAAAAGGGTAGGTTAGGTTAGGGTGGCTTACTGGATTACAGGGATAGGGTAGAGGTGTGGGCTTGGGTGGGATGCTCTTTCCAAGAACTGATGCAGACTTGATGGGCCGAATGGCCTCCTTCTGCTCTGTAAAAGGGTACCACGGTAGCATTGTGGTTAACACAATTGCTTCACAGCTCCAGGGTCCCAGGTTCAATTCCGGCTTGGGTTACTGTCTGTGTGGAGTCTACACATCCTCCCCGTCTGTGCGTGGGTTTCCTCCAGGTGCTCCGGTTTCCTCCCACAATCCAAAAATGTGCAGGTTAGGTGGATTGGCCATGATAAATTGGCCTTCGTTTCCAAAATTGCCCTTAGTGTTGGGTGGGGTTACTGGGTTATGGGGATAGGGTGGAGGTGTTGATCTTGGGTAGGGTGCTCTTTCCAGCAGCCAGTGTAGACTCGATGGGCCAAATGGCCTCCTTCTGCACTGTAAATTCTATGATCTATGATATCTGGTCTATGTATTTACATTGTGTATTTATCGTATGTCCTACGATTTCATGCATGGAACGATCTCCCTGAACTGTACGCAGAACAATACTTTTCACTGTACCTCTGTACACGTGAAAATAAATCTAAATCTACCTGATGTCACTTCCAATGGAAACTACAGAAAATTACCTTCATGGGCTGCACAATAGTTACAATCTGCACCACATCACAGGGAAAATGCTTTTGGTTCAACTGGTCTTTGCTGTTTTTCATATTTCACATAATCAGCTCCCATTCCATTTACCTATTTTCACCCTGCTGCCATTTCATTCTATCCCCTTCTCTCTCAAATAATCATCCAGTCTCCTATGGAATGTGCTAATACGTTTTGCTTCAACCACTCTATTTGGCAGTGCATTCCACATCCTCAGCACATGCTCTGTAACGGAATTCCTCCGAAATTATTTGTTTTATCTATTACTGTCTCTTATATCCCATCCCACCCTCAGAGGTATTCTAAATTCACCCACAAATGGAAACATTTTCTCCATAACCATTCTGACATGTACGGTGGATGAGGGGTGTTGGTTTAAATCTTTCAAAGGCAAATTAAATTGCGAGCTGATCATTTCAACTTCCCTGTCTTCAAAATGTTTCATTAAATCTTTATCGTCACAAGTAGGCTTACATTAACACTGCAATTAAATTACTGTGAAAAGCCCCTAGTCGCCACACTCCTGCTCCTTTTCGGGTACACAGAGGAAGAATTCAGAAGTACGTCTTTCAGGACTTGTGGGAGAAAACTGGAGCACCCGGAGGAAATCTGCGCAGACACGGGGAGTATGTGCAGGCTCCGCACAGACAGTGACCCAAGCTGGGAATCAAACCTGGGACCCTGGCGCTGTGAAGCCACAGTACTTTGCACTGTTCTACAATGCCGTCCCGTTTAACGAGTCCTCAATGGCTACCCTCGAGACTGGGGGTCATTAAACGCAGGAGAATCAGAAAACCAGGCAGCAACTTCAGTCGCTTTCTCGCTCTCACTCAGTAATCTCTCTTCAGAAGGTGATGAAAATTTCATTGGCAATCTGTTCGGGGCTCAACCAAAGTCTTAACCAATGAAGTCACATTGCTGTTCCACACAAAAATCATGCCTCAGTATCTCTAACATTACATACAGAGCAAAATGCACATTGAAGCAATGTATCCTTTTTTCGTCATATATGGCCAACTTGGAGGGAGCGTTGCTCCTTCGGGAATAAAATTTAAGAAAACAATTTCACCACAGAAAATTCTAAGCAATCTGAAAAAAACCAAACCAAGCAGCATCTACTCACCTCAAAGCATAATTTCAAGTTCAGTGAAATCACACCCCAAATAATTGTAAATTTATGATCAACTTCTCCCAAAGGGTTGGAATCTGTGGAATTCGCTACCCCAGAGTGCAGTGGATGCAGGGACAGTGAATACATTTAAGGAGGAGTTAGACAGATTTTTAATTGGTAATGGGTTGAAGGGTTATGGAGAACGGGTAGGTCGGTGTAGTTGAGGCCAGGATGGGTTCAGCCATGATCACATTGACGGTGTTAGGCTTGGAAGGCTAAATTGTCTACTCCTGCTCCTGGGCCATGTGTTCTAGGGAGGAGATGCTCTGGCTGATATTGCAATCCAGCTCTTGATCTGTAGCATTTTGGGTAGCAGATGAGGAACATATCAGGCATGATAGAATGATGGAGCAGACTCGATGGGCTGAATGGCCTATTTCTGCTCCTATGTCTTGTGAACCTATGAACTTTATACAATTCTGGTTTGGCCACTGCTGAAGTGTTGTTTCCAATTCTGGGCAGCGCACTTTAGGAAGGATATGAAGGCTTTAGAGAGGCTTTAGCAAAGATTTACAAGAATGGTTCCAGGAGTGATGAACTTCAGTTTTGTGGCTAGGTTGGAAAAGCTGGAGTTGTTCTCCTCTGAGAAGGCAGAGAGGGAATTTGTGAATGGTGTTCAAAATCTTGAAGGGTCATGACAGAGAAAATGTTCTCAGTAGCAGAATATTCAAGAGCCTGGATGCACAGATTTAATGTGATTGGCAAAAAAAACAAAGGTGACACTCGGTAAAACACTTTTACGCAGTGAGCGGTTGTGATCTGGAAATGCATTGCTTGCGGGCCTGTTGGACACAGATTTAATCGTGGTTTTCAAAATGAAATTGGATAAGCATCTGAAGGGGGAAAAATGTGTGGGAAAGGCAGGAGTTTGGGATGAGCGAAATTGCTGTTACACTGGCAAGAACTCAAATGGACCAAATGGATTTCCTATGTGCTGGAACTATTTTATGATTCTAATTGACTGCAGTACAATATTTATGTAACCGAAGTCCTTATTTTGGCAATTTCTCTCACTTTTTTTTTACAAAGTTATATTTTGGTATCTGTACTTCCTTGCAACAGTGGTAGCAGATAGTAATCAATTTGAAGTTAATTTGCTGTTTCAGTTCTCAGCCACTGCAGAATACTAGAAAAATGCACTACGTGTGCATAAATGCTAACCATTGTTACGTTATGAAATAATGAAAAACAATAAGCTGATCCACTTCATTTTAGAATAATTGATCGGTCTTATCAGTAGAGTGATATTTGGTTTGAAAACAACTTTTTCAAAGTAACTTAAATGAATCCTAATAATGTGCCAAAATGGATCATATTGTGTTTGGGAACCTACCTTGTAAAGTATATGCACCCAAGGAAGCAGCATCTGACAAAGAGCAAAGCAGGCGTCCATGAAATATGTCCCTTTTAATTTGAAGGTACAATAAATACCTGTAAAGTAACAAATTTAAATCAACAACTGTTTCACAAAATGTTTAATATACAAAGCTAATACACCAGGCCCTGATTTTAATCCTACTTCACCTTCCCGGCACAAAGGTTGAGCATCAATACAATGAGAGCCACATTCAACCCAAAGCAGTCATTCGCAACCCAGTAGCATTCTAAAGAAAATAATGCCTGGACTAACCCAGTGTTGTCCTGTAGTATAGCCCCTGGAGCATTTGCGATGGTCTGCTAGATGCTACACAACTATGCCATTTGGAAATATCAAGTATTGCAGCCACCATAGGAACAAGCAGTACAGGAACAAGATGAAGAAAGGTTTGAGGAAGAAGAGGATAATAAGGAAGACCAAGTCCAGATTTTGATGTCAGAGAAGTATGGCCACAAATTGTGGAAGAGAGATTCTCCTCATCAAACCCTGCACAACCACAGTCACAACACTTGGTTTGCTCCTTCCATCCACATTTTGAATGTTCTCCAGCACTACTACCACAAATATCATTTTCTTAGATGACTAAGAGTGTGAAGATTAGCTACAGTGCAATTAAAAAGCCTCTTTATTAAATATCAAGCACCTTGCAGGTTTAATAACCTTTATAGTTTTTAATTTTTTTGTGGAGTGTCATTGTCACTAGCAAGGTCTGCATTTAGTGCCCTTGACAAGATGTTGGTGAGCTGCTTTAGTCAACCACTGCAGAATATCTCATGGAGTTTCACTTATGGTGCTATTCGGAAGGTGTTTCCAGGATTTGATCCAGTGACAATGAAGGGACGGTGATATAGCTCCAAATCAAATGGTGTGCAACCTGGAGAGGAATTTGCACATGATAACATCCCCAACATCTGCTGTCCTTATACTTTTAGGTGATAGAGGTTTCAGGTTTGCATGATGCAACCGAAGGAGATCTAGAGAGTTGCTGCAGGGCATCTTGTAGAGGGTACACACTGGAAGTAGATGGGGTTCTGATCAAGTAGGCTATTTTGCCCTGGGATGGTATCAAACTTTTTGAGTGTTATTGGAGCTACACTCATCCAGGCAAGTGGAGCGCATTCCATCACACTCCTGACTTGCATCTTGTAGATGGTGGACAGAGTTCAGGGAGACAGAAGGGGAATTACTCACCACAGAATTCCCAGCCTCTGACCTGCTCTGGTAGTCAAAGCATGGCTGGTCCAGTTTATTTTCTGGTAAAGGGTAGTCCCAGGATGTTTATAGGGGGAGATTCAGTGATGTGAATGCCCTTGAATGTCAAGGGGAGATGGTTAGAAGCATCTTTAAGGAGTTATGAGACGTAGAGAAGCAGAGGGTTTTATGGAGGGAATTCTGGAGCTTAGGACCAATGCAGCTGAAGACACAGTCACCAATGGTGGAGCATTAAAATCAGGGATTCTCAAGAGGCCACAATTAGGTAAGCATAGATATCTTGTGAGAGTTGGAGAGCTAGAGGAGATTAAAAAGATAGGGAAGAGTGAGGCCATGGAGAGATTTGAAAACAAGACTGATAATTTAAAAATTCAAGAAGTTGCCTGACCTCTGGTGAATGTAGATCAATGAGGACAGCAGAGTTTTTGACAAACTCAGGTTTACAGAGTGAATGTAGAATGTGGGTAACTGGCCAAAGTGCACTGAAACAATCAACTGGAGGGGTTTCAGCAGCAAATAAACTATGGCAGGGTTAGAGACAAGTGACACTGCAGAGGTAGAAATGGGTAGTGTTAGTAACGATGCTGATGTGATTGGAAACTCATCTCAGTCAATTAAGACCTGAAGGTTGCTCGCATCACTTCACGATTATCAGGGAGGGGGATGGAGTTGGCAGACATGTGCAGCACAACAACCCTTGACACACGAGGGGAAACTAACCCCCATCACTAAATTTTCACATTACCGCCCACACCTCCACAACCACGCTGTATTGAGGGTAATCTACCTCCTTCCCTATCCATCCTCACCGGCATCGGGCCCCCCATCCCAATGAGTGATACACCGCTATGGGGACACGAAGGAGCCCCCGCTTTCAGCCCCCCACCACGATTTCAGAACCTCTCCCCCATTTCAGCCTTCCCCTCCATGCGCCCTCTTCAGGGCCCCTCTTCAGGAACCCCAATCATGACCCCCCCCCCCCTCCATTTGTCCTGGCCATAACCTCTCTCCAGCTCCGTCCCTTGCCAGTTCCACTTTGCAGCTTGGCACTGCTTTCTGGCATCCTTTTTTGGAAACCAGTAGTGATTCCTACCAGCCTCACGCTGCGGGGCAGTGAATCGTGGAAGCCAGAAGAAACTGGCATCAAATGGGCTGAGCATATTTAAATAAGTTTAAATCTGAGAGTCTGGTTCATGCCCAGTGAGGACGTGAACCAGATCTGGTCAAGTTCCGCAGTCTGGTGCGAACCCCATTTGGGGGATCTCCTGTTATTCTACGGGAATAGCGGTAGGTGTGCCAGCTGCAATGGGGATGGAGGGGGGGTTGGAATCACAATCCATGGGCGGCATTCTCCCCTACCCGGCGTGACGGAGGGTCCCGGAGTAGGGGAGTGGCGCCAACCATTCAGGGGTCGTGCCTCCCCAAAGGTGGGGAATTCCCGGAGTAGGGGAGTGGCGCCAACCATTCAGGGGTCGTGCCTCCCCAAAGGTGGGGAATTCTCCCCACCTTTGGGGGCCAGCCCCGCGCCGGAGCGGGTGCCACCAGAAGACCGGCGCAAAAAACTGGCGCCCCCGGCAGCGGGGCTGGTCGAAAGGCTTTCGCCGGTCCGCGCATGCGCCGGCAGTGACGTCAGCGGCAGCTGGCCACTGACGTCACTGCCGGCGCATGCGCGATGTGGGGTTCTCTTCCGCTTCCGCCATGGCGGAGGCCGTGGCGGACGCGGAAGAAGATAGTGCAGCCAGGGCACTGGCCCGGACTCTGAGCGGGGGGCCCCGATCGCGGGCCAGGCCACCGTGGGGGCACCCCCCGGGGTTCGATCGCCCCCCCGCCCCCCCCCCAGGACCCCGGGGGCCTGCTCGCGCCGCTGAGCCCGCCGTTCCAGAGGTGGTTTAAACCTCGGCGGCGGGAGAGGCCTCCCAGCGGCGGGACTTTGGCCCATCCGGGCCGGAGAATCACCGCAGGGGCCTCTCCGATCGGAGTGGCGAGATTCCTGCCGCCGCCACTTCCCGGGTGGCGGAGAATCTCTGCCACGGCAGGGGCGGGATTTTAGGCGCCCCCAGGCGATTCTCCGACTCTGCTGGAGGTCGGAGAATTTCGCCCCATATTAGGAATAAAAGACAATGGGTGGGATTTTCCAGCCATTCCTGCCAGTGGCATGTTCCAGACTCACAGGCGTCGGCCCATCTTCTCTCCTCATCTCTTTCCCCCCACCCCTTCCTGGGGGTGGAGGATATAAATAAGGAAACCCCCTTGATAGTGGCGGGATGGGAAGATCCCGCCACTGACCAACGGGGGTAGGCCACCTCCACTTTTGCAAAACATGCCGCAGATGGGGGGAGCATAAAAATCCCTCCCAATGACTTTGGTCTTCACTGTGTTTTATTTGAAGGATATTTCTGCGTCTCCAATACTGGATGACAGATAAACAGTCTAATAATTTAGCAACAGTGGAGGAGTCAACAAAGGCGGTGGTGATGTAGAGCTGGCTGTTGTCAGTGTATTCGTGAAAACTAACACCTGTTTTTGGATGATGCTGTTAAGGGGCAGGATACAGATAAGAGGTAAGGTGACCAGGAGGTTCCTCTATCATAACAGCGTGGAAGATGGTCATCCACTGTGAGGACAGAAGGGGGGGGGCATAATTGGCAGTTCTGACTCGAGGGCCTAGCTATAAATTATTGTGCCTTCACATTGGTCTGAGCAATCTGATCCCTGGATGTAAGAAATCAACAAATGCAATGAGTCAGAGGTTGGCAGAGGAGCAGGCAATTTGTTGTCGTAAGAGAGGATATCATAAACCATGGAGCCAATGTCACTCTCAAGAGACTGTAATTATACACTCCCCATACTCTGAGTTAGAAGGTGGTGAAGGAGTATAGTGATGGTCAAGGACCCCCTATCCATTGGCCTGGATTCTCCGTTCTGTAGACTAAGTACTCCCACTTGCGGAGAATCTATACTTGTTTCCACTAGCATTAGGGATGCTCCCAGGTGTGATTTTCTCTCCTTTAGCATGCTAATCTATGCGTGGAGGAGCGCTCACTAGATTCCATTTTGAGTGGGCGGCCCAATACCGAGGTCCAGCAATGGGTCATCTCCCTCCTACAATGCAAATGGTGTCCTCCCCCCCCCCCCCCCCCCCCCCCAACCGCTCAAAGGTAGGGGCATCCCATCCCCCAACCACAGGAATAATGGGTGCCCCCAACCCCACAACACCCCAGCCGCACATCAGACTCCCCCATCAGAGACCCCCACCAGAGACCCCAAACAGAAACCACCCATCCGCGATCCTCATCAGTCACCCCTGCCTGAAAGCTGAAAAGCAGTCCAGGCCGGAGAGCGAGAAATCACTGCAGAGTGTTTAAAGCAGCAGCTGTTACAAGTGTCAGAGTCTTATCTTAGCAACCTTGGTCAGGTTATGGTAGTGCACAGGTTACAGTAATACCTGGGGAGGATTGATTTGCTCTGCCACTGGTTCCCCCTGTTCAATACTGTTGAACCAATAAAAAACTGTAGAATCCATAATAAACTGTTTCTTCGTGAATAACGTAGGTCTGCAAAGACAAAATGATGGATGTAGCCGAAGCAAAAATGTGCTTTCTGTAAACTATAGTAATACCCAGGGGCAGGTGGAGAGATAAGGGGCGCAATTATCCAACCCCCACACTGGGTGGGAGAATCGCGGGAGGGCCGGGCGATTCACGCCACGCCGCCCTGGCACCTGCACGCGATTCTCCCACCCCGCCCCCAAAACAACGTGTTGCGTTTTACGACAGGCCGCTCGGATCGCCGCTCGCCATTTCTAACGGTCGAGCGGCGATTCTCAGGCCCGGATGAACCAAGCAGCCTGCCTAATCCAACCGGTTCACACCGGCGCCAACCACACCTGGTCGCTGCCGGCATGAACAGCGCGCGACCACTGCGTGTGGGGCCTGTGGGGGGGGGGGGGGGGAGGATCGAGCACCAGGGGGGTGCTCAGGAGGGGTCTGGCCCGCGATTGGGGCCCACTGATCATCGGTCCGGCGTCTCTAAAAGACGCACTCTTTTTCCTCCGCTGCCCCGCAAGATCCATCCGACATGTCTTTACGGGGACGACGGCAACCGCGCATGCACGGGTTGGTGCCGGCCAACCTGCGCATGTGCGGGTGACGTCATTTAAGCGCCGCCAGCTGCGTCATTTACGCGGCGCCGCTTTGACGCAGGCATCAAGGCCCGGCACGCGTAATTGACGCGGCGCCGCTCCTAGCCCCCTGGGGTGGGAGAATGGGGGCGAGGAGCGGCCTCCGATGCCGGAGTGAAACACTCCGGTTTTCACTCCGCCGCCGGCACTTTGTCTCCCTTTGGAAGAATTGCGCCTAAGGTTTGCAAACGAAGGATTGAAATTACTCATTTTCTATTGGTCCACTTTCCCCGTTTTCTATTGGCTAGAAATTCCATCCTTTCATTTGTTTAAAATGAAATTTTAATTGTGATATTATTAGTGTGTTGACATGCAAATATGGGATTAGACTGCGACTGTAAGCCAATTGGTTGAAAATGTTATAAGAATTACTGTTTCGCTAGATTCAGACAGAACATTGCACTGAATCCCACGGTGTTCTCCTTGTGCACAGCCAATAAAGATTAATCAAAGAGTACTCACCGTTCCTAATTGTTGATTTCCACAATATGAATCAGTATTGTGGTTAATGCTGGCAGCTTACCTATTTCATGTTAATAAGGCTCCCCAAGTGGTTTCATCTCTTAATTACATCCAAATAATTGGGTGCAAACATCCAACACTGCTGATTCTGTGCTCAAAAACAAGTCCACATGAACTTGCATCCGTATATCTTTCTGAAGTCTATTACAATCATTTCCACTGTTTGCCAAATCATCCGTTTACATTCAACATTTTGTAAAGTCATGAAATTCATTGACCTTTGGGCCCCTGTGAATTAGTCTGTGAAGATTATATTTAAGGTACAGGATGTTTCAATGTGTTTTACATTGGTTCCTGCCTAGTAACAAGGGTGGGGCTCTCTCTGATTGTTTTGAAATTAGATCAGTTCAAGTGTCAATGCATGGCTCTTCTTGAGCCCATCAGTTTAAAGGATTCTGCCAGCCAACAAGTGCCACAGAAACAGCCTCCAACCTAAAAAAAAAGAGACTTCAAGAAAAGAGTGTTATTGGAGCTAAGGTGCCCCTTTGGAGCAATAGCATTCTGCTTGGCGTGGCCACAGATTTGAAAGTGTGCTCATAAACTAGTGTACTCTGGAATCCAGGGAGAAGAAATCTCGGAAGGTGAGATCGAAACTCTGTAAGATGGACCATTGTTAAAGTTATCTGAGTGAGAAAATCTTTGAAGAGAATTCCAAAGAGATCTTCAAATGTGGAGATTAGAAAAACATGTGAGAAAGACAAAATTTTGGTGAGATTGATTGACACACTAAGATCTGGGTGACTTGTTGAGAAACCCATGGAATTCAATTTGGTTGCACCCGTCATTTACTCTGTAGTATGGTGTGTCTGATCACAGTTCATCTGTCAATTGACATATGCCTCATATTTACCCTGAATGTTAAAGCACAAGTCATATTGCTAAATTATTCTATCTTTCTGAACTTGAATAAAATATTTTGATTTTGAGTTTGTTCAAAACCCATATTCCAAAAGCAGGTGTTTTGAATCTCAATCTTAACCTACCTGAAACAAATCCTCATTGTTTCCTAATTGAATCACCCCCAAAGTCCCAGGGTCTGACCAAGGATTGTAACTATGGCGTGATTCAACAGAAACATTTCAAGTCCAGTTTTGGGCACATTTGTCAGGATGTTTCTTGATGGCTGCATTTCAACAGCATTTCCCCATTTTTTTGGCCTCGGGGAGTTTCTTCCAGTCAAAGCCACATTTAGAAGGTTTTCATGCATTGGGGAGCTGAGCTCACTGGCAGGACTGGCTCCTCACAGGTTGGGGCACCATTTTTAAAGGCTGCCCTGATGTTTACACCCACCTTTCAGGAACCCCCACCTTCACCCCCACAACCTTTCTGCAGTCCACTAAAATCCCCCTCAACCTCTTTCATGGGCATGGAGCACAGGCCCCGACCCGTAGCAGTCAACCTGGCACCCGGACACCTTCTCTGCAGTCTAGAAGTGCCCCAGGCACTCTGGCCGTGCCAACTGAGCACCCTGGCAGTGCCAGGTTGGCCATGGTGCTGGCTGACACTGCCAGGTTGTCAGACTGGCACTGTCAAGGTACCCTGGTGCCAGAGGGTATGCCAGGTACTACCCTGCCCTGTCCCTGATTACCGTGGAGGGCTCTAGTGGCCTGCAAGAACACCCCCCCCCCCCCCCCCCCCCCCCGAAGTGCCATCACATCTGGTTCACGATTGTGAAAACAGTACTAAATGGTGCTGGTTAAGGGGTCACAGGCGTGGCCATGAACGCTGGTTAAATAAGGCACCAGGATATTTTTTTAATAATCTTTTTATTGTCACAAGTAGGTTTACATTAACATTGCAAAAGGCCCCCCGTCGCCACATTCCGACACCTGTTCGGGTACACTGAGAGAGAATTCAGAATGTCCAAATACACTTCTTTCGGGATTTGTGGGAGGAATTCGGAGCACCCGAGGCAAACCCACGCAGACAAACGGAGAACTTGCAGACTCTGCACAGGCAGTGACCCAAGCTGGAATCGAACTTGCGGCCCTGGAGCTGTGAAGCAACAGTGTTAACCACTGTGCTACCGTGCCACTCATGAGCATTTAAATGAGCATTATGGCTCATTATTTGGCTCATTTAAATATCATTACCTGGATCACAGCCAGCAAGGGCGTGATGCAGATCCCACTGGACGCCTGACTCGCGGGAGGTTTCAGCCACCGGTGTGGAACCCGATTGGGGGTCTCCCACAATTCACCCGTCACACTCAATATGGAGTTGGGCGCCCTGCAGTGGGAAAATCTGTCCTACATCTGTGCTTCATATACCAAAATCCAAATCATTTTTTTCACCAAAAAACAAAAGCAGGTGCGACAAAGACCCAGGTATACCACTCTTATAAAATGTTCCGGTCCAAGCAACACTTTGACTCATTAGTTTGTGTCTAGAAACAAATAACTTTCTGTCCGTGCGACTACATTTCTCTTTCTATCATGTATTATGTTATCAGAGTGCATTTTCCACACAAAGAATACCTGAAGTTCCTCTGACATGTAACAATCCTAGCTGAAAAGAGGGCTGTGGGTGGGGTGCTTTGTGGACATTGATTACACGTTCATACTCTACTATAAATAGCCCATTAGCATTCACTATGTAGCCTCAGACATTGAAAGTGGTCACTTAGGCAAAGTAGTAAATCATAGAAAATTGCTGACCAAAGCAAACCTGTCATAGAGGTAATTTCATTTGAGTTTTAAATCCTTCATTCAACCTATGCCTGTACTAGTATAATACATGCAAATACATGTACTGACATTAACCCTGTGGTTTGTATGCACTTACGTTTGATATCAATTAAAATATTACAACCGAAATATTTGCACAATTTTTTATCAACCCTCTCATATTGCAATTTTGATTCAGGTCAGTTGACAAGTTTATTTGCCATGATGATGAAAGTATCAAAAACACAAAGGTTCCCCTAAAAATTGGGTCACGGCTGCTTTGTCAACAAGAACAACTTGTGCAAAGATGAATAAGAACAAAGTACATCATTTCATTACCATGGATCATCCACACACACTGCTACCTTGCCTAAGATTCCACTCATCTTAATAACCCAAGATTTAATCTGTCCAGATATTATGCATTGTCATAAAGTTATTTTCTCTGGAAGATTGTTTTGCTGTTTTATTTCAAAGAAATGGTGAGATCAAATAGCAGAGCATTACGGTAGCATTGTGGTTAGCACAATTGCTTCACAGCTCCAGGGTCCCAGGTTCGATTCCCAGCTTGGGTCACTGTCTGTGAGGAGTCTGCACATTCTCCCCGTGTGTACATGGGTTTCCTCCGGGTGCTCTAGTTTCCTCCCACAGTCCAAAGATGTGCAGGTTAAGTGGATTGGCCATGCTAAATTGCCCTTAGTGTCCAAAATCCCCTTCGTGTTGGGTGGGGTTACTGGGTTATGGGGATAGGGTGGAGGTGTGCGATTGGGTGGGGTGCTCTTTCCAAGAGCCGATGCAGACTTGATGGGCCGAATGGCCTCCTTCTGCACTATAAATTCTATGAAATTATTACAGAACCACAACAGAAAACCACCCAGCTCAAAGTGAATTAAAGAGATGGGGAACATTTCACTTGTCTCAGCTTTATGCAGAAATTTGAACTTCAGTTGCATTGTGCCAGTGCACTCAATGTTAAGTGGACAAAACCATTTTCCATTTACTTTAGTCATGGAGTTAATGACTAAGTCAGTTATAAGGTGATAGATCCCACTCTATGTTCAATTCAATTACATAATGTGTTCAGCGGTTCCATGTTCACGGAATGTAAGCTAACTGAAACATTGCTTTGATAGTGCAGCATCAAGCAATGAGGGGAAACCTTCATAGATATCTACAATTAATATCAAAAAGAAAAGAATATAAAGAGTCTCTATAAACTTATATTCTTTTTAGTTTCCTCCAACTGCCTCCAATATCTGCTTCTCACTGTCTGGGATAATTTGCATTCTCTTTTCCTTCATGCTATTTATTTTAGTTCCCCATTTCTTATTTGCTCCATGTTTGTTACCTTTCTTGACATCTGGGGTGGAATTCTCCGACCCCCCCCCCGCCGGGTGGGAGAATCGCCGGGGGTCGGTGTGAATCCCGCCCCCGCTGTCTTCTCAATTCTCTCGCCCCCCCGAAAACCGGCCCGGCGTGAGTCGCACGCCCGCCTCGGAGATTGGCGGGATCCGGCGTGACTCAATGGGCGCCGGGGCCGCCAAATTCTCCGGCCCGTGATGGGCCGAAGTCCCGCCCGTCTGTAGCTGGTCCCGTCAGCGTAAATCAGAGTAGGTCCCTTACCGGCGGGACCTGGTAGCGCGGGCGGGTTCCGGGGTTCTTGGGGGTCGCGGGGGCATCTGTCCTTGGGAGGTGCCCCCACGGTGGCTTGGCCCGTGGTCGGGGCCCACCGATCCGTGGGCGGGCCTGTGGTATGGGGGCACTCCATTTCTCCGCATCGGTCGCTGCGGTCCTCCGTGATGGTCGATGCGGAGACAAAACCTCCCACGCGTGCGCGGGGATGATGCCAGCACACGCTGGCGCTCCCACGCATGCGCCGACTCGCGCCAGCCAGCGGAGGACCTTCGGCGCTGGTTGGCATAGCGCCAAGCCCCTATCCCACCAGCTGGCAGGGGTGCAAACCACTCCGGGGCGGGCCTAGCCCCTGATGGTGCAGAGGATTCCACACCTTTGGGACGGCCCAACGCCAGAGTGGTTCACGCCACTCCGTCCCACTGGGACCCCCCGCAGGGTACAGGAGAATCCCGGCCCTGCTTCTTTCTGGCCTGCCTGGCATCCTACTTTACCATCAGTTTATTCCTGCAATTACAAATCATGTTGTTTGGATCTAAGACTCCACAACAATTTTACCACATGAACCTAGTGACATAATAAATAAATTCTTTAAAGTAGACCTGATCACTTTTATTAAAATATATAACTGAACAGAAATGACCTAATTTATCAGCAGAGTCTGTAGCAAAAGCAGCACTTGCAGGCAGTTCAAGTAAATAGCTGACCTCAGCATTCTGTCTCAACATTTAATCAGAATGTTTATTGTTTTATTATACTTGCTAACAAATGGGAATTATCTCTTAAATGGGCTATTCAATTCTGTAAGTTAACAAATGAAGGTGAGAAATGGAAGGAGACAGTACATTTTAAATACTTAAATGTTTTGTCAGCTGAAAAATGTGGCATCTGTTTAATACAGTCCTTGATTTCACCCAGCCCCAGAAGTGCTTCCAGCCCTTGTTTCCTGTCCTCCCCTATCACCGGTATATCCAGTCTGTCGACAAACTGTTCCATCCCAGAGTCCCCCTCTATACACCTCTGGGGAGCTCAGAGGTGTATAGCCCTCGATAAAGGTTTGTAAAGGCCCAGTTAATTCTGTTCAGGTCCACTGCCATCCTGCCATTTCTGTCCCTAACTTGTGCTATCTCTTTCACGGCTGCCTGTTTTCTCAACTGGTGTGCCAACATGAGGCTGGTCTTGTCTCCATTTTGTAGAAGTGCCTGGCAGAGCTGAGGGACTACCTTCTGTGCGGAGAGCAGGTCAAATTCCATCTGCAGCTTTCCTCCACCAGCAGTTCCTCGATTGGGGCCGTGGAGTATCGCCAATCCACCTCTAGTATGGAAGGCAGCACGGTAGCACAGTCGTTAGCACAGTTGCTTCACAGCTCCAGTGTCCCAGGTTCGATTCACCGCTTGGGTCACTGGCTGTGTGGAGTCTGCACGTTCTCCCTGTGTCTGCGTGGGTTTCCTCCAAGTGCTACGGTTTCCTCCCACAGTCCAAAGATGTGCAGGTTAGGTGGATTGGCCATGCTAAATTGCCCTTCATGTCCAAAAAGGTTTGGTGGGGTGACTAGGTTACGGGGATAGGGTGGAAGTGTGGGCTTAAGTAGGGTGCTCTTTCCAAGGGCCGTTGCAGACTCGATGGTCTGAATGGCCTCCTTCTGCACTGTAAATTCTATGATCTGTGATCTATGAGTCGATTAGCCACTGCTTGGCTGCCCTTTCTTTCCTGTCCCTAAGAGCCCGATTCACTATGATTTCACCCCTGTTCACCATTTCCAGTGTCTCCCAGAATATGGAGGGTGAGACATTCTGGTTGCAGGATACATAACCATTGATGGCTTGGAATATTTTTGTGAAGAATTCCTTATTGGCGTGGAGTTTTGGTAAATAGATGTGAATGGATGTCAGATGGTGTATCCTCTGTACTGGTTAGAAGAGCCCTCCAAGTCATTATTTGTAACATCTCATTATCAGGGCTTCTTACTATGTCTCTACTCTCTGAAAGTCCTCAAATGGTTCAGTTTGCTGCTTTGGAACCTCATGTTCCTCTTCTGAGTCATCATTCAAATCATCCTGAGCATGCCTGGCAGTCCATGATATCCTACTCTGCCGGTTCTCTGCCCCCCCCCCCCCCCCCCCCCCCCCCCCCCCCCCCCCCGCAATGTCTGGATGTGCGGTGTACAGTTAACAACGGTGATCAGTGAGAATGAGCCAGTGCATTCTGCAAGGCGCCAGCTGATCAGTCTTGGCAGCAAACCTCATTTTGTGCAGACCCTCTTCAGTCGCCCTGCTGGAAGCACGGCTGCATTGTAACTTTCTCCTGCCTCAAGAGGGAATCCCAAAATAGTCCCAAAAACTCTTACTTTCTCAGCCTGGCTCTCATCATCAGTGGTCAACTTTGTGACATTGCCTACTCTCATGAAATCTCATGCAAAGTCCTCCTTACTAATATCTGGGGCCTTGTGCCAAAGTTGGGAGACCTATCTCACAGACTAGTTGAGCAACAGCCTGACAAAGTTATACTCACATAATCATACCTTACAGACAATGGCCCCAGACAATGGCCCAGACACCACTATCACAATTCCTGGGTATGTCCTGTCTCACCAGCAGGACAGACACAGCAGAAGTGGCAGCACAGTGGTATACAGTCGGGAGGAAGTTGCCCTGGGAGCCCTCAGCATCGACTCTGGGCGCATGAAGTTGCATGTATTCAGCTTAAACGTGGGTAAGGAAACCTCCTGCTGATTACCACGTACCAGCCAACATCAACTGATGATTAAACACCACAAAGGAAGCACTGAGGGTGGCAAGGGTGCAGAATACGCTCTGGGTGGGGACTTCAATGTCCATCATCAAGAGTGGCTCAGTAGTACCACCACAGACCGAGCTGGCCAGTACTAAAGGACCGAGCTGCTAGACTGGGTCTGCAGCAGCTGGTGAGGGAACCAACAAGAGGGAAAAACATACTTCACCTCATCCTCACCAATCTACCTGCTGCAGATGCATCTGTCCATGACAGTATCAGGAGAAGTGACCACCACACAATCCTTGTGCAGACAATGTCCCGTCTTTACATTGAGGGTACCCTCCATCATGTTGTGTGGCACTACCACCGTGGTAAATGGGACACACTTCGAACAGATCTAGCAATTCAAGTCTGGCATCCATGTGGTGCTGTGCGCCATCAGCAGCAGATTTGCATTCAACCACAATCTGCAACCTCATGGCCCGGCATTTCCCCCACTCTACCATTACCACCAAGCCAGTGGGTTAACCCTGGTTCAATGAAGAGTGCAGGAGAGCATGCCAGGAGCAACATCAGGCATACCAAAAAAATGAGGCGTCAACCTTGTGATGCTACAACACAGGGCTCCTTGTGTGCCAAACAGCATAAGCAGCAAGTAATAGACAGAGCTAAACGATTCCACAACAAACGAATCAGATCTAAACTCTGTAGACCTGCCACATCCAGCCGTGAATGGTGTCGGCAATTAAACAACTCACTGGAGGAGGAGGCTCCACAAATATCACCATCCTCAATGATTGAGGAGCCCAGCACATATGTGCAAAAGACAAGGCTGAGGCATTTGCAACAATCTTCAGCCAGAAGTGCCGAGTGGATGAGAGTCACACCTGGCACAAAGGGAGATGTTGTGGTGGTTGGAGCTCAATCATCTCAGCTCCAGGACATCACTGCAAAAGTTCTTGAGGGTAGTGTCCTAGGCCCAACTATCTTCAGCTGCTTCATCAATGACCTCCCTTCCATCATAAGGTCAGAAGTGGGGATGTTTGCGGATGACTGCACAATGTTCAGCACCATTTGCGACTCCTCAGATAATGAAGCAATCCATGTCCAAATGTAGCAAGATCTGGACAATATCCAGGCTTGAGCTGACAAGTGGCAAGTTACATTGGCGCCACACAAGTGCCAGGCAATGACCATCTCCTACAAGAGAGGAGCTAACCATCGCCCCTTGACATTCAATGGCATTACCATCGCTGAATCCCCTACAATCAACATCCTGGGGGTTGCCACTGATCAGAAACTGAACTTGATCAGCCATATTAATACTGTGGCTACCAGGGCAGACAAAAGCTAGGAATCCTACGGCAAGTAACTCACCTTCTGACCCACAAAGCCTGTCCACCATCTACAAGGCACAAGTCAGGAGTGTAATGAAATACTCTCTACTTGCCTGGATGAGTGCAGCTCCAACAACACTCAAAAAGCTCAGCACCATCAAGGACAAAGCTGACCGCTTGATTGCTCCCCCTTCCACAAACATTCAAACCCTCCATCACCGACGAACAATGGCAGCTGTGTTTATCATCTACAGGATGCACTGCAGTAATTCACCAAGGTTCCTTCGGCAGCAGCTTCCAAACCCATGACCACTACCATCTAGAAGGACAAGAGCAGCAGATACCAGGGAATCCCACTACCTGGAGGTTCCCCTCCAAGTCACTCACCACCCTGACTTGGAAATATATTGGCATTTGTCGCTGCGGCAACATCCTGGAACTCCCTGCCTAACAGCGTAGTGGGTTTACCTACACCTTAAGGATTGTAGTGGATCAAGAACACAACTCACCACATTCAGAAGGGCAACTAGGGATGGGCTATAAATGCTGACCTAACTAGCGACGCCCACATTCCATAAATAATTATTTTTTAAACTCTCCTGCACAATGCATCAGTTACCATCCTGACACAATGATGGATTGATTGTTGCAATATGCTGCACAGATTTCCTGATGATTTTTGAAAGGACTCTGAGGCACAAGAATTTTTAAAAAAAATAAATTTAGTGTACCCAATTAATTTTTTTTTCCATAAGGGGCAATTTAGCATGGCCAATCCACCTAACCTGCACATCTTTAGGTTGTGGGGGCGAAACCCACGCAAACACCGGGAGAATGTGCAAACTCCACACAGACAGTGACCCAGAGCCGGGATTGAATCTGGGATCTCGGCGCCGTGAGGCAACTGTGCTAATCACTTGCGCCACCGTGCTGCCCCGTGGCACAAGAATTTAAGGCAACCCTTCAGTGCCACAGGCATCGGATAGCCACCCACTATGTTAGAATTTATCTCCCTTGCAAGCATCTTGCAAATTGATGTAACCGCCTCGCTGAATTTAGGCAGCAGGGTAGCATGGTGATTAGCATAAATGCTTCACAGCTCCAAGGTCCCAGGTTCGATTCCCGGCTGGGTCACTGTCTGTGTGGAGTCTGCACGTCCTCCCCCTGTGTGCGTGGATTTCTTCCGGGTGCTCCGGTTTCCTCCCACAGTCTAAAGATG
Organism: Scyliorhinus canicula; assembly: GCF_902713615.1. Lineage (NCBI taxonomy): Eukaryota > Metazoa > Chordata > Chondrichthyes > Carcharhiniformes > Scyliorhinidae > Scyliorhinus > Scyliorhinus canicula. The sequence continues at coordinate 85,135,883 of NC_052153.1, read as the reverse complement.
TGCGGGTTAGGTGGATTGGCCATGCTAAATTGCCCGTAGTGTCCTAATAAAAGTAAGGTTAAGGGGGGGGTTGTTGGGTTACGGGTATAGGGTGGATACGTGGGTTTGAGTAGGGTGATCATGGCTCGGCACAACATTGAGTGCCGAAGGGCCTGTTCTGTGCTGTACTGTTCTATGTTCTATGAATGGACGCAGCCTTCTTTAACGCTGGTGATGTCATCTGTGTTTTGTTATGCTCTTAACAGAGCATAAGGTCCTTCCTTGATGTGCACTCTGACAAAGGAAGGTTCAAATTTGGAGATAGCTTTAACACATTTATTAAACTGTTAACAATTCTCCTACTTGGATTCAACTCTCCTGTTAATCCTGCTATAGGTACTCAGTCTGACGAACCAGTCTGCTACAATCCAGATGGTGGGTGTGATGTGTTCCAAATCAACCCTGTCTACTCACTGAAGTGGCTCCACTGGAAAGAGGAAGATCATGTGTTCTGTGTCCTTTTATATGGGTTGGTGTAATGCCCTCCTGTGGTTGTGTCCCCTCTGTGTGTATCGTGAATGCCTATTGGTCGTGTCCTATCTTACTGGCCTATTGGTTGAATGTCTGTGTGCCATGTCTCTGGTGCTCCCTCTAGTGTCTAGCTAGTCTACGTGTATTTACATTAACCCCTTGTGTATTTACAGTGATGCATATCACCACAATCTGAAGGTAATTTGAGTGCTGCCTTGTACGCTCTTACTTCAATGTAGTGAATTTGTGGACTCACTGTCCCATAATGCAGTGGAATCTGTGTCATTAAATGGTTTCAAGAAGGAGACAGATATATTTCAGATTTTAAAAAACAGGTTAAAGGGATATGGGGGAAAGGCTGGGAGGTGGATCTGCGACCAGAAAGAGATCGGCCATGATCTGATCGAATGGCAGAGCAGGCTCGAGGGCCTGAATTGCCTACTTCTGCTCCTAATTCCTATTTTCCTATGTTTCCTATGTTCCTGTTATATGCGATGTGGCTGGTCAACTGCTGCCCTTGGCCTCTTCCTCTTTCTCCTTCCCTCCTCCTCACTTGAGGAGTATCCACAGGAGTATAATATATCCATGGACCCTGTGCCTACTTTGTCTCAACCTGCCCTGAAGCCTCTCTTCCCAGTGAATCACTCACAAGCTAAACCCTTCATTGGCTCAACATCAAACATCTGCTCTGAGTCTTTAGAAAACAATCTCTCTCACCTCTCATGCAGTCAAAGCTGCAGCCTCCAACTCCTCACAGTGCCTCTCCTTTGTCCCTTGAATGTGTTCCTTGAATGACCGGGTCACAATTCCCACCCACCTCTGTGGCATGTATGATCACAGTTAAATTGCCTGAGCAGCAGAAAATCCACCCCCACCCAGTGATGCATGAAGCGTGGTGCACAGAGTGCCCGGTCTTTGTTCCGGCAGGAGAAGATGGGCAGCACGGTAGCACAAGTGGATAGCACTGTGGCTTCACTGCACCAGGGTCCCAGGTTCGATTCCCCGCTGGGTCACTGTCTGTGCGGAGTCTGCACGTTCTCCCCGTGTTTGTATGGGTTTCCTCCGGATGCTCTGGTTTCCTCCCACAGTCCAAAGTTAGGTAGATTGGCCTTGCTAAATTGCCCTTAGTGTCCGAAAAAAAGGTTAGATGGGGTTATTGAGTGACGGAGATAGGGTGGAAGTGAGGGTTTAAGTGGGTCGGTGCAGACTCGATGGGCCAAATGGCCTCCTTCTGCACTGTATGTTCTATGACTATGGCTATTCCTCAAAGATAGCCCACCATAGATGGGAAAGGGCCCAGACGGGTGGCGGGATGCCACACATCAGAGTCCTCATCCTCTGAGGAATAGGCCCTGGAAGTCACGGGGATGACCGAGGACAGAGCGGTCACGAACATAGAGGTTGGCCTGTGCCTTACAGATGTAGATTCACCAGCACCCACCCAGAGGACCTGTCTCAAGTCAATATTGCATGTCAGACAAGTTGATCTTCCCTCTCACTGACCACATGTCCATTACCCGCAGGATCCCCACCTGATGGTGCCAGCCCGTCCAAGGCGCTGCCCGCCCCCCTCCATCCCTCTCACCTTCCAAGAGAACATGTCTGAGGAAAGTCCCGAGGATGCCATCATCGATGTGTCACAGCTGTCATCTCCACCTTCCACCAGTGCAGCGATACACACCTCAGTGAGTGAAATTAGTGGACAGGCCACTGGGACACGATCTGGTGAGCACCACACAATTGCCGATGCACATCAGATGAAAACAGGAACATCCAGGGGAGACAGCAATCGGAGGTCTGCTTAATCTCAGGACCCAGCCAGTTCCCAGTCTGATGCCGCGCCTCTGGACATGTTTATCCTAGAGCTGGTGCAGACTCCAGGGTGCGGCTATGAGTCAGGAGGGGATGTCAGCAATACTCCTGCTGGTCCATAGCCAATTGGAGGAGTCCCAAAGGCTACAGGTGCAGGAGATGGCGCCGGCACCGAGGCCAACACTGCCAGGGTGGTGACTGCAGTGGAGAGCCTGCAGCACGATGTCACTATCACATTTGGTGGTGTGAAAGGCCTGGTTCAGACTGTGATAACCATGGCTGAGCGCCTCAACAGCATGTCCTAGACGAAGGTGGACCTTGCCATTGGGCTGCGGAGCATATCCCAATCGCAGGTGGGCATCGCCAAGGCGCTTCAGAGAGTGTCCCAGTCACTGAGGACTGTGGCCCAGATGCAGGTGGATATTACCGAGCCACTCCAGAGCTTGGCCCAGTCTCAGAGCATCTCTGAGGGTATCGACACCATGGTGCAGACAATGGGGAGCCGTCAGGGTTGCCAGAGTCAGATGTTGCAGGGGCTTCAGGGGCTCACTCCTTCAGCTGTGCAGCCAGAGCCCACCAAAGCCAGTGGGAATTGAAGTGACCTTTGCATATTATCATGACAGGGATCTGTCCTGGGGATATTCTGTGGAACAGACTGGCAGCAGCTGAAATTACCACTGATATTAGGTGGATTGGCCATGCTAAATTGCCCGTAGTGTCCTAATAAAAGTAAGGTTAAGGGGGGGGTTGTTGGGTTACGGGTATAGGGTGGATACGTGGGTTTGAGTAGGGTGATCATGGCTCGGCACAACATTGAGGGCCGAAGGGCCTGTTCTGTGCTGTACTGTTCTATGTTCTATGTTCTATATGGTAATTACCACTATATGGGTATACACAATCCGGGGAGTGATCTGTCAGGCCCGCAGGCTCTGCGCCCTTCGCCCCCCAGCCCAGTGCGACCCTCTACCGATGGTGTCCGTCCATAAAACATAGGAGCAAAATTAGGCCATTCAGCCCATCGAGTCTGTTCCGCCATTCAATCATGGCTGATGTGTTTCTTATCTCCATTCACCTTCTCCCCATAACTCCTGATCCCCTTATTAATCAAGAATCTATCTATCTCTGTCTGGAAGATACTCAGTGATTTGGCCTCCACAGCCTTCTGCGACAAAGAGTTCCACAGATTCAACACTCTCTGGCTGAAGAAATTCCGCCTCATCTCTGTTTTAAAAGATCCTCCCTTCAGTCTAAGGCTGTGAGCGGGTTCTACTTTTTCCTAGTAGTGGAAACATCCTCTCCATATCCATTCTATCTATGCCTCTCAGTATCCTGTACATATCAATAAGATCCTCACTCATCGAAAACAAAATCCCCTCTCATCCTTCTAAACTCCAATGAGTTCAGACCCAGAGTCCTCAACCACTCCTCATATGACAAACTCTTCATTCAGGGATTATTCTTGCAAACCTCCTCTGGACCCTTTCCAAGGCCAACACATCATTCCTTAGATATGGGGCCCAAAACTGCTCACAATACTCCAAATGCGGTCTGATCAGAGCTTTATACAGCCTCAGAAGTATATCCCTGCTCTTGTATTCTAGCCCTCTCGACATGAATGCTAACTTTGCATTTGCCTTCTTAACTGCCGACTGAACCTGCACGTTAACCTTGAGGGAATCTTGAACTACGATCCTAAGTCCCTTGATGCTTCTGATTTCCTAAACCATTTCCCATTTAGAAATAGTTTATGCCTCCATCCTTCTTACCAAAGTGCATAACCTCACACTTTTCCACATTGTATTCCATCTGCCACTTTTTTGCCCACCCTCCTTGCCTGATCAAATTCTTCTGCAGTCCCCTGCTTCCTCAATACTACTTGTCCTTCTGCATATCTTTGCATCATCTGCAAAATTAGCAACAGCACCCTCAGTTCCTTCTTCCAGATCGTTAATGTATATTGCGAAAAGTTGTGCTCCCAACACCAAACACTGAGGCACACCACTAGTTACCAGCTGCCATCCTGAAAAAGACCCCTTTATGCCTAGTCTCTGCTTCTGCCAGTCAGCCAATCCTCTATCCATGTCAGTATCTTATCCTTAACACCATGGACTCTTAATTTATTTAACAGCCTCCTATGCGGCACTTTGTTAAAGGCCTTCTGGAAATCTAAATAGATCATGTCCACTGGTTCTTCTTTGTCTAACTTCCTTGTTACCTCCTCAAAGAACTCGAACAGATTGTCAGACATGACCTCCCTTTGACAAAGCCGTGCTGACTCGGTCCTATTTTATTGTGCACTTCCAAGTACACCACTATCTCATCTTTAACAATGGACTCTAAAATCTTACCAATGACCGAAATTGGCTAACTGGCCTATAATTTCTCATCTTCTGCCTCCCTCCCTTCTTAAACAGGGGTATTATATTCACCATTTTCCAGACCTCTGGGACCGTTCCTGCCTTCAGTGATTCCTGAAAGATCACCACCATGCCTCCGTAATCTCCTCAATTATCTCCTTTAGAACCCTGGGGTGTAGTCCATCCGGTCCAGATGATTTATCCACCTTCCGACCTTTCATTTTCCCCAGGACCTTCTCCTTAGTGATAGCCACTACACTCACCTTTGCTAAAGTTCTGGTATCCGACTGGTGTCTTCCACAGTGAAGACTGATGCAAAGTCACTATGCAGTTCCTCTGCCATTTCTTTACTTCCTCTTAATGTTGTGCTTTCTTTTCCTGTGGCTCTGTTCCAACTATGGCAATCGGTGAGTTTGTCCTCCTTTCTTATGATATCTATGTTCTAATGCTCAGAATCGGCAGGTATCAAATGATACCACCACAAGGTTCAATCGGCTATCCGGTTAGTTAGTTCAAGGTCAAGGGTACTTTATTTACACACAATTAGTCATGCAACATAAACACTACTAGTTAACTACACCTATCGGCTAAGTCAACCTGTACTTAACTTCAGGCACTCGGCTTAGGTCAGAGGAACAGTGGCCGCTGTCCGATTCTGGATCTATCGAGTCTGGAGAAGTAACCGCTGCTCAGCTAGGCTCATCTGTCTGGTAGCGAGCTTTGAACTTGACTTGCTTCTGGTGTTGCTGCATTTGGAAATGGTCGTGGCCGGGGCGCCAGGTCCAAAAGAGAACGAACATATGGCGGAGTCTCTTCTTATACTGGAGGAGTTTTCACGCTCTTTCGGGTGGTCCTTCAGTTTGGACCCCACTAATTGGGTGATCCTTGATCACTCTGTTCAATTTCTAACCAATAAATGGGCGGGTGCCTGGATGGCTGGGCTTTCCCAAGCGGTCACTGACCCCGTTGTTTATGCTTCCCCTGAACAGGGAGTGGCGCCGAAATGTCTGGGACTGTACCGGTTGCTCGAGTACCAGCCCTTGGTCTTGGTGAAGATGGGCCATCAAATGCTAATCGGCCCATCAAAATGTTAATTGGTCGGAGTTTCGATACGGTCTGGACTCCTTGCCCCGCAAATATACATTTCAGGCTCTGAGCCTCCCTGAATCTTGCTCTGTCCATTTTACCCGCTAGGCTTTGCGAGTTTCTCTGTCCCTAGTTGTAAGTGGTCATCCCAGATGGCTACATTACTACTTCTCCAGCCTCATTTCCAGTATCTATTCTGGCCTCTCTCTTACCTTTTATATATTGAAAACTTGCTATCTTATTTTATTTCACTAGCTAGCTTACACACGACCCCCTTATTGCTTTTTTAGTTGTCCTCTGCTCACTTTTAAAGACTTCTCAATCCTCTGGCTTTCCACTAATCCTCGCCATTTTGTATGCATTTTCTTCTGCTTTTATGTTGTCCTTGACATCCCTCATCAGCCATGGATGCTTTGTCCTCCCCTTAGCATGGTTCCTCCTCCATGGGATGGATTTCTGTTGTGCCTCCTGAATAACCCCAAAAAACACCTGCCATTGCTATCCACTGTTTTCCCTGCTAAGCTCCCCTCCCAATCAACTCTGGCCAGCTCCTCCCTCATGTCTTTGTGGTTACCTTTATTCAATTGTGGTTACCATTATATCTGATTGCAGCTTCTCCCTCTCAAACTGCAGGGTAAATTCTTCATTATTGTGGTCACTGACCCCTCAGGGTACCTCCACCTTAAGTTCCCTCATCAAGTTTGCTTCATTACACATCACCAAATCAGAATTGTTTGTTCCCTAGTGGGCTCTACCACAAGCTGCTCCAAAACAATTAACTCGTAGACATTATACTAATTCCTTTTCTTGAGATCTGCTACCAACCTGATTTTCCCAGTCCACCTGCATGTTGAAGTCCCCCATGATTATCATAATATTGCCTTTCTTATACGCCTTTCTATCTCCTGATTTATTTCCTATCCCACATCCTTACTACTGCTAGGGGGCCTGTATATAACTCCCATCAGGGTCTTTTTTCCTTTGCGATTCCTCAACTCTACCGACACAGATTCTATGCCTTCCGATCCTATGTCGCTTCTTACAGATTCTATGCCTTCCGATCCTATGTCGCTTCTTACTAGCGATGTAATTTCATTCCTTACTAAGAATGCAACCCCGCCCCCTTTGCCCATCTGCCTGTCCTTTCGATATGACACATATCCTTGGATATTTAGATCCCGGCCCTGATCCCCTTGCAGCCAGATCTCTGTGATTCCCACAACATCGTACCAGCCAATTTCAATGTGCGCTACAAGCTCATTTACCTTGTTTCGTATACTGCACACATTTAGGTACAACACCCTTAGTCCTGCATTGGCTGGCACAATAGTACAGTGGTTAGCACCGTTGTTTCATAGTGCCAGGGTCCCAGGTTCGATTCCCGGCTTGGGTCACTGACTTGGCGGAGTCTGCACGTTCTCCCTGTGTCTGCGTGGGTTTCCACCGAGTGCTCCAGTTTCCTCCCACAAGTTCCGAAAGAGGTGCTGTTTGGGAATTTGGACATTCAGAATTCTCCCTCTGTGTACCCGAACAGGCGCTGGAATGTGGCGACTAGGGGATTTCACAGTAACTCATTGCAATGTAATGTAAGCCTACTTGTGACAATAAAGATTATTCTTAATATTACATCCCTCTTCTCACATTTGTCCCGTTTTTTGTTCTGCCTGAAGTTAGATTCTTCCTATACTCTCTGTTCTATTGCATGTTCTGAAACCTTTACTAACCTCTCCTGAGCCCTCGATCCCTTTAACTAGTTTAAAGTCCTTGTCATTAATCTTCACTTGTACTTTCTCCTTTAACTTGGTTTTTCAGGATGGTTGGTGGGATTTCACAAGCCCAGGCCAGATAGTGGGGGTGAATGAGGTGAGACATGAATCCAAGGTCCCGGTTGAGGCCGTACTCGTGCGTGCAAAACGTGGCTATAAGTTTCTGCTTGGCGATCCTGCGTTGTTGTGCGTCTTCAAGGCAGCCTTGGAGAACGCTTACAAGAAGATCGAGGCTGAATGCCCTTGACTGCTGAAGTGTTCCCCGAATGGAAGGCAACATTCCTGCCTGGTGATTGTCGCGCAATGTCCGTTATTCCGTTATCGCAGCGTTCACATGATCTCGCCAATGTACCACACATCGGGACATCCTTTCCTGCAGCGTATGAGGTAGACAAAGATTGGCCGAGTTGCACGAGTATGTACCGCATACCTGGAGGGTGGCGTTCTCATGTGTAATGGTGGCATCCATGTCGATGATCTGGCACGTCTTCAGAGGTTGCCAGGCAGGGTTGTGTGGTGTTGTGGTCACTGTTCTCCTGAAGGCTGGGTAGTTTGCTGCAAACAATGGTCTGTTTGAGATTGTGCAGTTGTTTGAAGGCAAGTAGTGGGAGGTGGGGATGGCTTTGGCAAAATGTTAGTCTTCCTCGATGACATGCTGAAAGCTCCAAAGAAGATGTTGTAGTTTCTCCATAATCCCAGCTCAGCTCATATCAAAGCTCCAAAACCTAGGACTTGGCTCCTCCCTCAACTTCCTGACTCATATACCACAATCAGTAAAGATAAACAACAACACCTCCTCCATGATAGTCCTCAATACCGGAGATCCACAAGGCTCTACTTAGTCCCCCACTATACTTTCTATACATCCATGATTGTGTGGCAATATTTGGCTCCAACTCCATCTACAAGTTTGCTGAGGACACAACCAAAGTGGGTCAGATCTCAAACAATGATGAGTCCGAATGCAGGAGGAAGACAGAGAACCTAGTGGAATGGTGTAACAACAACAATCTCTCCCTTAATGTCAGCAAAACTAAACAGCTGGTCATTAACTTCAGGGAGTAAAGTATTGTACAGACCCCTGACTGCATCAATGGTGCCGAGGTGGAGATGGTTGACAGCTTCAAATTCCTCGGTGTACACATCACCAACAATCTGTCCAGGTCCACCCATGTCGACGCTACAACCAAAAAAGCACAACAGCGCCTATACTTCCTCAGGAAACCAAGGGAATTTGGCATGTCCACATTGACTCTTACCAATTTTTACAGATGCACCAGAAAACATCCTATTTGGCTGCATTGAAGCCTGGTATGGTAACTGCTTGGCCCAAGTCCATAGGAAACTACAGAGAGTCGTTAACAGAGCCCAGTCCATCACGTGAACCCACCTCCCATCCATTGATTCTGTCTACACCTCCCGCTGCCTTGGGAATGTGGGCCGCATAATCAAAGACCCCTCCCACCCTGGTTATTCTCTCTTTCAACCTCTTCCATCGGGCAGGAGATACAAACGTCTGAGAACACACATTAACATGTTCAAAATCAGCTTCTTCCCGCTGTTACCAGACTCCTGATTGACTCTCTTATGGACTGAATTGATCTCTCTATACATCTTCTCTACTGAGTAGTACTACACTCCGTATAGACACACCCAATGCCTGTGTCTATGTATTACATTGTGTATTTATGTATGTCCTATTTTTTTTTCCTCATTCATGGAATGATCTGTCTGGACTGTACACAGAACAATACTTTTCCCTGCACCTCAGTGCGTGACAATAAAACAAATCCATTTCAATCCATGGCCGCAGTGTGCATCATACCTTAATAATGTAATTACTAATGCAAGTCAGAATGGTCCTTCTTTCTTCAGCAGTGCACCAAATAATATAAATTTGCACTAAATTGTGGACAATTTTGCATTGTTAAACTATTCTCATTGTTAACCAACTTGAATGGAGCAAAACATTTGGGGCGGGATTCTCCATGAGCCAACACCAAGGTCAGGAAAGACGATTGGGCAGATAGTCGGTTGTGAAGCCAAAATTGTGGCAGGTATCGGGCACATGCTAATTTTCAATGCTCTGGCGCCTCAACAGCGGTGTCAATGCATTCTACTCTGCACGTGCAGTGAACATTGTTTATATATCATTAGTGAGTCTGATCCAGGGGGGATTCCCGACATCGAGTGCCACTCATGCTTTAAAAATCATGAAACAGGTGCAGAGGCTTCCGGTCCTGCCGCTGGGGGGGGTGAGGGTGCTCCTGGTTAGGCACCGGGGATACGGATCATGTTAACATATCTGCCGTTCATCCGCTACAGACAATGGACTTTGGAATGCAACCAGGAATGGTAGCCTTCATCCTGGTCATCGCAGCCCTTGGGGATGCACCGAGGCTGTACAAGCTGGAGCTGCTCAAGGGGGACCCTGCAGTGGCAGAGCCTGTCCCAGGGGAACAGGAGGCAGCTGGTTAGGATGGTGAGCCGTCCGACCTCAATCATTTGTTTCACGATTTCAAAGTTTTAACATATGAATAAGTTCTTTGAATTACTTCATGGACTTTAATCTATTCAGCTAGAGACGCAGGACTTGTTGACACAGTTATGCAATGGAATTCCATTATGAATGCTTGACTGAGCTCTCAACACACTCATGGGCTCAGTTCAACAGGGGTTGTTTATGCAGATGTCAAAGGAACTGAGTTTTGTTCTTTTGACAGTTTTATGACCTCTTAGGAGGGCATTATTTTTTTTAATGCTTTTTGAATGATTGTTCATTTTAACAGTTTTATGAGATTCTTATAGGATTACATTTTTAAGTGGTTTTAGGGCTGTTTATCCTGAGTTTTCTGAGGTTCAAATATGATTGTTTGAAGTGAATTTTGAAGTATTGTTTGTTTGACAGTTTTATGAGACTCTCAAGGACTTCCCAAAACTATTTTAGGGCTTTTGAGTTCTGTACATAGTAGGTAATGAGTGACAGGGTATGGAGGGGAAATGAATTGGGCATGGAAAGGATGAGAGCATGGGGGTGTGATTTAGGGAACTTCACACTCATCTACCAAACTGGACTAATGTCCAAGCAAATGGAAGCATGATTTTTAACCTGCTTTCACCAACCTTGCCTGCCTCCATTTCCACATTGGGTCTCCTTCCTGATTTCTGCCTCCAAGTTCAAAATCTTTCCAATTGCCTCGATGAACATAGCCAAGAATCCTGTATGCTTTTGCAAGAGCTTTCTCAACTTGTTCTGCCACCTTCAGGGATTTGTACATACACCTTGGACCTTCTGCTCTTGCAGCCCCTTTAGTTTATTATGGGGTTGCCTTGTTAGTTAAGAACAAAATTAAATCTATGGCACTAAACGACATAGGGTCGGATGATGTGGAGTCTGTGTGGGTAGAATTGAGGAACCACAAAGGCAAAAAAACCATAATGGGAGTTATGTACAGACCTCCTAACAGTGGTCAGGACCAGGGGCGCAACATGTACCGGGAAATAGAAAAGGCATGTCAGAAAGGCAAGGTCACGGTGATCATGGGGGACTTCAATATGCAGGTGGATTGGGTAAATAACGTAGCCAGTGGATCCAAAGAAAAGGAATTCATGGAATGCTTACAAGATGGCTTTTTGGAACAGCTTGTCATGGAGCCCACAAGGGAGCAGGCTATTCTGGACCTAGTGCTATGTAATGAACCAGACTTTATAAAAGATCTTAAAGTAAGGGAACACTTAGGAAGCAGTGATCATAATATGGTTGAGTTCAGTCTGCAGTTTGAAAGAGAGAAGGCAAAATCGGATGTAATGGTGTTACAGTTAAATAAAGGTAATTACGAGGGCATGAGAGAGGAACTGGCGAAAATCGACTGGAAGCAGACCCTAGTGGGGAAGACAGCAGAGCAAAAATGGCAGGAGTTTGTATGCATAATTGAGGACACTGTACAGAGGTTCATCCCCAAGAAAAGAAAGATTATCCGGGGAGAGATTAGACAGCCATGGCTGACAAAGGAGGTCAGGAAATGTATCAAAGAAAAAGAGAGATCCTATAAAGTGGCCAAAAGCACTGGGAAATCAGAAGATTGGGAAGGCTACAAAAACAAACAAAGGTTAACAAAGAGACAAATAAGGAAGGAGAGGATCAAATATGAAGGCAGGCTAGCCAGTAATATAAGAAATGATAGTAAAAGTTTCTTTCAATACATAAGAAACAAACGACAGGCCAAAGTAGACATTGGGCCAATTCAAACTGATTCTGGAAGGCTAGTGATGGGAGACGAGGAAATGGCTGGAGAACTTAATAAGTACTTTGCATCTGTCTTCACAGTGGAAGACATGAGTAATATCCCAAAAATTATAAAGGGTCAGGGGGCTGAGTTGAGTATGGTTGCCATTACAAAAGAGATGGTGCTAAAAAAGCTAAAAGGTCTTAAAATTGACAAATCTCCTGGCCCCGATGGGCTACATCCTAGAGTTCTGAGGGAGGTGGCTGAAGAAATAGCGGAAGTGTTGGTTGAGATCTTTCAAAAATCACTGGAGTCAGGGAAAGTCCAGGACGATTAGAAGATCGCTGTTGTAACCCCCTTGTTCAAGAAAGGATCAAGACAAAAAATGGAAAATTATAGGCCAATTAGCCTAACCTCGGTTGTTGGTAAAATCCTAGAATCGGTCGTTAAGGATTAGATTTCTAAATTCTTGGAAGAGCAGGGTCGGATTAGAACAAGTCAACATGGATTTAGTAAGGGGACGTCGTGCCTGACGAACCTGTTAGAATTCTTTGAGGAGGTGACAAGTAGGTTAGATCAGGGAAACCCAGTGGATGTGGTCTATCTGGATTTCCAAAAGGCCTTTGATAAGGTGCCACACAGGAGGCTGCTGAGTAAGGTGAGGGCCCATGGTGTTCGAGGTGAGCTACTGGCATGGGTTGAGGATTGGCTGTCTGACAGAAGGCAGAGAGTTGGGATAAAAGGTTCTTTTTCGGAATGGCAGCCGGTGACCAGCGGTGTCCCACAGGGTTCAGTGTTGGTGCCGCAGCTGTTCACCATATATATTAATGATCTGGATGAAGGGACTGGGGGCATTCTAGCGAAGTTTGCCGATGATACGGAGTTAGGTGGTCATGCAGGTATTGCTGAGGAAGTGGGGAGGCTGCAGAAGGATCTAGACAGTTTGGGAGAGTGGTGCAGGAAATGGCTGATGCAATTCAACGTGAGAAAATGTGAGGTCTTGCACTTTGGAAAAAAGAATCCAAGCATAGACTACTTTCTAAACGGAGAGAAAATTCATAAAGCCAAAGTACAAAGGGATCTGGGAGTGCTAGTCGAGGATTCCCTAAAGGTAAACATGCAGGTGGAATCCGTGATTAAGAAAGCGAATGCAATGTTGTCATTTATCTCAAGAGGGTTGGAATATAAAAGCAGCGATGTGCTACTGAGCCTTTATAAGGCTCTGGTTAGGCCCCATTTGGAGTACTGTGTCCAGTTTTGGGCCCCACATCTCAGGAAGGACATACTGGCACTGGAGCGTGTCCAGCGGAGATTCACACGGATGATCCCTGGAATGGCGGGTCTAACATATGATGAACGGCTGAGGATCCTGGGATTGTATTCATTGGAGTTTAGAAGGTTAAGGGGAGATCTAATAGAAACTTACAAGATAATACATGGCTTAGAAAGGGTGGACGCAAAGAAACTGTTTCCGTTAGGCGAGGAGACGAGGACCCGTGGGCACAGCCTTAGAATTAGAGGGGGTAAATTCAGAACAGAAATGCGGAGACATTTCTTCAGCCAGAGAGTGGTGGGCCTGTGGAATTCATTGCCGCGGAGTGCAGTGGAGGCCGGGACGCTAAATGGCTTCAAGGCAGAGATAGATAAATTCTTGATGTCGCGAGGAATTAAGGGCTACGGGGAGAATGCTGGTAGGTGGAGTTGAAATGCCCATCAGCCATGATTGAATGGCGGAGTGGACTCGATGGGCCGAATGGCCTTACTTCCACTCTTATGTCTTATGGTCTTATTATGCCTCTCCTCAATCTTTGTTTCAAAATGTATCATTTCACACTTCTCTTGTGTTAAAGTGCATCTATTATGTCCTTCTGAAGTCTATTACGAGCCCCTCGATGTTTACTACATCGCTGGGTGTTGTATCATCTGCAAACATTGAAATTATGCCCTGCATACTTGAATCCAGACCATTAATATATATCAAAAACAGCAGTGATTCTAATACATCCCTCCGATCTGGAAAACAACTATTCAGCACTACTCTCTATTCTGTCGCTTATCCAATTTTGTATCCACGCTGCCACTGCCCATTTAATGCAAAGGACTTTAATTTGATTGACAAATAATGACCCCCTCCGGGGAGAGAACACAAGAGGTGATCGTCTCCCTGGACGCAGAAAAGGCCTTCGACAGAGTCGAATGGGAATACCTCATAGAGGTACTGGAGCGGTTCGGGCTTGGAACAGGGTTCACCGCTTGGGTAAAGCTCCTATACAACGCTCCAATGGTGAGTGTACGGACCAACAATACCAACTCCCAATACTTCCAGCTGCACAGGGGCACCAGACAAGGATGCCCACTGTCCCCGCTGCTGTTCGCACTAGCAATCGAAGCGCTAGCAATCGCGCTCAGGGCAGCAGAAAATTGGAGGGGGATCCGAAGGGGAGGCAGAGAGCACAGTCTCACTCTACGCAGATGATCTGCTCCTCTACATCTCGGACCCACAAAGCAGCATGGACGGAATCATCGCGCTCCTGAAAGAGTTTGGAGCCTTCTCGGGCTACAAACTCAACATGAGCAAAAGCGAGATCTTCCCAGTACACCCGCAAGGAGGGGGGGGGGGGGGGGGCGGGGGGGGGGGGGGGGGGGGGGCGGGGGGGGGGGGGGGGGGGCGGGCGGGGGGTGCAGCTCTAAAGGGGCTGCCGTTCAAACAAGCCCGACACAAATTCCGCTACCTGGGGATCCAAATAGCCCATGACTGGAAAGGGATCCACAAATGGAACCTCACCAGCCTGACGGAGGAAGTAAAAAAGGACCTGCAAAGATGGAATATACTCCCACTCTCCCTCGCGGGGAGAATCCAGACGATCAAAATGAACGTACTGCCCAGGTTCCTCTTCCTGTTTAGATCCATTCCGATCTACATCCCCAAGGCCTTTTTCAAAGTGCTGGACAAACTTATCATGGCGTTCGTATGGGGAGGTAAAAATGCTAGGATCCCAAAGAAGGTCCTACAAAAAACAAAATCCAGGGGGGCGCTAGCCCTCCCGAATCTACAATTCTACCACTGGGCAGCAATAGCCGAGCGAGTAAGGGGATGGATCCAGAAGCCAGAAGCTGAGTGGGTGCGTGTGGAGGAGGCCTCCTGCATGGGACCTCCCTCCGGGCCCTCGCCACGGCAGCACTCCCATCCCCACCCAAAAAACACTCCAGCAGCCCAGTGGTGACAGCCACCCTCTAATCCTGGAACCAACTGCGGCAGCAATTTGGCCTGACCAAAATGTCGGACAAGGCTCCCATCTGCAACAACCATAGGTTCACACCAGCACTGACTGACGCCACCTTCAAAAGGTGGAGGCAGGACGGGGGGACACTGACAGTCAGGGACCTATACATGGACGACAGGATCGCAACACTGGACGAACTGACAGAGAAATTTCGGCTAGCTGGGGGAACGAGCTAATGTACCTGCAGCTCAAAAACTTCCTACGAAAGGAGACAAGGACGTACCCACAACCGCCACGACAGACACTACTGGAAGACCTACTGGACGCAAGTATCCGAGAGAAAGGGAACTGTAGCGACATGTATTTTTTTTATAAATGTTTTTTATTGAGTTTTCATATTTTATATATGACAAATTACAAATTATTAGAGAGAAAAAAAAAGAAAACACAAAAATTTAGCATGAATATTTACAGGTAAGCATCTTCATAACAACAATTGTGGCCGCCCCCTTTAGCCAGCATACATATTTTACATTCCCCAATATGGCCGAGGCACATGTTTATAGGCATTTATTTATAGTTTGGTTTTGGGCCTTGGCTTGCCAGCAAACCCCCATAACGAGCCCGTAACCCCCCCCCCCCGGCTACCCTCCCCCGATTCCCGTCCATTTTCCCCTGATTCTTGGCCACCCGACTATTCTTCCTCTTGTACGTTGGCCACAAACAGGTCCCGGAACAGTTGCATGAATGGCTCCCACGTTCTGTGGAAGCCGTCGTCCGACCCTCGGATGGCGAATTTGATTTTCTCCATTTGGAGAGATTCCGAGAGGTCGGACAGCCAGTCTGCAGCTCTGTGCGGTGCTGCTGACCGCCAGCCAAACAGGATTCTACGGCGGACGATCAGGGAGGCAAAGGCAAGGGCGTCCGCCCTCCTCCCCAGGAATAGATCTGTCTGGTCTGAAACCCCGAAGACCGCCACTATCGGGCATGGCTCCACCCTCACCCCCACCACTTTGGACATAGCCACGAAGAAGGCTGTCCAGTACTCCACAAGTCTGGGGCAAGACCAGAACATGTGGGCGTGGTTGGCTGGGCCTCTTTGGCACCGCTCGCATCTGTCCTCCACCTCCGGGAAGAACCTACTCATACGGTTTCTCGTTAAGTGGGCTCTATGTACCACTTTTAGTTGCGTCAGGCTGAGCCTTGCGCACGTGGAGGTGGAGTTGACCCTATGCAGTGCTTCGCTCCAGAGTCCCCACCCTATCTCCATCCCCAGGTCGTCCTCCCATTTCCTTCTTGTTGCGTCCAGTACGGTGTCGTCCCTATCTACCAGTCGGCCATACATGTCACTACAGTTCCCTTTCTCTAGGATACTTGCGTCCAGTAGGTCTTCCAGTAGTGTCTGTCGTGGCGGTTGTGGGTACGTCCTTGTCTCCTTTCGTAGGAAGTTTTTGAGCTGCAGGTACCGTAGCTCGTTCCCCCCAGCTAGCTGAAATTTCTGTCAGTTCGTCCAGTGTTGCGATCCTGTCGACCGTGTATAGGTCCCTGACTGTCAGTGTCCCCCCATCCTGCCTCCACCTTTTGAAGGTGGCGTCAGTCAGTGCTGGTTTGAACCTATGGTTGTTGCAGATGGGAGCCTTGTCCGACATTTTGTACAGGCCAAATTGCTGCCGCAGTTGGTTCCAGGATTGGAGGGTGGCTGTCACCACTGGGCTGCTGGAGTGTTTTTTGGGTGGGGATGGGAGTGCTGCCATGGCGAGGGCCCGGAGGGAGGTTCCCATGCAGGAGGCCTCCTCCGCACGCACCCACTCGGCTTCTGGCTCCTGGATCCATCCCCTTACTCGCTCGGCTGTTGCCGCCCAGTGGTAGAATTGTAGATTCGGGAGGGCTAGCCCCCCCCTGGATTTTGTTTTTTGTAGGACCTTCTTTGGGATCCTAGCATTTTTACCCCCCCCATACGAACGCTATGATAAGTTTGTCCAGCGCTTTGAAAAAGGCCTTGGGGATGTAGATCGGAATGGATCTAAACAGGAAGAGGAACCTGGGCAGTACGTTCATTTTGATCGTCTGGACTCTCCCCGCGAGGGAGAGCGGGAGTGTGTTCCATCTTTGCAGGTCCTTTTTAACTTCCTCTGTCAGGCTGGTGAGGTTCCATTTGTGGATCCCTTTCCAGTCATGGGCTATTTGGATCCCCAGGTAGCGGAATTTATGTCGGGCTTGTTTGAACGGCAGCCCCTTTAGTGCTGCACCCCCGCCCGCCCCCCCCCCCCACCCGCCCCCCCCCCCCCCCCCCCCCCGCCCCCCCCCCCCCCCCCCCCCCCCCCCCCCCCCTTGCGGGTGTACTGGGAAGATCTCGCTTTTGCTCATGTTGAGTTTGTAGCCCGAGAAGGCTCCAAACTCTTTCAGGAGCGCGATGATTCCGTCCATGCTGCTTTGTGGGTCCGAGATATAGAGGAGCAGATCATCGGCATAGAGTGAGACTCTGTGCTCTCTACCTCCCCTTCGGATCCCCCTCCAATTTTTTGCTGCCCTGAGCGCGATTGCTAGCGGTTCGATTGCTAGTGCGAACAGCAGCGGGAACAGTGGGCATCCTTGTCTGGTGCCCCTGTGCAGCTGGAAGTATTGGGAGTTGGTATTGTTGGTCCGTACACTCGCCATGGGAGCATTGTATAGGAGCTTTACCCAAGCGGTGAACCCTGTTCCCAGCCCGAACCGCTCCAGTACCTCTATGAGGTATTTCCATTCGACTCTGTCGAAGGCCTTTTCTGCGTCCAGGGAGACGATCACCTCTTGTGTTCTCTCCCCGGAGGGGGTCATTATCACGTTCAGCAGGCGCCTGATGTTCGCGGTAAGCTGTCTACCTTTGACGAAGCCCGTCTGGTCCTCTGTGACCACCTCAGGTACACAGTCTTCTAGCCTTTTGGCTAGGATTTTGGCCAGTATTTTGGCATCTGCGTTCAGCAGAGATATGGGTCTGTATGACCCACATTCCGTTGGGTCTTTGTCTTTCTTAGGTATCAGCGAGATTGAGGCCTGTGCTAACGTGGGTGGCAGTGTGCCCCTAGCTAGCGAGTCTGTGAACATCTCCCGCAGGTGCGGGGCCAGCGCTGTCGCAAATTTTTTGTAGAAGTCTGCCGGGAATCCGTCCGGTCCCGGCGCCTTCCCCGTCTGCATGGAGCTAATGCTCTCCATGATCTCTCCCAGTGCTAGTGGTGCTTCCAGATCCCGTTTTCTGCCCTCTCCCACGACTGGTATGTCCAGTCCATCAAGAAACCGGTTCATCCCAGCCTTCCCCGTTGGGGGCTCTGAGGTGTACAGCTCTTGGTAGAAGGCCTTGAAGGTTTTGTTAATCCTCTCTGGTTCTGTTTCCCACGTGCCTCTGGTACCTCTGATTTGCGCAATTTCTCTGCTGGCTGCCTGCTTTCTCAGCTGGTGTGCCAACAGGCGGCTGGCTTTGTCTCCGTGTTCGTACAGGGCCCCGCGTGCCTGGCGGAGTTGGTGTACTGCTTTCCTGGTGGAGAGCAGGTCAAAGTTCCTTTGTAATTCTTTTCGCTCCGCCAGGAGCTCTACGGTCGGGGCCTCGGAGTATTTACGGTCTACCTCCAGTATGGAGTCGACCAGCTTCTGCCTAGCCACCCTTTCCTCCCTATCTCTTTGCGCTTTGTAGGCAATGATTTCCCCTCTTAGTACGGCCTTAAGCGCTTCCCAGAACGTGGAGGATGAGACCTCCCCGTTTTGGTTGTTCTCCGTGTATTCCGCTATGGCCCGCGCTATCCTTTCGCTGAAGGCCTTGTCAGCTAGTAAGGCACCGTCCAACCTCCATGTGGGGCGCTGGGCCCTTCCCGTCTCCAGCCGCACGTCCATGTAGTGTGGGGCGTGGTCTGATATCACAATTGCGGAGTATTCCACCTTGTCTATCCCTGGAAGCACCGTTTTCCCCACCACAAAGAAGTCAATTCTGGTGTACACATTGTGTACTGGGGAGAAGAAGGAGAATTATTTCTCCCCCGGGTGGGCAGACCTCCAGGGGTCCACTGCTCCAGACTGCTCCATAAAGTGACTGAGTTCCCTTGCCATGCTTGAGGTTTTCCCCGTTCTGGGGTTTGATCTGTCCGTCTTTGGATCCTGTACACAGTTGAAGTCCCCCCCCATGATTAGTCGGTGCGTCGCTATGTCCGGGATTTCTGCTATGGTCTTTTGGATGAAGCTCGTGTCGTCCCAGTTGGGCGCGTACACGTTGACTAGAACTACCGGCGCCCCATCCAGGGCCCCGCTGACCATGACATACCGTCCCCCTGGGTCTGTAACCGTCTTTGTCGCCCTAAACATTGTCCTCTTGCCAATCAGGATCGCCACCCCCCTGGCCCTTGTCCCATAACAGGAATGATAGGTTTGTCCCACTCAGCCCTTTCTTACCCGCAGTTGGTCCTGCTCCCTCAGGTGCGTCTCTTGGAGGAAGACTATGTCGGCCCTCATGTTTCTGAGGTGGGTGAGGACTCTAGATCTCTTCACTGGGCCGTTAAGTCCCCTTACGTTCCAGGTGACTATCCTGGTGGGGGGCTTCTGCCCCCTCGCTCCTGTGGGATTAACCATATTTGTCCGGTGGACGCGCCCCTGCCCTCTGGGGTTTCCCTTTGTTAGGGGGCCGTCCAGGATGGCCACTATCACTGCTCTCCCCATGCGGTCGGGTCTCTGCACTCCGGGGTTTCCCCTTGTCCCGGGGGCACCCGCCATGGCCGTCCACTGTGTGTCCGCCACGCGGGTAGTCCCCTGCACTCCGGGGGGCCTCTTCGCTCACAGACCGTACTGGGTGGGTGCTTGCAGCGGTTCCCTGTTTCGGGCCCTTGGTTGTGGCACTTTGTGGCCCTGTTCCTTTTCTGGCCTCTTTTGTCCCTTTGTCCCTGCATTTCCCCTCCCTGGTCTCTCGCACCCAGAGTGCCCACCCCCCCCCCCCCGCTCTCTCCCTTTTCCCCCCTCCCCTCTATACCCCTCCTTTGCCCCTCTATCCCCTATTCCTGTCCCCATTTGCTCCCCCGTCTTTGATGGGTGATCCCCCCCCTCCCCTGCCTGGCGCCTTCCCCCCTGTTGGGGGTGCGCTGCGGCCCAGCTTTGTTGCGTGCCCCCGTCGCTAGCTTTCCTGCTAGCGCAGTGGCTCCCCTCTCGGAGGTTGCTGTCTCGCTTCTCCTCTCCCTTCTCCAATACTCCCGTTCCCTCGTGCTGGGGCCTGGCCTCCCACCTGGAGCGGTCCCTTGGGCAGTGGGTTGTTTTTTGTTCTGGGTGTTCCTGCCAGGGGGGGAGGGGGCTGGCTTTGCCTCGCCCCTCCCCACCCCCCCGTTGGCATGTCGTTTCTCCTTGCCATGGGCCCCTCGTCCCTACCTCCCATGGCGTTTTTCCAGCCCGTACTCCTTGACGAACCTATTCGCCTCAGCAGGGGCTGTAAAGAAATATTCCTTGTTTTGGTATGTGACCCAGAGTTTTGCTGGGTACAGCATACCAAAACGCACTTTGCTTTTGTAGAGAGCTGCTTTCGCTCTGTTGAACTCAGCCCGTCTCATAGTTATGTCCGATCCAAGATCCTCGTAGACTCGGATGGCGTGCCCGTTCCATTTGCAGGCTCTATTTTCCTTGGCCCAGCGCAGGATTGTCTCCCTATCCCGGTACCGGTGCAGTTTGGCTATGACTGCTCTCGGTTGTTCCCCTGTCTTGGGCTTCGGGCGCGGTAACCGATGGGCTCTGTCCACTTCCGGTGGGGTGGGAAAAGTGTCCCCCCCCCCCACTAAGGAGCCCAGCATCGCAGCCACGAATGTTGTGGGGTTTCCGCCCTCGATCCCCTCTGGCAGGCCCATTATCCTAACATTTTGCGTTCGCGAGCTGTTCTCCTGGTCGTCTATCCTGCCCTTCAGGCTCCCCTGTGTTGCACCCAGTCTCGCCACTTCCCTCTCCAGGGCCGTGACCCGGTCGCTCATGTCGGTCGCTGCTTTCTCCAGCTCTTTAATGGTTGCCTCATGGGCTGCCAGTTTCTCCCCTTGGGCATCCACTTTCTCCTCCAATCTGGTCAGAGCCTGCTGCACCCCTGACATGGCCCTGGCCACTGCTGTCTGTACTGCGGCCTCTCCGTCCGCTTTCAACTCTGCCTTGATTGCCTGCAGCTGCTCCCTCACCACCTCGGCAAAGGCTGCCTTCCAATTCACGCCCCCCTCTAACCCCAGGGGAGAGGGTACCTGTCTGTCCAGCTCTTTTTGATGCGGCGATACATCCTTCCTGCCGCTTCGTGTGTTCATTCGTTCGCCCGAGCTGGCTTGCCCTTTGCCCCGTCTACTTCTGGTGCCCCCTTTCTCTTGGCTCCCTTCTGGCATTTTTTTCTCCCCCTTCCCTTTTGTAGCGACATGTATGACCGACTAGTAGAAAGGGACGACACCGTACTGGACGCAACAAGAATGAAACGGGAGGACGACCTGAGGATTGAGATAGGGTGGGGACTCTGGAGTGAAGCACTCTGGAGGTGGAGGGTCAACTCCACCTCCACATGCGCAAGGCTCAGCCTGACGCAACTAAAAGTGGTACATAGAGCCTACTTAACAAGAAACCGTATGAGTAGGTTCTTCCCGGAGGTGGAGGACAGATGTGAACGGTGCCAAAGAGGCCCGGCCAACCACGCCCACATGTTCTGGTCTTGCCCCAGACTTGTGGAGTACTGGACAGCCTTCTTCGAGGCTATGTCCAAAATGGTGGGGGTAAGGGTGGAGCCATGCCCGATAGTGGCGGTCTTCGGGGTTTCAGACCAGCCAGATCTATTCCTGGGGAGGAGGGCGGACGCCCTTGCCTTTGCCTCCTTGATCGCCCGCCGTAGAATCCTGTTTGGCTGGCGGTCAGCAGCACCGCCCAGAGCTGCAGACTGGCTGTTCGACCTCTCGGAATCTCTCCAAATGGAGAAAATCAAATTCGCCATCCGAGGGTCGGACGACGGCTTCCACAGAACGTGGAGCCATTCATGCAATTGTTCCGGGACCTGTTTGTGGCCAACGTACAAGAGGAAGAATAGTCGGGTGGCCAAGAATCAGGGGGAAATGGACGGGAATCGGGGGAAGGTAGCCGGGGGGGGGAGGGCTACGGGTTCGTTATGGGGGTTTGATGGCTAGCTAAGGCCCAAAACCAAACTGTAAATAAATGCCTATAAACATGTGCCTCGGCCATATTGGGGAATGTAAAATATGTATGCCGGCTAAAGGGGGCGTTGTTATCACAGTTGTTATTACGAAGATGCTTACCTGTAAATATACATGTTAATTTCTGCATGTTTTTTATTTTTTTTTTATCTCTCTAATAATTTGTTATTTGTTCAATATAAAATATGAAAACTCAATAAAAAAACATTTTTTTTTTAAAATTTGGTTGACAAGACTATCATGTGATAGATGATCAAATGCCTTTTGAAAGTCCATACACACATCAATCACACTTCGCCAACTTTACTTCAGCACTGGCATTTCTTCCAATTTCTAGTGGTTAATTTAAAAATAAACACATACTTTGAGAACAGAAGTACCTGGTAAGCTCTTCTTTGACCTTCATAGGTTCACTGGGATAAAACTTCGCTCTGAAGCACATGGTATATGGAGGCTGAGCTGCAATATTTCAAAGAAACAAGTGAAATTAAATCAATAGTTTTGCATTTCTGGAAAAAAACAATTATTCAAAATATTCTTAGCCAAACATTACCTCATGCAATTATGAGCTCTGTAATTTCAATCATTGCTGTGGACAAGAAAGCTTATTGATAAAAATGGGATAAAGATGCATGAAAAGGTAGCTTCAAAGCAGGGTGCATGTCAGTAAAGAAAATATACATAACATTTTACTTCTCATGATTCTAGCTCGCTACATTACATATTATTTGCATACAATAAGTCCCATTTTCAATGCAAATTTTTGCTTTGTGTTACACCCCTTGACCAACAACATATTAAATTCTGCTGATCTGCTGTAAATCATTTATACCTTATGCATACTTCCATAGAAGGGTGCCCACACATCAGACAACCTTCCACCAAAAAAGGCCTGGTAAGAGATCTATAACCAGTAGATCGGACGCATCCACCGACAATTGGACAGAAATGAAGCAGAAGATAGTGAGCAGCTGGACACTGGAAGTCAGAGTTCAGAGATCTGGAGCCCAAAAGAGAAAATCTCGAGAATAAATCCCACAGAAAAGTCAATAGGAGACAATAGGATGACATCCGGGCAATAGTTAGGGATGATATTGGTGCTATGGAGGATAAGGTTGAATCCATTTGGGTGGAAATCAGGAATAGTAACGCGAAAAAGTCACTGATAGGAGTAGTCTATCGGCCACCAAATAGTAACGTTATGGTGGGGCAGGCAATAAACAAAGAGATAACTGATGCATGTAGAAATGGTACAGCAGTTATCATGGGGGATTTTAATCTACATGTCGATTGGTTTAACCAGGTCGGTCAAGGCAACCTTGAGGAGGAGTTTATAGAATGTATCCGCGATAGTTTCCTAGAACAGTATGTAATGGAACCTACGAGGGAACAAGCGGTCCTAGATCTTGTCCTGTGTAATGAGACAGGATTGATTCATGATCTCATAGTTAGGGATCCTCTCGGAAGGAGCGATCACAATATGGTGGAATTTAAAATACAGATGGAGGGTGAGAAGGTAAAATCAAATACTAGTGTTTTGTGTTTAAACAAAGGAGATTACAATGGGATGAGAGAAGAACTAGCTAAGGTAGACTGGGAGCAAAGACTTTATGGTGGAACAGTTGAGGAACAGTGGAGAACCTTCCAAGCAATTTTTCACAGTGCTCAGCAAAGGTTTATACCCACAAAAAGGAAGGACGGTAGAAAAAGTGAAAATCGACCGTGGATATCTAAGGAAATAAGGGAGAGTATCAAATTGAAGGAAAAAGCATACAAAGTGGCAAAGATTGGTGGGAGACTAGAGGACTGGGAAATATTTAAGGGACAACAGAAAGCTACTAAAAAAGCTATAAAGAAGAGTAAGATAGAGTATGAGAGTAAACTTGCTCAAAATATAAAAGCAGACAGCAAAAGTTTTTACAAATATATAAAGCAAAAAAAGAGTGGCTAAGGTAAATATTGGTCCTTTAGAGGATGAGAAGGGAGTTTTAATAATGGGAGATGAGGAAATGGCTGAGAAACTGAACAGGTTTTTTGGGTCGGTCTTCACAGTGGAAGACACAAATAACATGCCAATGACTGATAGAAATGAGGTTATGACAGGTGATGACCTTGAGAGGATTGTTATCACTAAGGAGGTAGTGATGGGCAAGCTAATGGGGCTAAAGGTAGACAGGTCTCCTGGCCCTGATGGAATGCATCCCAGAGTGCTAAAAGAGATGGCTAGGGAAATTGCAGATGCACTAGTGATAATTTAACGAAATTCACTAGACTCTGGGGTGGTCCCGGTGGATTGGAAATTAGCAAACGTGACACCACTGTTTAAAAAAGGAGGTAGGCAGAGAGCAGGAAATTATAGGCCAGTGAGCTTAACGTCGGTAGTAGGGAAGATGCTGGAATCTATCATCAAGGAAGAAATAGCGAGGCATCTGGATAGAAATTGTCCCATTGGGCAGACGCAGCATGGGTTCATAAAGGGCAGGTTGTGCCTAACTAATTTAGTGGAATTTTTTGAGGACATTACCAGTGCAGTAGATAACGGGGAGCCGATGGATGTGGTATATCTGGATTTCCAGAAAGCTTTTGACACGGTGCCACACAAAAGGCTGCTGCATAAGATAAAGATGCATGGCATTAAGGGTAAAGTAGTAGCATGGATAGAGGATTGGTTAATTAATAGAAAGCAAAGAGTGGGGATTAATGGGTGTTTCTCTCGTTGGCAATCAGTAGCTAGTGGTGTCCCTCAGGGATCCGTGTTGGGCCCACAATTGTTCACAATTTACATAGATGATTTGGAGTTGGGGACCAAGGGCAATGTGTCCAAGTTTGCAGATGACACTAAGATGAGTGGTAAAGCGAAAAATGCAGAGGATACTGGAAGTCTGCAGAGGGATTTGGATAGGTTAAGTGAATGGGCTAGGGTCTGGCAAATGGAATACAATGTTGACAAATGTGAGGTTATCCATTTTGGTAGGAATAACAGCAAACGGGATTATTATTTAAACAATAAAATATTAAAGCATGCTGCTGTGCAGAGAGACCTGGGTGTGCTAGTGCATGAATCACAGAAAGTTGGTTTACAGGTGCAACAAGTGATTAAGAAGGCAAATGGAATTTTGTCCTTCATTGCTAGAGGGATGGAGTTTAAGACTAGGGAGGTTATGCTGCAATTGTATAAGGTGTTAGTAAGGCCACACCTGGAGTATTGTGTTCAGTCTTGGTCTCCTTACTTGAGAAAGGACGTACTGGCACTGGAGGGTGTGCAGAGGAGATTCACGAGGTTAATCCCAGAGCTGAAGGGGTTGGATTACGAGGAGAGGTTGAGTAGACTGGGACTGTACTCATTGGAATTTAGAAGGATGAGAGGGGATCTTATCGAAACATTTAAAATTATGAAGGGAATAGATAGGATAGATGCGGGCAGGTTGTTTCCACTGGTGGGTGACAGCAGAACTAGGGGACATAGCCTCAAAATAAGGGGAAGTAGATTTAGGACTGAGTTTAGGAGGAACTTCTTCACCCAAAGGGTTGTGAATCTATGGAATTCCTTGCCCAGTGAAGCAGTTGAGGCTCCTCCATTAAATGTTTTTAAGGTAAAGATAGATAGTTTTTTGAAGAAAAAAGGGATTAAGGGTTATGGTGTTCGGGCCGGAAAGTGGAGCTGAGTCCAGAAAAGATCAGGCATGATCTCATTGAATGGCGGAGCAGGCTCGAGGAGTCAGATGGCCTACTCCTGCTCCCAGTTCTTATGTTCTTATGTTCTAAAGAGGCTGAGCATGGGACATGGTATGCCCAGAATACAAGAAAATGGAAATGAGCCAGAGAGAAAAAGGTGAAGTGTGCATCTGAAAAGAGGCTAACAGAAGATCAGGCGTACAAAGAGATTAGACACAGACAGGACAGTTATATCAGAGTAGGACCTGGAGCATCCACTTACCACAATGAGCTATGGTACCATCCACTACAATAATTTACATACTAGGTGGCCACCATAATTTCAACCCCCAAACAGTGACCTAAATCTCTGACCTTGCACCCAAGTATATGCAATAAGAATAATGCAAGGTTATGAATATGTAAGTGAAATACCATTATTAAAGCAATCAAAACATATGAAGACTTTTCGCAATTGTTTGAAGCGTTATCAGTAGTGATCAAATGTAAATATCATAATGTGTTGACTTTGATGTTACAAGATAGGACTTTCTACAACTTAAGTCCATATCTGAATGTTTAGCATATTATACTACAAAAGTTCAGGCATGACTTTTGACAATCAGGAAGTTCTATCTGTACATGTTGCTTCTGGTCTACACTGAATTTAATAATCTTGATCAATGGTGACAGAAAAATGGCACTCTCTTTTAGGATGGTCAGAGAAACAAGATAAAAAAAGATGGCTTTAATTATCAATAACTTTTTTTTAAGTTCTCCTTTTGAGGGGAAAAACATACATAACACTGTACAGTGATATCCTCATTTCCATGCAAGCCTAATGGCACTGCTATTTTTCTGTAGTCACGGCACTGTTTGTATTTATAAGTCAACTGCATCAGACATTTTCTCAAATCTTTGAAATTTTGCTGCATACCAATTTACAACCTTATCACAGTCACTCAGTACGATACTGTAAAATGCTTGAAACACTTGTCTGTTGACAATCAAACCATGGAATTTCACAGCCCATCTACTTTGATGGCAAAATAATGAATACTGATTAACAAATTGTTCAGAATCTTTTTCATGGAGGAGAATCAACTTTTTGGAGGCTCAGAATTGTAAAAGTAACAGCTTTTCTGCTATCTCTGGGATATGCTGAACAAACTAAACAGAATCCCTGCTCCAGATGGACTGCAGCCACATATTTTAAAAGAATTTAGAGAAGAAATAGCAGAGGCATTACTACTCTTATTTAATATTTTGTTAGAAAAAAGGTGTAGTACCAGGAGACTGGTAGAAAGTCATTATAATTCTTATATTTAAGACCGGGGAACAAAACATATCCAAGAATTATAGGCCTGTCAGCTTAACATCAGTAGTAGCAAAAATAATGGAATCCGCACGAAAGGAGAGAATCAAAGAACACCTAGAAATAAGAAATACAGTAAATGAACAGTCAGCATGGATTTCATGCTTGCCCAACCTTATTAAGGTAACAGACAGTGAAAGAATAGAAAGACTAAAGAAAAAGGCTAGAGCAGGTGAAGTCTGGGACAAATGGGAGGATAATGCTAGTTGGCTTCAAGAAAAAAATGGGAGTGGGAGTGGCAGAAGATGGAAATCAGTGTTCTGTAAATATCAGTGCTGGGAGCACTGCAGGTCACAATTTAGATTAATGATTTGGACTTTAGAATCAAATACGTAATCTTTAAGCTCGCTGATGACTCCAAATGGGGGGACAGTGGTCAATACTGAAGAGGACAGCAACAAATTACAGGAGGACATGAGGAAACTTGCTGAATGGACACACAGTTGGCAAAATGAAGTTCAACACAGATAAATGCAAGGTAGCCCATTTTGGTAAGAAGAATAAGAGGACCACTTATTACTTACAAAGTGTTGGTCTGGGTGAATTAGAGGAACAAAACTTTGTCAGAGTACGCTAATCATTAAAAGTTACACCACGTACCAGCAAGGCCATAAAAATGACAAACCAAGCACTAGGTTTCATTTCTAGAGGAACGGAATTGAAAAGTAAAGAAGTTATGCTCAACTTGGTCAAGAGTACTTACTCCATGCAGTTCTGGGCACCAAATTATAAAAAGGATGTGGAGATCCTGCAGAGGGCTGAGAGAATGTTTTGACAATAAATGCATAGGTATATATATCAGGAAACACTGGGTCAGGAGTTTCCGCCCCCATCAACATTGGGTGGGTTCGGCAACAAAAGAAGAAAATATCACGAGAAGGCCAAAGTTGACTTTTACGTCAGCAAGAAAGCTTGCCGTGATTGTCCCCTCCTCCCAGCAGTGGCGGGCTGCATTTTCCATTTGAACCTCATTTGAATACATTTGTTTCTCATTCTCAGGCCTATACGGCAGAATCATACCTTCCCATCAAATAGTCCATCTACGGTGGCATGATGCCGGAATGGCACAAATCATGACTGACTTCAAAAGACATGCAGCTGGACGTGAGTGCAGCGATCACGATGCAGCTCCGCAAACTAAGGGGGCTGATTTGGAGACGACAAGGCTCTGACTGGGAGCAACCGGTATTTGACTCGGTGGAGGGTTGGGGTGGAGGGGTTGGTCTGATTGGGGGTTACCATCCTTTGAATCTGGACAGACCAGAGCAATGCTGGAGCAAAACCCAGGGTTACACTTGAAGGATATTGAGAGGCTAGTCATTGGGAGGCGTGGGGTTGGATATCCTACTGCGGTACAGGGAAAAAGCCTTGCACAAGGTCTCTGGCATCCCAGCTGTGTTGGCCTTGTTGCATTGCAATGTTGACACAATCACCTCAGACTTAAGGCGGATGAATTCCTCCACGCAGCATTTCAATCCAAGGAGTGTTCCTGATTTTCCCAAGTTTGCCTTTGGAGTTCCAGCCACCTGGAGATGACCGATTCCAGAGGCTTGTCATCTGACTGGGACTCCGCATATTCCTGGCCTCCAGCAATCCTCCGAGTGCCAGCACCCTGGACGTCCCTGTCTTCCCTTGCTGTGGATCAGAGAGTGTGATGTGCTCACCATATTGTGAGCTTGAGGCTACTATAAAACTAGCTCCCACCAAGATGTGTGTGTCTGCACTGGTGGAGGATGCGGGTGAGGGCTGTGTTGGGTCTTCAATGTGGGGGTCTGAGAATTCCTTTTCTGTACAGCTCTCGAGGCTGGAGTTGAGGAACTGGCTGGTGGACTCCATGGGCTGCTTCCAAGAAGTGCCTGCAACAGAAAGGAGATGTCATTACTGCATGGCAGCAGCCTTTAGGAACAGGAGCACTGTTGTCTGATAGATCCTCACTTGGTTTGTCACCACCAACTTAACCATCAGCTCAGGAGCAGACGATGTCCTCCCCAGCCAGCTGGGTGGCCCTGTCCTCGAAGTCCATGAGGACGTTCAGCTCTGGCATCCCTCTGTCTTTTTGAACTCTCCCCCTTTCTGTGAACCAATTTTTCCTGCAATTTGTCCTGCATGGAAACAGATGGAGAGATTGAAAATAGGACACATGCCAGGGACGATGTTGTGTAAGGATGGTGAGTGAGACCAGCAAGGTGATAAGGACACAACCCACAGACGAGATGAAAATGCGTGTGGGAGAGCAACTGGTGGTGTCCCTTGAGCTGGCAGTGAGTGAGGTCCCTGTGGATGTGTGATTGATCTGAGAGTGATGAGAAGAGTGACTTTTTAAAAAATTTGTTCATGGGATGTAGGCGTTGCAGGCTGTGCCAGCATTTATTTCCCTTGAGGGGACAGTTAAGTGTCAACCACATTGCTGTGGGTCTGGAGTCATGTAAGGATGGCAGATTTCCTTCCCTGAAGGACAATAATGAACCAGATGGGTTTTTGCAATAAATGGTTTCACAGTCATCATTAGATTTTTAATTCCAGATTTTTTATTGAGTTTAAAGTCCATCACCTGCTGTGGTGGGTTTCGAACCTGGGTCCCCAGATCATTATCCTGAGTCTCTGGATTACTAGTCCAATGATAATACTATGTGCCACAGCCTCACCATGACTTTCCTGTGGCAGAATGGAGGAGATCATTCATGCTCTTCCTGCACTGGATGGCTGTCCTCTTCCACAGGGGGTTAGTGCTGACCACCATTGCCACCACCTCCCATACTGGGCTGGTGATCTTGTTGGCTGGTTTTCTTTCTGTGCGTGGGTAGAGGACATCATATCAGGCCTCTACTGCATCCAAGAGTCTCTCCAGGGAGGTGTCCAAGAATTTGGGGGTGGATTTCTCGACAACCATCACTTCCCGGTGACCTAGAAAATGTGACTGATGTGCGCTGGGCAGCCTTGAAATTTGGCACCCCAATGTGCTAAATTGCAGTGCTGAGGCGATAGTGGGGCTGTTGAATCAGAGGCCACCCAGCCAGCATTGAGGTTTGAAATGCGCAGATGAACATTTTTGGCACGAAGTGGCACACTATTGGTGGGAAAAGCTACCGTTGCCATCAGCAGCTCAATGTTGCTTTCCCTGCCCACCACCAGTCTTGTTGATATCCGGGGAAACCTTGCCCTCTGCCTCCTTTTGTAGCCATCTGGGGTAGCCACATCCCGATTCCAAAATGGACACTCGCAAAGAGTGCAGGGAAAAATGGACAGGGCTAGAGAAAACAAGCAGGTGCAAGGTTTCCTGTGTATTAGGACCTGCAGAATGCAGACAGAACTGAAACCAATAGCCATTAGCAATGAGTTATCTCCGGGGACAAAAAGAAACAATGAAACAATCGAGACCAGGACAGACTCCCAGGCGGCAGTGGAAGCAAAAACAAAGGCAGGCCAACGGTCACATAGGGCCCGCCAAATGATCGGGGAACAACCCCGGTATTGGAGAAAATCAATACGAACAATTGGGACATGGTCCAATTAATTGGGACCAAATCCGGGGTCCGCGAAAACCCTGGTGGCTATAAAAGAGTCCCCAAGGTCAGTTCGCTCTCTTGGAGGCTCTTGGAAGATTTCTTCACCTTCACCTTGGCATTTGGCTCTCAGTGACGAGAGGCCGCCAAGCACCAGCCAAGTAAGTCTAAGGTCAACGCACGCTACGAGATAGGCGCTCCTAGCTACTATTCTATACCAGTTCGAAGCCAGCAGTATCAGAACCGGACAACGGCCATTGTTCCTCTGACTGAGTGGGCCACTCGAAGCTAAGTATAGGCTTTTAGTAGTAGTTGTAGTTTAGCGAGTAGAGTTTATGCATGAGTAATAATTGACTGTGTGTGTAAATAAATGTGTATTGATTTCAAACTTACTAACTGGTGTATCGGGTCATTGATCAGTATTCGGCTTTGAACCCTGTGGTGGTATCAGAAAGATACCTGGCGACTCTTGAGCAAAGGTAATTAAAACAGAGCAAATTAAGGGAAAGCATAACGAGCAACACTTTTTCCTTAAAAAAGGAAACCGAGGCATCACCTGATAGAGGTCTTTAGATTTCTGAAAGGTTTTGATAAGAGTGGATACAGATAGAATATTTCCTCTTGTGGGAAGAGCATAACTAGAGGCCATTAATACAAGGTCGTCACCAAAAAATCCAATACAAAATTCAGAAGAAACTTCTTTATCCAAAGAGTGATGAGACCAGCCTCCCCGAACAGGCGCCGGAATGTGGCGACTAGGGGCTTTTCACAGTAACTTCATTTGAAGCCTACTTGTGACAATAAGCGATTTTCATTTCATTTCAGAATGTGAACCTAGACAAGCATTTGAGGGAGAAGAGAATAGATGGTTACGATGGTAGATTTAGAAAAGAAATAAGGATGAGTGGCACATAAACAACTGCATGGACTGGTTATGCCGATAGCCTGTTTCTGTGCCAAATGTAAGAATCACCATTTAGGCCAGGTACCACAGGCCGGTCAAAACATATGAGACTGTACCCCTGCTGGATTTTATATTGTTATCAGACCACCCTTATCCTTATGTGATCAGTAAATTTCAGCATCAATGAGAAGATAAGCAAACTGGTCCAGTAAGTTAACTGCACAGGCTGTTAAGCCTCCAATACTGAAGAGAGGAAGCACTAGTTCACTATGAACCAAAATTAGCTGCCTGCCATATTGGCATAGACCAAATATAAGACATCCAGAGTCCAAAACTGAAGCATTTGTTCGGAAGGAATTGTAAAATTATTGAACAGAGATGATTATGTTCGTCCGTGTGGGGTTTGCACATTCTCCCCGTGTCTGCGTGGGTTTCGCCCCCACAACCCAAAAATGTGCAGGGTAGGTGGATTGGCCACGCTAAATTGACCCTTAATTGGAAAAAATAATTGGGTAATCTAAATTTTTTTAAAAAGAGATGATTTTGTTCGCAATCGATGTTTAATTTCAGTATTAATGCTCATGAGAAGTAAATATTACATACAATTTTATTTTATTTTGAATGGTAATGCCTAGATTACTTACAATAGCACAATAATTGCATTTTAACGGAAAATAATCTGGCCTAAGGCTACTGTTTTGTATCTGATGTATAATACCTTACTTCTTTAATAAATTGAGTGCAGTTTTTCATTAAACAGGCAGGACTATGTAAAAGGGTAATGCTTTAAAGTATCATGCGAGTGCCCAAAATACACCAAAATAACGTGGTGCAGATTTCACTCACACCCACCTGGCAAAAGGCAACTCTGTGTCACTTCTTGGTTCTTGTAGAGCATACAAATGGTGAAGAAGCAAGTTCAAGATAACATTAATTGTTAAAATAACAACGAAAAATAACCTACTTACTGTTTAGCACTTCCTGTACATTGTACCTCTCCCACGGTTTGTATTTTGCTATTTCAGTATTTTTCCTACTAACAGTTGTAAACTAGACATTACCATTTCATTGAAATAACTTGTCTTTAGCACATCCACACTCCTGAAAAATGAAATATTGAACCATAGTCCATCTAAACAGTTTCCCACATGTATACCAAACTCTAACTGTAAATGGAAATGTAAAATTGCACATTTGGGCATTTTTTATATTCTCTGAAGTACCAGCAATGAAAAGAAAAAATCTAATGCTGGAAATCTGAAAATCAACAGAAAATATGAGAACTCCACAGCCAGTCAAAAACACAGATTGTTTTATGCATGCCCATTCATTAGGTCTCCAACGAAAGGTGAATTTTAAAACATTCACATCTTTCTTTTCACAACCCATTATATTTTGACAATACCTGGTTGCTTTGTTGTTGAATTGAACCTGGTTGTGCTCAGTGTATTCATCGGCCATTTAGTAATTGACACATGCGTGATATTTGCCCATGTGCAGTTACTTTGATAATCTTACGAGAATCTTCTTTAAAATCAGAGGAAGATCAAGTGAGCTTTGATTGTGAAGTTTGTTTCTGTTAGCATTTCAGATTTTCAGCACTTCTTAAAATCAGCCTGCATCCTTTAGCAGCAAAGAGACTTGAGCCATTTTGAAACATGGGCCTCATTTCCCGTACCAGCCTCACCGGACAGGCGCCGGAATGTGGCGACTAGGGGCTTTTCACAGTAACTTCATTGAAGCTTACTCGTGACAATAAAGCGATTTTCATTTTCATTGCATTTTTTTCATTTAAATAAAATCAGTGGGACGCATATGTTAAAAGGGTGCCTCATTGTAGCTCACTAGGTTCAGGGTGATATAATATTAAGATGGCCTCCCAGGTGGCAAGAAAGTAGGTCAGCTGATGGAAGAGAGGAAAGTCACAGTCACAGTGGCCGGGAGACTAGGGCAGAAGCAGCCCAGATTTGTTGGGGAACCCAAAGGAGCACTCAAACAAATCAACCCCACCATTTAATCAATCAAGAGATATACATATAAAAATCAAAAGATTTGGCATGAAAATTATGACTTGCTTTTTTTTTCAAACATAGATTGGCTAATAAACCTCCAAAGTAGTTTATTTAATCTCAAGCAGGCCAGCTATCCTAATGCATCTGAAAATGCTTTGCAAAATACTTCTTTAATGATCCTACCTGTTATCAGTTGTCCATTCTGACTCAACAGGCAAAGGGTCGTGTTTACCAGCCTAATATCTATGATTTGTGGGGTTGGTGAATGAGACAGGTTTGGAAGAGTATTCTATTTAGATTAACAGTTCTGTAATCAAAAACTTCCTAAAATTGGGTGGAGTGATTGCAAGGTGCATCAGTCCTTCTATGCAGGCGCACCTGTTCCTGAGCGGCATATTCACACTCAATCGATTGCACCTGGATACATGCCGAGTGGTTAGCACAGTTGCTTCACAGCGCCAGAGTCCCAGGTTCGATTCCCGGCTTGGGTCACTGTCTGTGCAGCGTGTACACGTTCTCCTTGTGTCTGCGTGGGTTTTCTCCGGGTGCTCTAGTTTCCTCCCACAGTCCAAAGGTGTGCAGGTTAGGTGGATTGGCCTTGCTAAATTGCCCTTAGTATCCAAAAAGGTTAGGTGGGGTTACTGGGCTAGGGTGGAGGTGTGGGCTTGGGCGGGTTGCTCTTTCCAACGGCCGGTGCAGACCCGTTGGGCCGAATGGCCTCCTTCTGCACTGTAAATGCTATGATTATATGATTCTCTGAGACTTTAGGGAGAAAACTACAGAGGAAATGGAAGGTGGGGCCTGTCACAAAATGCAACGCTGAGCCTTCAGTCTGAAATACTTGTTGTCTGCCTGTCTTTCCTGAATCCTATGGAACCTTGGCTACACTGGAGCCTAAATACAGCAGTGTATCTGAAGCCACAAATCACTACGGAGATTAAAGCTGCAATCAATCCATAATTGACTCATGGGTAACACTACAAACAACTCACCACTGTACTAATAACTACCATGGATTACTGTTAGGATTAGCCTGCAAGTACTGGGACACGCAAAATACTATTGTGATTAAAGCAGCAAAAAATCCACAATTTAAGCACAAAGGTTGATTTCCAGAAACACTGCTACAAATTACTATTGTGGTTAACCATTAAAACAGCAGCCTACAATATTACAAATTACTACTGAAGTTACCTATAAAACAAAGTACAGCCAAAAGTTACCAACATCAAAGCAGTGGGTGTGTTGGTCTTCAGAGACCAATACACCCGCAGCAACTGCAGGCTCAAGGCAAAGCAGGCAACAAGCGACTTCAGGTACCAGTGATGTACTTTAGAAGGCCCCAATTCCCATTTACTCTGTAGATGGCTCTAGGAGTCCAGGTGCAAGCACAGTACCACACTGGGTGTGCATGTGCAGAAGAACATTTGATCGCGAGTAAGGCTGAAATTGACTGGTAAATCACATCTCTTGCATAAGATTTGTAAGAGTTGGCATATACATATACTAGGGAAACAGGTTTTCAAAAGTCAAATACGGGGCACATTGAAAAGCTTGAAAATTCAGGTTTTCTTGATGATGCACATAGTGGACATCCAATGGCAAGAGTCTGGAGAGGAGCAATTGGAGGGCAGGAGGTCATGTGATAACATCTCCCATAATATGTCCAGGCAGATGGGCAACCCTATGAAGACACTTAATTATTGAAGACAGCTGATAGAGAAAAAGTATTCAGTGCATATGCTAAGTAAAATAGTGGTGAGATTTTTATGCAACTGGAAGCAGCCATCTTTTCTGGACCCATCCAAGGTCATCGAACGCGATATCACGATGACCACTTAAGTGCTGGCCAGCGTGAGACGCATTTAGATAGGGTCAGTAGGGTCAGCGGGGACAGAAACATGGCGGGCGCTGGGTCCAATGGTGGCCTGGCGTGAAGTTTGAAGGCAGTTTTCAGAGGCCGTTGAAGAAAAGAGGCTGTTGAAGAGAAGGGAAATTGCAGAGGTAGGTATGCATCATGGCGGCAGCAGCACCCGGTAAACACTCCAGACAGGAAGGCACTTTCAGCGGGCAACGAACCCCCAGATTCTCAGATTAGCGAATATGTACCCTTGTGGAAGTGGTGGGAGCCAGGAGGGACATTCCCATACTGTGAGATGGAAGGAAGAGGCCAACCCACCTAACCAAGAAGGCGTGGGCAGAGTTGGCAGCTGACTGCAACAGGCATGACATGGTCCGGTGCACATGGAAACAATGCTGCAAAGGTTCAATGATCTTCTACGTTCACCAAGGGGGAATTCAGAGTTGGCATTGTTCAGGAAGGAAGGATGCCAGTCCCGAGCAGCATTCTTAGGTGTAGGAATCAGGGAGTCTAAAACACACCTCTGCCCATATGTGTTGACAGTAAGAAGTCTTACAACACCAGGTTAAAGTCCAACAGGTTTGTTTCAAACACGAGCTTTCGGAGCACGGCTCCTTCTTCAGGTGAATGGCCATTCACCTGAAGAAGGAGCCGTGCTCCGAAAGCTCGTGTTTGAAACAAACCTGTTGGACTTTAACCTGGTGTTGTAAGACTTCTTACTGTGCTCACCCCAGTCCAACGCCGGCATCTCCACATCATGGCTAGCATATGTGTTGAAGCTGTAGAGAAATATAGAAAAGTGAAGCACGAGGGCATTCGGCCCTGCTCTGACATTTATTATGATCATGGCTGATCATCAACTTCAATACCCTGATCTCGCTTTCCCCCCATATCCTTGATCCCTTTAGCCCCAAGAGCTATATCGAATTCCTTCTTGAAATTACACAACTTTTCGGCCTCAACTACTTTCTGTGGTAGCGAATTCCACAGATTCACCACTCTCTGGGTGAAGAAATGTTTCCTCACCTCAGACCTAAAAGGTTTACCCCTAATACTCAAACTATGTCCCCTAGTTCTGGACTCCCCCACCATCTGGAACGTTCTTTCTGAATCTACGCCGTCTAATCCTGTGAGAGTTTTGTAAGTTTCTATGAGATCCCCTCACTCGTCTAAACCCCAGCAAATATAATCCTAACCGATTTAGTCTTTCCTCATATGACAGTCCTGCCACCCCAGGAACCAGCCTGGTAAACCTTCGCTGTACTCCCACCAGAGCAGGAACATCCTTCCTCAGATAAGGTGATCTACTGCTCTTGGGTCTGTCAAAAGATCAGGTGCGCAAAGGGGTTCGGAACATCCGCATGCCTCACAGGGTGGAGGGGGGGTGGGAGACTGCATGGTATAGTGGTGGACGTGGAGGTTCAGTTCTGAATGGAGCTTTGCACTTATAGGAGAAATGTAGCCAGAACAGAGTGATCTGCCACTGGTGGTGGGGTGGCAAACTAGGTAATCCTCACCAGCCATAAATTGGGAGCCCTGGAGCTAGTGTGTGATCAAGGAGGAAGGTCATCAGGTCACCCAGAGGCTGGCATCTCAGCGTAAGGCAAGAGCTCAATAGGCTGAAGTGATACAGGTTGAAAGAGAAAATAATGTACGGACGTGTCAATTCTCATAAGAACTTCAGTGATACACCAATCACTAAACCCTTGTTATGCCATTGATATCATTTACACCCGATCATATATCGTGGACATTGGCTGTGTTAGTCAATGATTAATAGCACTGACCGATTATTTTCATCCCTCCGATGAGCCATCCACCAGAGCCAGCAACTCGCCATTGACACTGTAGCAGGCATTGATGGCAGATGCACCTGCTGCATACCCTCTCTCAGCACCAGTCATCAGAGGAGATACTGGCATGTTAGTGGGCAATCGTGTGCCGGCTCAGTTGGTAGTGCTGTAGCCACCTGGGGTGGCCATGTCCCGATTTCAAAAAGGACACTTGTAAAGAGTACAGGGAAAATTGGAGTGTGCTAAGGAAACAAGCAGGTGCAAGGTTTGCCTGTGGATTGGAACTTGCAGCTCCCAGACAGAACTGATACTACAAGCCATTAGCATAGTAATGAGCTACCTCCAGGGACAAAAGAGAAATTTTTAAGCAATCGGTACCAGGGCAGACTCCCCGGCGCCAGTGGAAACTAAAACAAAGGCAGGCCAACGGTCACCTAGGACCCGCCCAGTGATCAAGCAACGACCCCTTTATTGGAGAAATCAATACAAATGATTGGGACATTGTCCAATTAATTGGGGCCAGTTCAGGAACCACCCAGAAGGGCGCAAAACCCTTTGGGGTATAAAGAGGAGTCCCCAAAGACAGATCGGTCTCTTCTTCTTCACCTTCATCGTGGCCTTGGCTCTCAGCGACGAGAGGCCCGCCAAGCACCAGACAAGTAAGTTAACGCACGCTACGAGATAGACGCTCCTAGCTACTATTCCATACCAGTTCGAATCCAGCAGTATCAGAAACTGACAACGGCCATTGTTCCTCTGACTGAGTGGGCACCCGAAGCTAAGTATAGGCTTTTAGTAGTAGTTGTAGTTTAGTGAGTAGAGTTTGTGCATGAGTAATAATTGACCGTGTGTGTAAATAAATATGCATTGATTTCAAACTTACTAAATGGTGTATCGGGTCTTTGATCAGTATTCGGCTTTGAACCTTGTGGTGGTATCAAAAAGATACCTGGCAACTCTTGAGCAAAGGTAAGTAAAACAGAGCAAATTAAGTAAAAGCATAACGAGCAACAGTGCACAGTGGTGGGGACACCTCACGCTCACGTGACCAGATGGTAGAGGCAGGGAATGCCCAGGGCGCAGGCAGTCGGAGGACTACTGGAGTCAAGGGAAATGCTGATTAAGGCAGATGATGATCCCCTGAATCGTCAATTAGGTGGCAAATGCTGAATGTCCAGCAGGATGCGCCAGGAGATCTGGTGGAGATTCCCGAGCATCTCCATGCCATGTTCTTTATCATGGAGGAGTCCACTGAGAGCATTAGCCCTTCACTGATTCTGAACTACCAGCACACAGCCTCATCCAATGTGACAGTGGCAATTCTCATGGAGAGGCAGCTCCAGCAATGGAATGAAGGGCTCCTGGGGTTGCATTCAGACTGGCAAGCCCTCACAGATGCAATGTCCTCAGGTGGTCATTGCCAATGTGGGAGAAGGATACACCACATGGTCTCTCAGATAGGTGCCCACCAACATTTGTTGACAAAAGTGCCCAGCTGGCCGGCTGGCACCTTCATGGCCAAATGGGTGCAATCAATGGCACCCTGGATGCAGGAGAACCCTGCAATTGCAGCGATACCTCTGGCCCACTCAGCCTGCCTGACCTGATCTGTCCTGAAAGGAATAAATGTGTTCACCTGCAACAAAGGAGCTTCAGTCACCAGCTTGACACAGCTGTGTGCAGCTAACTGGGAGACTCCACAAAGATCACCCATTGACCACTGGGGAGACCCAAAGACATCAAGTTAAGTGCCACAGTGGCCTTGAGAGCCACGGGCAGTGGGTGTTCACCCACACAATTGGAGGTTACCTCCGGCCCAATCATTGGCACATGGACCCTTCCTTGACAGTCGGAGTCGAGGCGGCATGGTAGCGCAGTGGTTAGCACTGCTGCCTCACGGCACTGAGGACCCAGATTCGATCTCGGCCCCAGGTCACTGTCCGTGTGGAGTTTGCACATTCTCTCCGTGTCTGCGTGGGTCTCAACCCCACAACCTAAAGATGTGCGGGGTAGGTGGATTGGCCACACTGAATTGCCCCTTAATTGGAAAAGGATAATTGGGGACTCTAAATTTATAAAAAAAACAAGGAATGCTGGAGTCTCTTGCGACACTGGACCTTAGTCACTTTAAGGTAGTAGGATCGCTGCCTTACACCCCGGCAGCTTGTTTGTGGCATCTTCTGCGGGGACATCCTCCTTCTCCTCCCTGCTGGCCCTAAACACCCTGTGCCTCTGCCTCTCCTCTGAGGTGATGTCTGCAATCAGCTGGCCTCCTCACTCTTTGTTCCCTATCTTCCTCCTCGGGGAAGGTTCTCTCTGCTGAACACACAGCAGAGATGCAAATAGAACTGACCCATGCACTGAGGGTGCCAAAGGGTTCGAAATCTCAAGTTGTCATGAGACTGAAATGCCCTGAAAACTCCAAACACGATGCATAAACCTCCAAAGATGGCAGTGAAAATGTTCAAAATACTCAGTCTAAGTCCTCACCAAACTCTCACTAAGTCCTACCGATTCAGTCTGCCTTTGATCCTGCCCCTTTTATCCACCCCCCCCCCCCCCCTTGGATGACAAAATGGTAAAAAAACATTTGTCCACCTGCCCGTGTTGCCTGTGTGACGAGCCAAAAATCACATGGGCAACCGTAACATCCAGGTCAATTGCAGCTTTAACCCTCTCAATGAGCTTCTTAATTGTTGGTGGACATGCATTTGATTCACCCTCATGCCCATCAACCGAAATCCCCTGCAAGAGTGCAAAGACATCGGGATGTGCGTCCAACATCCTTTTGCGCGGTTTCACGTGCATCTGGGTCAGGTGCGCACCCACCCAGGTGTTAAATTCTGTCCTGAGAGTCTTTAAACTATTATTTTAAACTAAGATTAAACCATTTGGGGCAGCAGGGTAGCATGGTGGTTAGCATAAATGCTTCACAGCTCCAGGGTCCCAGGTTCGATTCCCGGCTGGGTCACTGTCTGTGTGGAGTCTGCACGTCCTCCCCCTGTGTGCGTGGGTTTCCTCCGGGTGCTCCGGTTTCCTCCCACAGTCCAAAGATGTGCGGGTTAGGTGGATTGGCCATGCTAAATTGCCCGTAGTGTGCTAATAAAAGTAAGGTTAAGGGGGGGTTGTTGGGTTACGGGTATAGGGTGGATACGTGGGTTTGAGTAGGGTGATCATGGCTCGGCACAACATTGAGGGCCGAAGGGCCTGTTCTGTGCTTTACTGTTCTATGTTCTATGTTCTATTATTTCAAACTAATATTCAATAGGAAGGGGGAAAAGGAGCAAACACCAGGCAGGGGACAGCGAGTACCGGGCGGGGGAAGGGCGAGTACCGGACAGGGGGAGAGTGAGTACTGGGCGAGGAAGAGAGCGTACATGCAAAAGCTGATCAGCCATCCATTAGACACTGTTCGATATGTGATGTAATAATAGGAAGCCGACCTACTATATACCGTGTTCCATCCTGCCTGAAAAGTAAAAGCTTTTTCACTTCTTTTACTTTTGTAAATATTTTTATCTGATATTTAGCTTTGCCCAAGTGAAGGAGACACAGCCGGAGTGAGACACATCCAGAATGGGAATTTGGAACTTGGTAATTTGGTGCAGTGAGGTAATTCGGTGCAGAGTGGGAGAAGGTGCTTTTTCCCTACTGTTTTGTTCTCTCGCTTTCTTCTGGCCTGTAACTTTTAATCTGCAGGGTGAGAACCAGAGAGCATCTGAAAACCTGGAAATGTAAGTGATTTTTATTTATTTTTTATTACCTTTTCAAATTGTGTGTTTGAGGGAGGGGGGGGGGGGAGAAACTGAAGTGACATCACGGTAAAGCTGAGATCTGATTGGCTGGTTGAGAAGCTACACTAAATTAAAAAATTAAGCATTGTTAAACTAATTAAACATAATTACTTATTACTTAATTATAATTTAGAGGGTTATCTAAGCCAGAGATCGGAGAGTACTGTATTTAGCTTTCACATGTATAGTAGAAATCTAGTGCTAGGAAACATATAGTTAACAGTAACTTTTTTTTTAACTTTTAAATTTAATTTACTAATTAATTGACGCAATGTCAATTAGAGGGGTGCAGTGCTCTGACTGGGAGATGTGGCAGGTCCGGGAGGCTTCCAGTGTCCCGGATGGCTTCATCTGCAGAAAGTGCACCCAACTGGAGCTCCTCACAGACCGCATGGTTCGGTTGGAGCAGCAGTTGGATGCACTTAGGAGCATTCAGGTGGCGGAAAGCATCATAGATAGCAGTTATATAAATGTGGTCACACCCAAGGTGCAGGCAGAGAAATGGGTGACCACCAGAAAGGGAAGGCAGTCAGTGCAGGAATCCCCTGTGGTTGTCCCCCTCTCGAACAGGTATACCCCTTTGGATACTGTCGGGGGTGATAGCCTATCAGGGGAAAACAGCAGCAGCCAGAGCAGTAGCACCACGGCTGGCTGTGATGTTCAGAAGGGAGGGTCAAAGCGCAGAAGATCAATAGTCATAGGGGACTCTTTAGTCAGGGGCACAGATAGGCGCTTCTGTGGACGTGAAAGAGACTCCAGGATGGTATGTTGCCTCCCTGGTGCCAGGGTCCAGGATGTCTCCGAACGGGTAGCGGGCATTCTGAAGGGGGAGGGCAAACAGGCAGAGGTCATTGTACATATTGGTACTAACAACATAGGCAGGAAGGGGCATGACGTCCTGCAGTAGGAGTTCAGGGAGCTAGGCAGAAAGTTAAAAGACAGGATCTCTAGGGTTGTAATCTCGGGATTGCTCCCTGTGCCACGTGCCAGTGAGGCTAGAAATAGGAAGATAGAGCAGCTAAACACGTGGCTAAACAGCTGGTGTAGGAGAGACGGTTTCCGTTATCTGGACCGCTGGGAGCTCTTCCAGGACAGGTGTGACCTGTATAAGAAGGACGGGTTGCATCTAAACTGGAGAGGCATAAATATCCTGGCCTCCCAACAGCCAGCGGGAGATAGAGGAGCAGATAATCAGACAGATTTTGGAAAAGAGTAAAAACAACAGGGTTGTTGTGATGGGAGACTTCAACGTCCCCAATATTGACTGGGACTCACTTAGTGCTGGGAGCTTGGATGGAGCAAAGTTTATAAGGAGCATCTAGGAGGGCTTCTTAAAACAATATGTAGACAGTCCAGCTAGGGAAGGGGCTGTACTGGACTTGGTATTGGGGAATGAGCCCGGCTAGGTGGTAGAAGTTTCAGTAGAGGAGCATTTCGGGAACAGTGACCACAATTCAGTAAGTATTAAAGTGCTGGTGGACAAGGAAAAGAGTGGTCATAGGGTGAATGTGCTAAATTGGGGGAAGGCTAATTATAACAATATTAGGCGGGAACTGAAGAACCTAGATTGGGGGCGGATGTTTGAGGGTAAATCAACATCTGACATGTGGGAGGCTTTCAAGTGTCAGTTGAAAGGAATTCAGGACCGGCATGTTCCTGTGAGGAAGGATAAATACGGCAAATTTCGGGAACCTTGGATAACAAGAGATATTGTAGGCCTTGTCAAAAAGGAAAAGGAGGCATTTGTCAGGGGTAGAAAGCTGGGAACAGACGAAGCCTGCGTGGAATATAAGGAAAGTAGGAAGGAAATTAAGCAAGGAGTCAGGGGGGCTAGAAGGGGTCACGAAAAGTCATTGGCAAATAGGGTTAAGGAAAATCCCAAGGCTTTTTACACGTACATAAAAAGCAAGAGGGTAGCCAGGGAAAGGGTTGGCCAACTGAAGGATAGGCAAGGGAATCTATGTGTGGAGCCAGAGGAAATGGGTGAGGTACTAAATGAATACTTTGCATCAGTATTCACCAAAGAGAAGGAATTGGTGGATGTTCAGTCTGGAGAAGGGCGTGTAGATAGCCTGGGTCACATTGAGATCCAAAAAGATGAGGTGTTGGCGTCTTGAAAAATATTACGGTAGATAAGTCCCCAGGGCCTGATGGGATCTACCCCAGAATACTGAAGGAGGCTTGAGAGGAAATTGCTGAGGCTTTGACGGTAATCTTTGGATCCTCACTGTCTTCAGGTGATGACCCGAAGGACTGGAGAATAGCCAATGTTGTTCCTTTGTTTAAGAAGGGTAGCAAGGATAATCCAGGGAACTACAGGCCGGTGAGCCTTATGTCAGTGGTAAGGAAATTACTGGAGAGAATTCTTCGAGACAGGATCTACTCCCATTTGGAAGCAAATGGACGTATTCGTGAGAGGCAGCATGGTTTTGTGAAGGGTAGGTCGTGTCTCACGAACTTGATAGAGTTTTTCGAAGAGGTCACAAAGATGATTGATGCAGGTAGGACAGTGGATGTTGTCTATATGGACTTCAGTAAGGCCTTTGACAAGGTCCCTCATGGTAGACTGTACAAAAGGTGAAGTCACAAGGGATCAGGGGTGAGCTGTCAAGGTGGATACAGAACTGGCTAGGTCATAGAAGGCAGAGAGTAGCAATGGAAGGGTGCTTTTCTAATTGGAGGGCTGTGACTAGTGGTATTCCGCAGGGATCAGTGCTGGGACCTTTGCTGTTCGTAGTATATATAAATGATTTGGAGGAAAATGTAACTGGTCTGATTAGTAAGTTTGCAGACGACACAAAGGTTGGTGGAATTGCGGATAGCGATGAGGACTGTCAGAGGATACAGCAGGATTTAGATCGTTTGGAGACTTGGGCGGAGAGATGGCAGATGGAGTTTAATCCGGACAAATGTGAGGTAATACGTTTTGGAAGGTCTAATGCAGGTAGAATTTAGAACAGTACAGCACAGAACAGGCCCTTCGGCCCTCCATGTTGTGCCGAGCAATGATTACCCTACTTAAACCCACGTAACCCGTATACCCGTAACCCAACAATCCCCCCATTAACCTTACACTACGGGCAATTTTAGCATGGCCAATCCACCTAACCCGCACATTTTGGACTGTGGGAGGAAACCGGAGCACCCGGAGGAAACCCACGCACACACAGGGAGGACGTGCAGACTCCACACAGACAGTGACCCAGCCGGGAATTGAACCTGGGACCCTGGAGCTGTGAAGCATTGATGCTAACCACCATGCTACCGTGAGGCCCCAAAGGCCCAAAGGTAGGGAATGTACAGTGAATGGTAGAACCCTCAAGAATATTGAAAGTCAGAGATCTAGGTGTACAGGTCCACAGGTTACTGAAAGGGGCAACACAGGTGGAGAAGGTAGTCAAGAAGGCATACGGCATGCTTGCCTTCATTGGCCTGGGAATTGAGTATAAAAATTGCCAAGTCATGTTGCAGCTATATGGAACCTTAGTTAGGCCACACTTAGAGTATAGTGTTC
This sequence comes from Scyliorhinus canicula, assembly GCF_902713615.1. Lineage (NCBI taxonomy): Eukaryota > Metazoa > Chordata > Chondrichthyes > Carcharhiniformes > Scyliorhinidae > Scyliorhinus > Scyliorhinus canicula. The sequence continues at coordinate 85,091,326 of NC_052153.1, read as the reverse complement.
AATTCTGGTCGCCACACTACCAGAAGGATGTGGAGGCTTTAGAGAGGGTGCAGAAGAGATTTACCAGGATGTTGCCTGGTATGGAGGGCATTAGCTATGAGCAGTGGTTGAATAAACTCGGTTTGTTCTCACTGGAACGACGGAGGTTGAGGGGCAACCTGATAGAGGTCTACAAAATTATGAGGGGCATAGACAGAGTGGATAGTCAGAGGCTTTTCCCCAGGGTAGAGGGGTCAATTACTAGGGAGCATAGGTTTAAGGTGCGAGGGGCAAGGTTTAGAGTAGATGTACGAGGCAAGTTTTTTTACACAGAGGGTAGTGGGTGCCTGGAACTCGCTGCCGGAGGAGGTGGTGGAAGCAGGGACAATCGTGACATTTAAGGGGCATTTTGACATATACATGAATAGGATGGGAATAGCGGGATACGGACCCCGGAAGTGCAGAAGATTTCAGTTTAGTCGGGCAGCATGGTCGGCACAGGCTTGGAGGGCCAAAGGGCCTGTTACTGTGCTGTACTTTACTTTGTTTTTTGTTCTTTGTTGATTCTACAAAACAAATTCACCTAAATTACATTACACATACCTGACTAACATTTAAAAATCCCTTCCTCAACCCGAAAACAATTTCCACTCTTTTAGCTGCTGACTGAGGTTAATTCCCTAAAGTCAGATATGAATGAACGCCATCTTTTATGAAACCTCTCCTCGTTCACTTTTAAACTAAATTTAACCTTCCCCAGGCTCAGAAACTCCATTAAATCTCCCAGCCATATTGAGTCATAGGGCGGAACAACTGACCTTCAACCCATTAGGATCCGCCTCCTTGCCACCAGCGAGGCAAAGACCAAGACATCTGCCCCCGCCCTGTCTGGAGCTCCGGCAAGTCCGACACCCCGAATATGGCTCCCAGTGGACACTGGGTTTTAGGTCCAACTGTAACTGTGCCGACGTGGTGCTAAAGAAGATGTTCCAGAATTTTCTCAGGCACAACAAAAACATGTGTACATGATTAGCTGGCCCCCTCCCGCATCTGTCACAAATGTCCTCAACCTCTTCAACGGTGTGATTCATTCTCGACCTCGTCAAATGTGTTTTGTGAACCACCTTCAATTGTATTAGTGCCAATCTCACGCACAAGGCCGATGCATTTATCCTCCATAAATGTATGCACCAAAGTCCTTCTTCCAATGTCTCCCGTAATTACTCCTCCCATTTGGCCTTAACCCTATCCAGGGATTCTGATCAAGCTTCCATATTTTTTCTATAAATAGCAGAGTTAAGTCCCCCTTCTATTCTCCATCAAAGGAGAAGGGGACATCGGAAGGTCTCCTTTATTAAAAGTCCCTCCATGGGAGCTCATATTTGTCCCTCAATTCTTCAAAAGTTGCAAAACGATCTTCAAGAAACAAGTCTTTCAACGTGGTCACACCTTTTTCCTCCCAGTCTTGAAGCCCAGCATCCATTCTTGCAAGTTTAAACAGATGGTTTTCTCAAACGGGCATTAGTCTCGACCCTGCCCCTATTTAAAATGCTTGCAAAACTGCTTCCATATAGTGTTGACTACAACCAGGTTCTTTGGAGTATTTCTGTGGCGTGAATGGAAGTGGTGCTGTAGCCAGCGCCCACAGCCCCATGCCCCTTCGTGCATCTGCACCCACAATGTATCTGGTTCCCTACCCAGCATCGAACGCTCTTGGCATTCACCACCCAGTAATAGTGCCTAAGATTCGGCAGGGCAAGCTTCAATTTCATTACTGTTGAAAAAGATAAAAATCCGATGGAGTGTGGGTCATATCAGCCGATATCATTATTAAATGTGGACGTTAAGATACTGATGAAGGTATTGGGACTTAGATTAGAGAAGTGCCTGCCGCGGATAGTAGGGAAGACCAGACTGGATTCATGAAGGGGGAACAGTTAGCTTCAAATGCACAACACCTGTTAAACATGGTTTTGACTCTAGCAGAGGGGAAGGAGCAGGAAGTGATACTGGCATTAGATGCAGAGAAGACGTTCGATAGAGTCAAATGGAAATATTTGTTTGCGGTGTTGGAACAGTATGGAATTGGGACTAAGTTCACAGCTTAGATCAAATTATCGTACGCAGTTCCGAGGGCAAGTGTATGAACGAACGGAATTAGTTCAGAATGCTTTCGGCTACAGAGGGGAACGAGACAGGGGTGCGCCATGTCCCCATTACTATTTACTTTAGTGATAGAACCCTTGGCCATTGCGCTGAGGAGCTAGAATAAATGGAAGGGGATAATGAGTTGGGGGTGGAACAAAGGGTATAATTATACGCTGACGATTTACCTTTAGATACATCTGACCCGATACTACGATTGGAAACATTATGGGGCTACTAAAAAGGTTTGGAACCTTCCTAGGCTGCAAGGTAAATTTTAATCTCAACACAGAGGGAAGGACAGAGCCTGGAAGACATGCTATTTCGATCAGTAACTAATCAATTTCGGTCCTTGCGGGGTACAATTAGCTCGAGACTGAACTCAGATCCAGAAGTTAAATTTTACAACCTAACTGCAAGGTTGGGGAAGACTTACAAAGATGGGATAGTCTGCCTCGATTGCTTACAGACCGAGAGTAATTGGTAAAAATTAATGTTCTGCTGTGGGTTTTGTCTCCCGGTCTTTTTATCTAAAGCTTTTTTATGGAGTTGAAAGATTTATCTCTTTGTTTATATGGGCTGGTAAGGTCCCTAGGATTCATAAATCATTGCTTCAGAGGGAGCAACAATTGGGCAGCTTACTCCCTCAGTTCTAATCTACCCTTTCCTTTGAATTCAGAAAATTGGGAAACCAGATATGGACAGCAATAAGGCCGGGCTTCAACCATCCCATTGCTTCCCAGGTCTGCTTCACCATCATCACCAATCAGAACCCCCAACTACCCACCTCCCCTCCAATCGCACCCTCCCAATCACCCCCCACAATAAGACCCCACACCCAGAAGTTCCCAGAAACAGGGGACTAGTTAAGAGTCGGGAGAGATGATTATCTTTCAAGGCAACTCTACATCTCATTTTTTATATTGCTCCACTCAAATGATCACAGTTGTATCACCAATCAAACAGGCCAAAGCAGCCACAATATTCATGGTGCACACATGCCACATTATAACCAGTAGTGGGAGGTACCGGGTCATTTCCATCCTTAGAGGACAGTACTGATACCTAGCAGTCATCCACATTTCTTCCTCCTCCCAAGAAGGGGCACTTAAAAAGCAGCAGAATCTCAGAGTACAAGACTCAGTCATACACTTGAACTATAAGAGTAAGCAGGAAAACAAAACACAATGAACATAGCAACAAACACCAAGACTTTGCATTGACAGAAATTATCATGTTTATTTTTGGCACAAGGCCAGTTCAGATGATTGAGACGACATGGGGTTGGTCTCCTAGATCTTGATGTTTACTACTGGACATACTGTAGCTTCATTTGACATGGAGATTATATACATGTAAAGAGGATTGTTATACATTGGTTAAAAAAAGGATATTAATGGAAGGGTTGGGTGGTTAAAAATAAATATCTTACATTTAGAAAGCACCTCAACACATCCTTAGAATAACAACTTTGCTATTTATGCATTAGTCCTTAAATTCAGTGACAGGCAATATGCTTTTCTTCGAAGCATGTCATGGAATATCTTACATCCACTTGAGTCATGGCTTTAGTTCAACATCCAAAAAATGGCATATCCAACATCCCCACAATTACTCCATTGAGGGGTTGGATATTTTGGCAGGTGTTCTTAAAATGCAGCGCATGGCCTATCTGTCACCTTCCCAAATGCCTCTGACCTGTCTTCCATTTTATGATGGGTGGTGGAGGCATCACCTTTGGATTTTAAGCCACAATTAAATGGCTCACCTAGTCCCTGCCACTATTTCACCTGTGTCAAATGAAGACCCAGCCAAGCAGGTAGACCGACAGCTTTTACTGGCTGAGGTGATGTTGGGTAAGAATGGGGTGGTACCTCCTCTAGGACGTCCCCTGTGCCCATTGGAGACATTCCCTTCCTTAACCGCTCCCCCCTCTACAAAGTTATGCCCCCTCCTTTAACCTTCTCCAAAGTCTCCCATAACCAGTCCTCCAACCCTTCACCCATTTGCTGGCCCCATCAGTAAACCATAACTTCCATAACCTCATCTTCTTTGGGAACAAACTCTAGTTCCAGCAGTGGCCACTGCTTAAACCTGGCACTGCTGGGCTACTGAGTTGCCACCAATCGGATGGCCAGCAGCTCTCCTCCCCAGATGATGGCGCAAATCTCGCCTCAAGTCAATTAATGCCCTGCTGAGTGTAATATAGTTGAGAGACAGCAGGCTTTCTCATTGGTGGGCTCCAGACCGACTTTTTAGTCAGGGGAGGGGACATGGAGCCTAGCACCCCGATAAGATCTAGCCTGAGTTGTCAGTTCCAGCACAGGTACTTTTGACACTTGTTGAGAGAGCTATTCAGGCCCTCAGGTGCAAAGCGCTGTGTATATAATTTCAGAGTCTACAACATCCTAACTTGGCAGCACTTAAAAGTGACCACTGGAGGCCTTTGAAGAAGAGACATTTATTCCTGGTTACTCAGCATTAAGGTAGACTACTGACATCCCTAGACTCGTCCCTCATGTTCGTTTACTGTTTGCCCCACCCCTCCTAAACAGGCCAGTTCCACCTCTGAGCTGGCTCTATCTCTTAACCCTCCAATTCTGAGAGGGCACCGACCAGAAAACTGCATCAGAATGTCCGATGAGAACCAATACTTAATTTCTAACAAGCATCAGGTCCTTACTGTGGGCATGCGCTGCAGGTGCATTCATCACTTTGCGCCAGAAACAGTAACAAAATTAATTACCCAGCCAAAATGTGATTATTAGCCCAGTGGAGATGTCTCAGGATATTCTTGATGTACATAGAACTGTCAACATTTTCATCTGCATTTACAGAGAAAAAAGTCAAAACTTACATTTCATTTGCTTCACAACTGACTTGTTGGGTTCCAGCCAATGCTATGAAATATAATTGAAAATCACGAATTAGACAATATTACAGTTTTTTCTCTCTTTGTTTTTCTCTCATACACACATAAAGAGTATATTGTGTTGTACAATATAATTGCCAATGAATTTCAACGGTCCCATTGCTTATGTTAGGAATGTAAGCCCACGAAACAAAAACTATTTTGTCAGCTTTTACTATGCACATAGCAAACAAATGTCAAATTTCAAATGCAATTGTGACAAAAGAATCTCTTGTGTTTCTGATGTTAAGTAATCACAGTAACCTCCCAGTTACAGTACTGATTTTCAAAAAATTGAAGACTTTAATATTAACGTGTCATCCTAATCTGGAGTTCCATCAGCACTCGGCTGAGTAAGTAAATGTGTAATCTAATGGGATCGTTGGAATTAGGATTGCAGTTGGGATGAAAATGGAATGCTTAAATAACATCCATAACAATATTTGAATATCCTTCAAACAGAACTCAACAACAATCTGTGGTCTGGTCACAGACTGGCTGGAAGAAAAAGTCACAAATAACAACAAAGTAAAAAGACACACTGTCACTTAAATATTTATTTTTTAAATATTCAAAAAGCAATTTCTTGAAACTTGGAAGTAGAAAAGTAAAGGTTTTATTTTCCAAAATTGGTTAGTTCAAGATTATATGAAACAAAAATAGTAGGCATTGAGGTATTTGATTATTCTGTACATTAGACAGACAGGTGATGGGATGGCCATTAGATCCATTTTATCAAGGCCCTCACTTAATGCACACAGAATGAGTGAATGAGCACTAACAGGCAACTCGGCAATCCAAGAGGGCAGGAAGCTGGTGCTTGGCTATGAAGATGAGCTATAAGAGTGTCATTAAACAACCCCAGAGAGGCACAGAGAGACTAGAGCACGCAAGAAGAGCATTTTCAACATCATCTGCTAAAGAAAAGCTCTTTACCTGTTCACCGGAAATGTCAATTTTTGAACTAGAATGTAAACTATAAATTGATAACATAAAGTCTTCCTTGCAATATCTTCCTCGCCCTGAAACAATGGGGGTGATTTTAAGTCTCGGGTGAAAATGTGGCCTGTGAGAAACTGGCCAATCCAAGAATGGATTAGGGAGGCCGACGGGAATGTGGCGACTAGGGGATTTTCACAGTAGCTTCATTTGAAGCCTGCTTGTGACAATAAGCGATTTTCATTTCCAACTGCCAGGAATTATAGAGAACGTCCTTAGCTCAACAGTAAATGATCAGGAGTGGGATAGAACATAGAACATAAAACAGTACAGCACAGAACAGGCCCTTCGGCCCTCGATGTTGTGCCGAGCAATGATCACCCCACTCAAACCCACGTATCCACCCTATACCCGTAACCCAACAAACCCCCCCCCCCCCTTAACCATACGTTTTAGGACACTATGGGCAATTTAGCATGGCCAATCCACCTAACCCGCACATCTTTGGACTGTGGGAGGAAACCGGAGCACCTGGAGGAAACCCACGCATACACGGGGAGGACGTGCAGACTCCACACAGACAGTGACCCAGCCGGGAATCGAACCTGGGACCCTGGAGCTGTGAAGCACTTATGCTAACCACCATGCTACCGTGCTGCCCTGACCAGATCTGACCAGAATCACAGTAGGTTCAAGGAAGCCCTTCATCCTGAGGGCATCAAAGGATGCTCAAGATTTCCTCGTAGAACCCAAAGGAGCGCTCCTGCAAGACAACTGAAAAAAGCCTTCCTATCCAGTTCTGTTCTGGCCCTAAACCATTTCCTGACAAATTAATCTGGCAGTCAGGCCTCAACAAGGTCACTGGAATACAATCTGCATTTTAAATAAGTATCATGCTAGGTTAGGCCCTTTGCTGCCTGCAATTTCAATACGCTATCAGCCCGATCAGTGCAGAATGGTATATTTCCTGCTCCATTTTATCTGTACTCATGTTCCCCTAACCGTCCCAGAATGACAGGAAGATTATCAAAATTGGGGGTTGTTCTCCCCATCTCTGCCTCCAGCAGTCTAGGAGATCAGCGATTTAAATTTCCCATCGCAGTCCATGACCTCTCCGCTCTGAAACCATGATTTCTCCCGCAGAGAGATGCAACTGCATGGAATGGATTTGGGAGGAGGTTGGAGAGTCAGGAATTCATAGGAGGCCATTCAGCCCATCAGGTCTGCACCAATCATCTGAAAGGGCACCCTACTTAGGCCCACTCACCCGTACTATTCCTGTAATCATGTTACCCCACCTAATCTGCACATCTTTGGACATTAGGGGGCAATTCACTTAAACTTCACGGGCTGGATTCTCCGCCGTCGGGATTCTCCGTTTTGCCAGATGCCCGGGGATTTCCCAACGGCATGGGACTGCCACACAATTGCCCCATTGACCACCCGGCGAAACGGAGAATCCCAACGGCGTGCCGCACCAGAAATCTGGTGCGGCGGGACGGAGAAACCCACCCCACATCTTTAGACACCAAGGGCCAATTTTAGCATGGCCAATTCACTTAACCTGCACATCTTTGGATTGAAATTGAATTGGGAGGGCTCGTCAACATTTGGGGGTCTTGGCAATCGTGAGATCTGTAAAATGATGGGGGGAGTTGGAATCCCTGAAATGGGATTGGTCTCTAAAATAGGGTGGATTTCCTCAGTTTCCCTTCTTCCCCACTGTTGGCTTCCTCTCTTACCTTGTTTAGGTGTGACCTCCTGGTTCTTGAAACTTGTCCAAAATCACAAGCAATTATACTACAGGGACCCCAACATTTATACTGTAAATGCAATAACACTTTTAACATCAGCAAAAGTTACATGATTAGTTATCATGTGGCTAGATGTCACATGGACATATATAACGTGATCAGGCATCACGTGATCAAACGAGATGTAGTCAGAATGTCACATGATCAAACATCCAAGAATGCCTCCAATCAGAACTGGCAACCCTAAACAGAACTTGAAATTGTTGCTACCAGGCGTGGGATTTAAAAATTCCCCTAATGTGGCTTCCTAGCTACCTTGAATGTTTACTTCTCCTTGAAAGCTAAATGAGTGACATTGAAAAAAGCATGGGACCAGAGAACAAGATGTGATATACAGCAGCAACAAGTAATCTTGGGTGGTGTTATGTTCTTTGTTGCAGCCCCAAAGAGAAAGAATCGGGGTGACACGTGTCAAATTCGTATAACATAGAGGAAGGGTTTTATTTACAAGCTGCTGCTCAAACAGGGTACAATGGAAACTCCACAACAGCCCATTAAATGCTCTGCTTATATAATTGTGTAATACATGGCATTACACCAGCCAATCATATCACTCTGATACATAACACCCCTCCCTATTTACTCCTTCAGTGTCCCCGGCATTTTCACTTGAACACGTTAACACAAATCCAAACACATTGGGGGCGATTCTCCGAGCCCTGCACCGGGTCGGAGAATCGCCGCAACCGCGCCACAACGCCCCGACGCCGGCGCGCGATTCTCCGAGGTGCGGAGAACACTTGGGCTCCTTTTGGGAGAATCGCCCCCGTTATGCCACAACTAACATTGTTATGTTACGGATATATATGTAGATTAGTAAGGCAGTCTCTTGGGAGATCTGTCTAGTTTTGGCAGAACACAATGTTCAGGTAATTGTCTCTTAGGGTACTAGAAGTGTCTTCCTACATACTGGTCGGTGTTACATCTGGCAACACCATCTCAAGAACTGTCTGGTTGTGTGGATGATTCGGCAATAACAAATTCCTTAATTTCCGCAATTATAGTCCTCAACTCGGGAATGTCACTGTTTATACTGTACTCCCTGTGATGAAAACATCTGGTACAGATTCTGTACTCTCATTACGTGCAGACAATAATTGGTCAGCGTGCCAATATAAAATTTGTTCATCGTCAGATTGTACAGTATATGAAACTGGACGTATTTTGGCTAATACAATTGCTGGAGTTCATTTTTCGCCTGAGGTGTAATTTCTCACAAGAACACGTTCCCACGGTCAAGGACTCTGTTTTTGGAATGTTGTTCTCTTCGAGCCACGTGTGTCTGATGTTGTTGCCTGACTATCTCTGAAATTAAAGTGGGGGAATCAGAATATCGAACTGTGTGCATAGTTTCCTTTTGAACATCGAAGGTGCAATGTTTCTGTACGTCATGAGAAAGCTATTGACACATTTAAGTAGAAAGTAGAAAGCCTTTATCCCTCAAAACCTTCACAGCATGCTGGAGCATGAAACATTCAGCTAAGCAGTTGGTAGCTGGGTGGTAGGGAACAGATTTGATATTGCGGATGCTGCACCCTTTCAGGTAGTCCTCGAATCTGCTGATGTGAATTAAGTACAGTTGTTTTTCACCAGTTGTTCCAGTTACACAAATCTTACAAATACCTTGTCAAGTCTTTCTATGGTAGGTTCCATAGTTGTCAATTTCATGATGGTAATCGCTGGCCACTTCGAATGCGTGTCAACCTTGACCAAAAACATGTGTTCTTCAACTGGTCCCACATAAACGACATGGATTCTTTGTCATGGCCTGGTGGAGCATTCCCATGAATACAAAGGTTGTAGTGGTGATACGCTTCTCATTGGCATTACCAAACCTTCTCCTCTATTTGGGCATCCAACCTGGGCCACCAGAAGTGGCTTCTTTTCAACTACTTCATTCCAACTACACCAGGATGGCCCTCGTGCAGCTGTTCAAGAAGTCTAGTTCATAGACACAGTGAAATGATTACCCTAATGCCCCACAACAATACTTTGTTTTGTACTGTCAACTCAAAATGCCTGGTAAGATAGGGTTTAAGGTCTGGATTCTTTCTGTGTTCTTGTGTTAGAGAGTGTCATTTTGAATCATGTCCAATGCCTTCCCCATCACTGGATCTGTTCAGGTAATTTTTCACACCCGAGAAGATGTTACCGGAATATTTTGCATATGAGATAGATAGAACATGTTGTTGAAGTGTTCATCGGATTCATGCTTACCTTTTTAGTCTTATTGACCTTGACAGTCTAGACACATGCTGTTCAGACCGGCAATATTCAATGACATAATTGTGTGCTGATAAGATTAACACCCAACATTGGAATCGACTCGCGGTGAGCAAAGTGATCCCCTTATGCACATCAAAAATTATTGTTAAGGAATGATGGTCGGTCAATAGAGTAAATTGACGGCCAAATCAATAATATTGGGGCCTTTGAATACCAAAAATAATGCTGAGAGCTTCTTTCTCAAGTTGAGCATTGTTAGTCTCCGCTCTAGTCAATATCCTGGAAGCAAATGCTATTGGTCACTCTTCACCTGAAGACAGTGTATGCAAGACAGCCACTCCAACCCCATGGAGTGATGCATCACAAGCAAGCTGCAGCTTCAGTTTTGGGTTATAATGGACCTATAACTCAGATTCCTGTAATTTGTTTTGACAATTTGGTAAGCATGCTCACATGCCTCATCCAGAGTCAAGCTTGCTTGTTGCAAAGCAACATGCGTAAAGACTTCAGCCATGTTGCTAAGTGGGGTACAAACTTTCCATAGTAATTTAGTAATCCTACAAATGACCTTAACTGTGTCACATTCTGCCTCTGTGGAGCATCCAGGATCTCCAACATCTTCTTAGGTTCTTTATTAAGACCGTCTTGGTCGATGATGTGTCCAAGATAGTGAATAGAAAATTCAAAACATTTGCACTTCTCTTTCTTGGCCCTGGGATTATACAGTTGCAGCCTTGCAAGAGTAGCTTCGAGGTTCTTTACATGCTCTACATCATTCAAACCTGTAATAAAAATGTTGTCCAGGTAGGAATGCGCACCCGATAACCCACTCAAGATCTGATCCAGAGATCGTTGGAAGAAAGCGATTATTGGAAGTTATCCCGAACGGAAGCCTCCGATACCGAAACAGACGCTTGTGCGTTATTATGGTCAGTAATGATTGAGACTCAATAGCTACGTTCATTGGCAGATCGGCTTGGGAGAGATCAATGCTTGCTAAAGTTTTGGTCACCTGAGAGGCCTGCAAAAAGATCATTGCTAAGTAGTAGAGGGTATTGATCAGCACATAATCCAGGGTTGATTGTCATTTTGAACTCCCTGCATATTTGGAGTGAACTATCCTTCTTTAAGACTGGAACAAATGGGATTTCCCCAATCGCTGGTGGCAACAGGTTCAATGACTCCTATCTTCAATAACCTCTCGAGTTCTTCTTCCATTTTAGGTCGAATAGCATAGGGTATAGTACCTGCTTTCAAACACTTGGGCACAGTGTCTGCCTTTATCTTGAGTATCATTTTGACCCAGTCATGGATCCAAGTGACTCCTCGAATACCTTTGCATACTTTCTCAGATGTGGCGATAGATGGTTTGTAGAATCAACAAGTTGGCTCTTGATTGCCCAGTTTAGCTTAATCTTCCTTAACCAAGATCTCCCAAACAATGCTGGAAGGTTTCCTTGAACAATGTGGAGAGGCAACACCACTTTCTGCTCGTTAACTTCCACAGTCACCATGATGACGCCCTTCAGTGGTACGACCTCCTCAGTATATGTCCTCAAGACCAAATCAAATGATTGCAATTGCAGATACTTCAATTTCTGACAGTATATCGGTTCAGGTATACATTATGCTGCAGCACCATATCCACATCTACCTTAATTGTTCCAATTTAATTCTGAATTGACCCATAATCGTTACTGTTCTCCTTGTATTGCTCGAAGGCCAAGTTTAAATTTCTTAAGCTGACTTGACACTTTGGTACCCGGTGAGTCTTCAGTTGGACCATTTAGCTGATAAACGTGCCATGTAGACTTTGCAGTATTTCTCTTGGGTGTACTTCTTTTGTGCTGATGAATGTTGGTGTGACCAACATGCCTTGTAATGTGACCAAATTTACCACAGTTTTTGCATTTCTTCTCCTTGCTCCAACAACCTCCAGACAAATATCCTACTTGGTTGCGGCGATGACATGGTAGGTTCTTGGAAGTCCTTTGCAGATTCCACAGATTCCAGATTGCTGCTGTGTGTGAGCTTAACATTTCCTAGCCATATTAATCTGCTGCTGCATTGATCCTACAAGTTTTTCGGCACTCCTCCAAAAGGAACTGATGCAGGCACACATCCGTCTTTAATGGAAGGTCTCTGGTTTACACTGAGTTAGCTGACCTCAGTCAAGGCAATGATTGAAAGGCTAATGCTCATTTCAGCTTCACTATGTTGTGAGTGGAAATATCAGCTCTGATCCCTGATGGCGAGCTAGTGACTTTATTGGAAGTACATATATGGATGCTTCAAGAAAGGACTGAAGTAGGTTCAACGACAATCTAATGGCCAGCTGACATTCTATGCCTGCAAATAACGATAAGACAGAGAGATAGTACCAGATGCTTGGCAGTGTCTATATCAAAGTACCACAGTACAAGTCCATATGTACAGAGGGGGAGGGGGAAACGAGAAAGTAAAGAAGCTTAAATGTTTATAAAACCACCAATACATACCCTTTGTTTCTCTGGATCAACAAATCTAATGCCAAAATAATCCTTCTCCAGCAAGCTGAAATGGTTGCAGACGTGATCAATGAGGAATTGACCTTTGGTGTCTCTCTGCAAAGACAAAAATAATAAAGTCCCTTTCAAATAAACATTAGTGTGGTGCTTTTACGGTCAACATATTTTAATTTATTATATTCTCATTTCAAATTAGATCTCTCTGGTGTCCTGCAGACCACAAAATCATTTTCTGTCAATGAAAGATTCCAGGAATTGTTTGATAAAACTAGCATATTCTTAACATATTCAATAATATGTTGCAGTTCTGGCCAAAAATATTTTTCACTCAATTACTGAATAAGTAGCTCCAGCCTATTGCACCCAAGTTAAAATTAAATAATTGGAACACTAATTAAGGATATAAATGAGCTCCCCCCTCCTCCCCCTGCCCTCCCCCCCTCCATAAACAGTTGCCTACTTATGTATTGTAAATAACTTTGCCATTTGTACAGAGTTGCTGCTGTTGAGCTGGTGCATAATGCCCTACCAGTTATTTTATTTTTTATTATTACTTTTTTTGGTATGTTTATGTGTGCCCTTCTCGTCTATATATATATATCTCTTACTCTGTGTACATAACGGTAAATATACTTTGTTCAAAAACCCAATAAAAGAACATTTCCAAAAAAGGATATAAATGAGCATAATTTAATAATAATTCAGATGACAAAAATATAATTTAATTTAAGTAGCCATTCAACAATTTGAAGATTTATATTTGCCATTCATCATCTATTTAGTGGCTGAGCAGCAATATTAGGCATGCTCTGAAGTGAACTGTAAGTTGTTCAGTGAGATTTGCACACGAGCAGTGGGAAAGAACACTTCCGGAGTGACACACAGCCAGAGTGAACGTGGGTATCGGGGATTTGGAGCACAGTGGGAATTTGATGCAATGGGGAAAAGGGGGCTTTTTACTTCTTTGCTTTCTAACTTTTTAAATCTTCAGAGTGTGGGCTTGCCCTGTTGGAGTAGGGGGAGAGAGCTAATGGCTAAGTAGTGGGTAAGGTCGGGTAATTATTTACTACTTTTATCAGTTAAAGTCTGTAAGGTTTTTGTGCTTTCTAGTTTGAATGGGCTATATTCTATAATAGCAAGGACCAGGGAAGAAAGGCTCTAGAAAACTGGATATAATCTGACATTATTCATCCACAAAAGGTTTAATTTAAAGTGGTAAGTCACAGCAAGAGAGTTTCAAGCAATGGTGTGCTCCTTGTGCTCCATGTGGGAAGCTGGGAACATTTCCTGTGCCATGGGCCAGCAGTGTGCAGGAAGTGTCTCCAGATGCAGCTCCTCGAAGTCTGGGTTTCGGAGCTGCAGGGGCAGCTGGGGATACTGTGGAGCATCTGCGAGGTGGAGAGTATCATGGATAGCACGTATAAAGAGGTGGCCATACCACAAGTTAATAGTCCACAGGCAGGAAGGGAGTGGGTGACAATTAGGAAGAGCAAGAGGACTATGCAGAACAAGAGGTCTAGACAGGAAGTGCAGGAGTCTCCTGTGGCTATTCCCCTGCAAAACAGATATACCACTTTCGACACCGTTGAGGGGAATGGCATCTCAGGGGAAAGAAGCAACAGCTAATTTTGTTGCACCACAGTTGGCTCTGCTGCATACGGGAGGAGTAAAATGTGTGGGAATGCAATAGTTGGAGGGGATTCAATTTTAAGGGGAATAGATGTGTTTATTTGGCATCAGAATGGTATGTTGCCTCCCTGGTGCTAGGGTGAAGGATGTGTTAGAGTGGCTACAGAATATTCATATGGGGGGAGGGTGAATGGCCAGTTGTCGTGGTACACATTGGTACCAATGACATAGTTAAGCAAAGGGCTGAGGTCCTAAAAGCGGAATATAGGGAGTTAGGAAGTAAGTTGAAATGTAGGACTCAAAAGTAGTGATCTCAGGATTACTACCAGTGCAACATGCTAGTAGAAAAATCAGGATATATTGGATGAATACTGGCTGGAAAGATGGTGCAAGGGGAGAGTTTCAGATTCCTGGGACATTGGAACTGGTTCTGGGGGAGGTGGGACCAGTACAAACTGGATGAGTTACACATGAGCAGGACCAGGAATGTTGTCCTAGGGCGAGTGTGTGTGAGTGTGATCGGAAATAATTTAAACTAGAATGGCAGGGGCATGGGAACCTAAGCAGGGTGACAAGAGAAAGGGAAACAAGGACAGTAATAAAAGAACAGTAAAATGCAAAAACGTAGACAGGGTAATCATGGGTGAGAGCTACAGTACAAAGAAAAGTTAGGATGATCAACAATGGCAAAAAGACAATCTACAAGCTTTCTATTTTATTGCTTGAAGCATTCAGAATAAGGTCGACAAACTGCTGGCGCAAATCGAGGTAAATGGATATGATCTCATAACCATTACTGAGATATGGGCTGGGATTCTCTTTTCCCACCGGCAGCACACCCCACCCACGAGTTTCCCGATGGTGTGGGGTGGCTTCAATGGGAAATCCCATTGACAAGCAGTGGGAGTAGAGAATCCTGCCACCGGTGAATGGCATGCCTCAGCTGGGGGCCCAGAGAATCCAGGCCCTGGTTACAAGGAGAACAAAACTGTGAATTCAACATTCAGGACAGGAGGGAAGGAAAATATGGTGGGGTAGCACTGTTAGTAAGAGACGAAATGAAGACAATTGGGAGAGACAATCTATGATGTAGAATCCATTTGGGTGGAAGTAATAAACAGCAAGAGAAAGAAGACATTGGTAGGAGTAGTGTATAGACACCAAGACAGTAGCTACACTGTAGGAAAGGGTACAATTCGACAAATAATAGGAGCAATAATTATGGGCGACTTTAATCCTCATGTTGAGTGGGTAATCAAGTTGGTGCAGGTAGCTATGACAACAAAATCATATAGTGCATGAGGGATAGTTTCCTGGAGCAATATGTCTTGGAGTCAACCAGGGAACAGGCTATCTTGAATCTGATAATGGCTAATAATTTACTTCACAGTATAAGACCCACTAGGAAGTGGTGATCATAACATTATAGAATTTGATAATAATAATCTTGATTAGTGTCATAAGTAGGCTTACATTAACACTGTAATGAAGTTACTGTGAAAATCCCCTAGTCGCCACACTACGGTGCCTGTTCGGCTACACTGAGGGAGAATTCAGGGTGTCTAATTCACCTAACAAGCACGTCTTTCAGGACTTGTGGGAAGAAACCAGAGCACCCAGAGGAAACCCATGCAGACACGGGGAGAACACGCAGACTCCGCACAGACAGTGACCCAAGCCAGGAATCAAACCAGGGGTCCCTGGTGCTATGAAGCAACAGCGCTAACCACTGTGCTACCATGCCGCCCTATTCAGTTTGACAGTGAGAAACTTGGGTCAGAAACAACTGTGTTTAACTTAAAGGAAATTTCAATGAAATGAGTATAGAGTTAGCTAAAGTGGACTGGGCGGATAGACTATCAGGAACGACAGTAAATAAGCAGTGACAGACATTAAGGAGGTAATTCATGACTCTCAGCAAAAATATATATCAGTAAGAAAGATTCTAAGAGAGGGATAAACCAACCATGGCTAACCAAGGAAGTTAAGGAGAACGTTAAGTTGAAATAAAAGCATAAAGGATGCAAAGATCAGTGATAGACCTGAATTCAGAATCCAGCAAAGGAGGACTAAAAAGATAATAAAGAGAGAGAAAAGAAACTATGAGGGCACATTACCGAGAAATATAAAAACTGACAATAAGAGCTTCTTTAAATATATGAAAAGGGAAAGAGAGGTCGATGTAAACATAGGCCCCTTAGAAAATGAATCTGGGGAGATAGTTATGGGGGGGACAAGGAAATGGCAGAGGGGTTAAACAGATATTTTGCATCAATCTGTATGGTGGAAGATAAATTGAACATCTCATTAATCCTAAAGATTAGAGTATATTAGATGAAAGATGTACAAGTAATTTGCTGTTTCTCAGGGGCTCTGAACAGTGGGACGGAAAAGGGTAAAAGGGCAGGTGTTGTATCTCCTGCACTTGGATAGGGGGGATGCTTTGGGAAGGGGATGGGATGCTGGGGATGATTGAAGGGTGAACTAAAATGTCATGGAGAGAATGGCTTCTTTGGAATGCTGAAAGTGGAGATGAGGTAAGGATAGGTTTGGTGGAGACATCACTCTGAAGTTGATGCAAACAGTGGAGGATGAGTAGGGTGTGAAAGCTGAGGGGCTGGAGGACAAAGAACACCCAACACTGGTTTCGGGAGGGATGGAGTGGAGGGAGTGAAAACAGAAGTGTGGGAAATGGAACAAAGGCGGTCAATATATTACGTATATGGTTTCTGTTTGTCGTTGATATGGTGAGTGCTACTACATCTAAGCTTTACAGCTAACATATAAGCACATGAGAAAATCAATGCAAGAGAAAAAGCAGAAGGCATTTCTATTACATTTGAAAAGAGATTATGTAATTGCTTGAAAGATTTAATCCACTCATCAATCCAGCCACAACACCATACTCAAAATCCATTTGAGTCATATGTTGATGTGGTCTGCCCTTGACTTTTAAAGCTTTGTAAAGGATGTATTTCAATTAGTGGCGGTGCAGACAGAGTGCAGTGATTTAAAATTCTAGTTCAAAATTTATTTTATTGATGGAACCAAACCAAAGATGAACAAAGCTCAACAAAACACAAAGCGTTCACAATGTACTGTGGCAGAACATAAACACATATGCTGGAGTATTGTGTCCAATTCTGCGTGCTACGTTGTAGAAAGCTGAAGGTTTTGGTGCACAGTGGGTAAACTGGAGAAGTTGGGTTGTGATTCTCGGAGCAGAGTTTGATAAAAGTGTTCAAGATCATGAAAAGTTTAAACAGAGAAAATAAAGAGGAATTGTTTCCAATAGCTGAAGGGTCAATAACCAGAGATACAGATTTATGGTGATTGGCAAAAGAACCAAGGGTGACGAGTGGGAATGCTTTTTAATATGGTTAGAATTTAGAATGCACTACCCGATAGGGTGAAGAGCTTTTGTAAGGGAATTAGATTAATTCCTGAAGGAGAAATAAATGCAGATATGTGGAACGAGCAGGACAGTGAGATAAATACTTCTTCAAAAGAGCCAGCGCAGAATTAATAGGCTGAATTGCCTCCTCTGTGCTGCACTATTATATTATTCTGTAAGAAGCAATTTCAGGGAGCTACCAGCTCACCAACTGGTATATTTAGGTAACAAAGCTGGTGCAGCTTCAGCAACCTTGAGACATTTGCACTTAATGCCCTCTGCTTGATTTCACAAGGAGAATCTTTGCCTATTTTATGTCAGTGTTCCCAGACATTTAAGAGCAATTTTATTTGTTATAGTGTTACATCATAAAGTACATGAACTCCCAATTAGGTTCTAATATCATTAACATGATACACATGACTAGAATAGATTTTGAAACACTTAAAATGGATGGAAGTCACACTGTAAAATGTGTAATAACACTGTATGAAAATAAATTAAAAAGTGGACAATTGAATTTCTTAACAATACTTTAATATGAATGTCACTAATATTACACAGCATAATTGTAAGTTCAGTATGTTCCTTCAGTTTACTATAAACTTGGTTTAAAATTATAGTGCGCAAGTCCGAAAATGTTACTATCCGGTCATCCAGACATGTTTTTAATGTATATTTTATACATGTGCGCATTCTCAGAAATTAGGTAATGCTAGCTATAATTACCCTCACAACACTTATAGGGACACCCCAATTGATTTTCCCGTGGGACTCGTGGAATACGAGCTTCCCGCTAGTGGGCAGAGGCCCATCAACTGTGGCTCGTAGAAATTGCGGCAAAAAAGCTGGCCCGGACTGGGACCGACATGAACGGTAGTCCAAATTTGGACCTCAGAACTGTAAACTGCATTGCAGCTTTTACTTTTGGTGTCAAATTAAACTTCTTTAGCCTGAGCTTTTATACTAAGAAACTCGCATTTATCCCTAGCTGCCTCACTACCTCAGCAACTGGGTCTTCTGACTATTAGTCAAACTCCCTCGACCTAGAAGTAAGACTAAGAAACCATCTTTTAGCACTGAGTCCATTGGAGTACCACATTCAGGTACCTTCACCCTCTGTCCATCTGGCTCAAGGAGGACAATGGGGAATCAGTGAATCTTCAGCCATGCATCTTACCAGGTAGCACCTGATCCTAGGAGATCAATCATTCAGAACAGCAGTCCTGTGGCTACATCCCTGCTGGAGAAGTATGGTTCTTCTTTATTACATTAGATTTTCAGCTGTGAAGTTTCGGATTCTGTCATGGCACTTCTACAGTGCTTCAATTCTGATCCTCTCAAGGCCACTTTAGATACTGGAGCTGAAATTGATTGATGCGAATTGACACTGTGCCCCTCTGCCCTAATTGATCAGGAAAGCTAGAAATCAGATGCAAATGCAACTCACATTCATACCAGACAAATGCAATGCAATGCCTATCTCCAAGTGAGAATCTAACTATCCTCTCCTTCACATTCAACAGCATTACCATTGCTGAATCCCTCGCCGTCCTCTGAGTTACAAAGAAACTTAACTGGAATTGCCATATGAATACTGAGGCTACAAGAACAAATAAGAGGCCGAGTTTCTGCTGCAAGTAACTCACCTCCAGACTCCCCAAGGTTTGTCCACCATCGACATGGCACAAATCAGAAGTGCAATAGAATATTCTTCATTTGCTTGGATGAGTGCAATTCCAACAATATTCAAGAAGCCCAACACCATCTTGGACAATTAGTAGCCCATTAGTTCAGCACATAATCCACCACTGTAACTATTCACTCCGTCCACCGCCAATGCACAATGGCAGCAGTGTGTACCATTTGCAAGATGCACTGCAGCAACTCACCAAAGCTCCTTCAATAGCACCTTCCAAACCTGCCATCTTTACCACCAAGAAGTAGAAGGGCAGCAGATGCTTGGGAACATGGCCACCTGCAAGTTCCCCTCCAAGCTACACATCAACCTGACTTGGAATTATATCACTATTTCTTCACCTATGCTGGGTAAAAATCCTGGAAATTCCTTCCAAACAGCATTTTGGGTGTGCGCATGATGGACTGCAGCATTTCATCTGGACCTTCTCAAGGGTAATCAGGGATGGGCAACAAACGTTGGCATAGTCATATGCTCACATCCCATGAAAGAACAAAAAATGTTAAGATAGCTACAGAGAAGGGAGGTGAAAGGCTATGAAGTAATTTTAGACGCAATGAGAATTTAAATTGGTGGTATTGAGATCTGAGAGCCAAAGGTCCACTATGTTAGGAATGATGAGCGAGTCCCATGTGGTTCAGAGACTTGGACAACCTACAACAGGCACCTCAAAGCACTGGAGAAGTCTCACCAGTGGTCCTTCACAAGATCCTCCAAATTCTGTGGCAAGAAAAGGTGGTCCAACAGAAGCATCCTCTCCCAAGCCAATTTCCCAGCATTGAGGTACTAACCACTCAAAACCGACTTTGGTGGGTGGAACATGTAGCTCATATGCCTGATACAAGACTCCCAAAACAACTGCTTTACTCAGTCACAGCAAGAGACCCCCCAGGAGGATAGGGGAAATATTTTTAAAATGTCCTTAAAGCATTCCTAAAGAGGTCAAACATACCCGCCAACTTACGGGAATCCCTGGCTTGTGACTAATCTAGATAGAGGAGACTCATCTGGGAAGGCACAGAGTGTATTCAGACTTCATTGGGAATGTCCAGAAGTCAAGGAATCAGAGGATGTGCACAAACCTGTAAACAACCCAGCTGTACAACCCTTCAAACATCACCTGCCCCCATGTGGCAGAGACTGCAATCACACATTGGACTTATCAACCATCTCAAGAGCCCATCGAACAGGAACGGAAAGGTCTTCCATCCCAAAGACTGCCTAAGAGAGAAGAGACAAGTGAGCAGGACTTAGACTAAGGTATAATATGGACCAGTATCATTTTACAGTACCCCATCAGGGGATTTGCAGCCAGGAGGTCCATGAAATTCACCAGGTTGTCTTCCCACTCCCACCTCCAACCTGTTCGCAAATTTACTTGGAGCAGGCAAGAACGAGGATGGCTTTCCCACCCTCAACCCAATTGAGGCCCTTAAATGGCCAATTATTGGCCTCTTAAGGGCCATTCCCCACCCTAGCCTCAATTTTGAGGCTCACTGGTGAGGTTCAGGCGCAGGGAAGCCCATCAGTGCACCCAGCCCTGACGTGATGGGCAAGCACCTCCCTCAATTGCCCCCTCAAACAACTGACGCATCCTATCCCTATTTAAGTGTGCCCGATGAACCACTTTTAATTGTATGAGCCCGCGACTCGCGCAAGACGATGTGGCATTCAACCTCCGTAGGGTTTCACACCACACCTCCTCCTCCACCTCCCAATTCTTCCTCCCATTTGACTTAATAACCTCCAGCAATGCAACGTCTTCCACCAGAATTTTCCCGTAAATTCCTGAAGTACTCCCCTCCGCCACCCCCGCAAACGACACGAGCTTTATTAAGACACAAGGAACAACACAGGCAATTATGCCCGCAACCCTATCCCCTTGCATGACCTAGCCGCCATCTTCACCCAGACTTCCTTCTGACCCCCATGCCAACCCCATACCATACCTTCTCCACGTCTGCTGCTCAATAATAATAAATCAGGTTCGGCAACGTCGAACCCCCTCACTGCTGGCCCTTCTGCAGGACCACCTTCCAAATCCTCGCCATCTACCCACCCAAATAAACGATGAAATAAGCCATTCCACCCCCACACAGGACACCTTTGTCAGAAACACGGGAAGGCATGGAAATAAAAACACAAACCTTGGTAGGATATGATTGTAAATAAAAAAGACCTGCTGTTCCATCTTTAATGAACCATGCTCATCTAATTTCTGATTTGAACTGGTGCACAATCAACAATTGGAATTAAATGGTTCCTATAGCTTTCAATGCTGCACTCTATCCAGCCTGATTGAATTTGGCAACCTCCAGTTATGTTTCACTGATCTGATTGATAGTTTTGCACTGGCAACCTCAAATTCCTATTTCAAAAAGGTGATTATTTTCAGATGTGAAACACTGAAAATCTGACTGACAATTTAAACAGCTAACAATTCACTATGTATACTCTCTACAGAGATCCATTTGCACCTCCTCACACTGTCAATTTTAAAACTGTAAAACTCAGCATGTGAGGAATCGAGGATGTGTGAAAGTCTAAGAATGCTAGCTATTCTCAGTCAGAAAATACTAGCATTGTTCCATAACACATCCACAGATTGCAGCTAAACACTAAACAACACAAGCACTTAAAAACTTCAGATCGGAGAATAAGCCTGTTCTTCATCAAACCATGAAAGAAGAACTGAATAGAATAGAAGATCCTGTACTGTATTGTATAAATTAAGTATGTGCGATGTCAAATCAGCTGAGCTTAGCCAAGCAGTTGACAAGCCATTAAATATGCACCATGAGCACAGAGCTATGATCATTGCAGCAGCAGATTAATATTACACAGTTCTTCTTTGACACTGGTCAGATTGATATGGACTATGGCTGACCTTAACTCAGTAAAAATAAATCTATTACACTTTATAACTCTTCACCTGCTTTAGGCAGAACCATGATTTTTTTTTAGAAGTCTTTTATATCATTTTACTACTGTATAATTTCCATTAAAACAAAACAGTATGCCTCACAAGCTTTCATTGAAACTTGTAAAAACAAATAATGGATAAACATACATTTCTGTTCACATCTTCTTGAATAACCCAACAGAAGACAAGAAATAAAAAGTTAATTCGACAGGATTTTAGAGAATGGAGCAAAACCTTTCCCAAGGGATAACAAAAAATGATTGAAGTAAATGTAGCGTTGAGTGTTGACTGATGGATGTGGATATACAAAACCAGCTCTCATTGCAACTAAAGTGAAAGGCACAAATTAAAAATGAATGCAGCTAGCAACATATAATGTTGTCAGCTCAGCAATTGTCCATTTTGAAAAGTATTAAACCTCAATATCTCTATTAAGTAGTTTCGCGGGCAAATATATATGTATATATTTCCCTTCACCTCTTGACCATGACAGTACACAATGAAGGTGGTGCCAATCAGGTGGACTTCTTTGTCCTGCATGGTGTTGTTGAAAGCAACACTCATCAAGACAAGGGCATTCCATCACACTCCAGACTTGTGCCTTGTAGATGATGGGCAAACTTGAAGTGAGTTATTCTCCACAAAATTCCCAGCCTCTGACGCACAATGGGCGCGATTGAACGGCCTCGTCGGACCTGACTCGGTGAAGCAACAAGGCCATTAAATCTCTCGAGAGCCTCTGACGAGATTTGCGACGCTCGAATGCCTCATGAGATCGAACGGGATATCGCAGTATCATCAAGAGAGAGAATATGATTAAATAAACTAATACTTTAAGTGATTAATGGATAACATTGGAACAAGAATATCTATGTTTTACCTTCTATAACCCTTTGATTGAATCTTTCTTTGTATTTATATTTAGAAGTAAAAATTTAAATTAATGCATTTGTTCATAAATAAATCTTGGGCGAAATTCTCCGACCCCCAGCAGGGTCGGAGAATCGCCTGGGGCTGCTGAAAATCCCACCCCTGCCGTGGCAGAGATTCTCCGCCACCTGGGAATTGGCAGGGGCGGGAATCACACCCCGCCAATCGGCGTGACGTCCGCGGCGATCGGCGAGGCCCCTGCGGCGATTCTCCGGCCCGTGATGGGCCGAAGTCCCGCCGCTGGGAGGCCTCTCCCGCCGCCGAGGTTTGAACCACCTCTGGTGGCAGCGGGATCAGCGGTGCGAGTGGGCCCCCGGGGTCCTGGGGGGGGCTCGAGGCGATCGGACCCCGGGGGGGTGCCCCCATGGTGGCCAGGCCCGCAATCTGGGCCCCCCGATCCGCGGGCGGGCCAGTGTCGTGGGGGCACTCTTTCTCCTCCACCGCCGCCACGGCCTCCACCATGGCGGAAGCGGAAGAGAATCCCTCAGCGCGCATGCGCCGGTGGTGATGTCAGCGGCCGGCGAAGGCCTTTCGGCCAGCCCCGGCCGCGGGCCTGAAAGGCCGCTGGTGCCGGTTTTGGCGCCAGTCGTCGTGGTGCCAACCGCTCCAGAGCGGGCCTAGCCCCCAACGGTGCGGAGAATAGGCCCGACGCCAGAGTGGTTGGCGCCACTCCCCTACGCCGGGACCCCCGTCCCGCCGGGTAGGGGAGAAGGCCGCCCCAGATTGCACTGCCACAAAATTGCTAATTTCCCAACTAAAGGATCAGTTACTATTTGTACTTTAATTTTGGGAAGGGAATTTGAATGTAACCCCTTAGATAAAGTAGGACAGGGTTAGGGGAGGTTAGCTATTACTACAGGAATAGAACAAGACTTTCAAAGGCGAGGGAGAACATGTAACCCTTCAGGTTGAAGGAACTAAAGAATTAAACATGACCACACTTTCAGGTGAATAATAACCAGATTATATAGCTGGAGAGAAAATGCTGGAAAATCTCAGTAGATGTGACAACATCTGCAGGGAGAGAAAAGAGCTAACGTTTCCAGTCCAGATGACCCCGGGGGGGGGGTCCGCACAGAGATGGGGGGGGATAGGTCAGGGAGTGAATAGGGAGGGGGGGGCGGGTGGTGGCGGGGAAGGACAAAAAGGGGGATAGAGGGGGAATTGGGACCATGAGGGGTACATAATGATAAGGGAAGGAACGGTTTTAGACTGGCTTCAGCAGGTCAGGTTCAGATTGTTGAAACAAGATGGCATCGCAAGCAGCCACTTTAGGGTCCCTAAATAAAGGCAAACCCCGGGGTGCAGGGACTCACCTATGTAGGGTACACACAGTTGGCTCCTATGTTGGGTGGTCCCTGGATAAAGGGAAACCCCGGAGTGCAGGGGCTCGGCCTCATGGTAAGAACGGCTCCCTGGCCATTTCAGATGACCCCTAACAAAGAGAAATCCCGAAGTGCAGACGCGCATCCACCAGGTATGTGTGGTTGATCTCGCAGGAAGGTAGGTGGGGGGGGGACCAGAAACACCCCACCAGGATAGTCACCTGGAACGTATGGGGAAATTCACGGCCCAGTGAAAAGATCCAGAGTCTTCGCGCACATGAGAAGTTTGAAACCTAACATAGTCTTCCTCCAAGAGAGACAAATTAGGGCGAAGGACCGATTGCGGGTAAGGAAGGGCTGGGTGGGACAGACCTACGATTCCTGCCACGGGACATGAGCTAGGGTAGGGTAGCCATTCTGATAAGCAAGAGGACGGTGTTCATGGCAACAAAGACAGTTACAGACCAAGTTGGACAGTACATCATTATCAGCGGTGTCCTGGACGGGCACCGATAGTCCTGGTAAATATATACCCACCCAATTGGGACGACATGGAGTTTGTTGAAAAGACCACAGTGGAAATCCTCGACATGGATACACATTAATCTATCATGGGGGTGTGGGGGGGCTGGAGTGACTTTAACTGTGTACAGGACCCACTGACGGACAGGTCAAACCCCAGAACTGGGAAAACAACAGGCATGGCTAGGGAACTGGGAATGTTCATGGAGCAGATGGGGACAGTGGACCCATGGCGGTTCCTGCATCCAGGTAAGAAGGAATTCTCATTTTTCTCACCAGTACACAAGGTCTACACTCACATCGACTTCTTTGTAGCGGGGAAATCGGTGCTTCCAGAAATAGTCAGACCGGAATACTTTGCAATTGTAATCTCCGACCACATTCCACATTGCATGAATGTGAGTTTGGAGACAGGCCGTGCTCAACGCCCCATGGAGGATGGCCAAGACCCGCTTTGCCGACAAGGTCTTCTGCCAGAAAACATCACAGGCCGTAGGCGAGTATATCGCTAACAATCAGAATGGGAAGTCTCACTTTCCACTTTCTGGGAGGCACTGAAGGCGGTGATTAGGGGAGAAATTATAGCCCACAAGGCACAAGGGAAGAGAGGGTGGCCAGGCAACAACTGATCGATGCCATCCGAGTCCCCGACTGTAGAGCTTCTGGCGGAGAGGAAAAAGCTACAAATGGACTTTACCCTGCCAACTACCAGGAAAACAGTACACCAACTCCGCCAGGCACAGGAGACATTTTATGAACATGGAGATAAAGTTAGTCATCTGTTGGCTCACCAGCTGAGGAAGCAGACAGCCACAAGGGAAAAAGCCCAGATGAAGAACAGTAGAGGCGGACTAGTAGCCGAACCAAAAAAGGTCAACAAAGCGTTTGAGTCCTTCTACCAGGGACTGTACAGCTCCGAGCCTTCCAATGGTGGCTCGGTGATTAAACAGATCCTCAACGGATTGGGCATGCTAGCCATGGGGAATGACAGACGGGCAGAGCTGGACGCACCAATAGAACTGGGAGAGATCACGAAGAGTATCAACCCAATGCAGGCAGGAAGACGGTGGGACCTGATGGGTTCCCGGCAGACTTCTACAAAATATTTGCACCGGCTCTCGTCTCGCACCTACGGGAAATGTTTGCAGAATCGCTAGCGAGGGGCACCCTGCCTCCAATGCTAACACAAGTCACCATATCGTTGATACCCAAAAAAGACAAAGACCCAACAGAATGCAGATAAATACAGACCCATTTCGCTGCTCATTTCACTCCTGTGCCCCCAATGCGAGTGTTAGGACCAACACTACCAGCTCAGAATACTTCCAGTTGCACAGAGGCACTAGGCAGGGATTCCTGTTGTCCCTGCTTCTGTTCGTCCTGGCGGATTGACCATGCGAAATTGCCCCTTAATTGGAAAAAATGATTGGGTACTCTAAATTTATTTTCTAAAAAAAGAACGTGGGGCAGGCAGTTGTTAAATTCAGCTCCAGGCTGAACCCCAGGCCAGGCCTCATCAGCAGAATGTCCTGCTCCTCTCTCTCTCTCTCTCTCACTCATGTTTGCAAATGCCTTTAGCAGTCTCTCAGCAATAGAATTGAGAGCTCTCTCCACAATCCTTAGTGAGTATAACTCCCCCAATGAGGAGGGCAGAGAAAGCATGAGCAGAGTTACCTGAATAAATAGAGCTGGCCACTGTGGAACCAGCAAGAGAAGAGAGCAGTGGTGAAGTACTGCTGCTGGTGTAAAGGTTAGGAGGGGTTATTGGGTTAGGGGGAATAGGGTGTGATGTGGCCATCAATTCAACCAGAGACACGAGTTGGAGTAAACTGTGGCTTTAATCGGCTTACAACTGAGCCTGCCTGAACTGAAGGCGGAGTCGCAGCACTTATACTTCCTGAAGGGGGTGGAGGCCGTGGGGGGAGCCCTGTACATGCTCCTCATTTGCCCCTGTGGGCAGTGCCGCGCAACGGCTCACAGATGGAGCCCACAGGGACACAGTAATGTACAGTGTGAATTATAGTGGTTATACATTCACCACAGGGTGGAAGTGAGGGCTTAAGTGGGCCGGTGCAGACCCGATGGGCCGAATGGCCTCCTTCTGCACTGTATGTTCTATATATGTAATTGCAAATAAAGCTATTTCTTTCGACTCTACAATCTCGTGCTGGATTCTTCGTGGCCCTCACCAAAGTGTACCGTGAGCCTTTTTCACCACCCTATTAACCTGCCCTTCTGCCTTCAGAGATCTATGGACAAACATGCCAAGATCCTGCTGTTCTTCGGAACTTCCCAGTGTCAGACCTTTCATTGAATACTTCCTTGTTAAATTACTCCTTCCAAAGTGTATCACCTCACACTTTTCAGTGTTAAATGCCATCTGCTACTTATTTGCCGATTTGACCGTCCCATCAATATCTTCCTGTAACCCAAAACACTCAACCTCATCACCCGGCCAATCTTTGTGTCATCTGAAAACTTACAGATCCTACCCCCCCCACATAGTCATCTATGTTGTTTCTATAAATGACAAACAATAGGGGGCCCAGCACAGATCCCTGTGGTACGCCACTGGTCACTGGCTTCCAGACACTAAAGCAGCCATCTATCATCGCCCTTCGTCTCCTACAGCTAAGCCAATTATGAATCCACCTTATCAAGTCACCTGTATCCCATGTGCATTTGCCTTCTGATTTTAAAAAAAATAATCTTTATTGTCAAAGTAGGCTTACATTAACACTGCAATGAACACTGAGGGAGAATTCAGAATGTCCAAATTACCTAACAGCACGTCTTTCGGAACTTGTGGGAGAGAACTGGAGCACCCGGAGGAAACCCATGCAGACACCGGGAGAACGTGGAGACTCCACACAGACAGTTACCCAGCGGGGAATCGAACCTGGGACCCTGGCAAGTCTCCCATGCAGGACCCTTGTCAAAGGCTTTGTGAATATCATGTAAACTACATCAACTGCACTACCTTCATCTATACACTTGGTTACATGCTCAAAAAATACAAGCACATTTGTGAGGCATGACCTCCCTGACAAAGCCATGCTGACTATCCTGATCAAACCTTGCCTCTCCAAGTGGAGATAGATTCTCTCCTTCACTACCTTCTCTAGTAGTTTCCAAACCACTGACATGAGACTCACTGGTCTGTAGTTCCCTGGCTTGTTTCTACAACTTTCTTAAATAGTGGGACCACATTAGCTGTTCTTCAAACCTCTGGCACCTTCCCCATGGCTAGAGAGCTATGTGGGCGGCACGGTAGCACAGTTGTTAGCACTATTGCTTCACATCTCCAGGGTCCTAGGTTCAATTGGCTTGGGTAACTGTCTGTGTGGAGTTTGCACTGTCTCCCCGTATCTGCGTGGGTTTCCTCCGGGTGCTCCGGTTTCCTCCCACAGTCCAAAGATGTGCAGGTTAGGTGGATTGGCCATGCTAAATTGACCTTTGTGTCCAAAAAAAGGTTAGGTGGGGTTACTGGGTTGCGGGGATAGGGTGGAGATGTGGGCTTAGGTAGGATGCTCTTTCCAAGGGCCGGGGCAGACTCGATGGGCCAAATGGCCTTCTTCTGCACTGTAAATTCTATGATTCTATGAGGGATTAAAAATTTGTGTCAGAGCCTCCCACAGCAACCTGGGACACAATTCATCCAGACCTGGGGATTTGTCTACATTTAAGCCCGACAATACCTCCAATACCTGTGACAATTTGCTCAAGAACCTCACAATCTCTCTCCCAGAGTTCCATTACGAACTCTTCATTCTCTTGGTTGAAGACAGATGTGAAATATTCGTTCAACACCCTAGCAATGTCCTCTGGCTCCATCCACAGATTTCCCCCTTGATCCTTAATGGGCCCTACTCTTTCCCTGATTATCCTCTTCCCACTGATATACTTACAGAGTACATTGGGATTTTCTCTACTTTTACCAGCCAGAGCTTTCACATATCCCCTCTTTGCTCTCCTAACTGATTTCGTACGCTCCATCCTCCACTTTCTGTACTCCCCGAATGCCTCTGCAGACTTGCTCCCCTTATACTTGTTAAAAGCCTCTCTTTTCCTTCTCATCGTATCCTGAATGTCTCTGGTCATCCATGGTTCTCTGGGTTTGTTACACCTTCCTATTACCTTAAGAGGGAACATATTGGGCCTGTACACTCCCCATTTAATCTTTGAATGTCCCCCACTGCTCTTCTCTAGGTTTCCCCACAAGTAACTCTTTCCAGTCTACCTTAGCCAGATCCTGCCTTATTTTGTTCAAATCTACTCTCCCCCAATCCAAAACCTTTTTTTGCAACTTGTCAATTTCTTTGTCCATAACAAATTTAAATTGAACCATGTTGTGGTCGCTATCACTAAAATGTTCCTCCACCAACACATCAACCACCTGTCTGGCTTCAATCCACAGAATTAGGTCCAGCACTGCACCGTCCCTTGTCGGATCCTCTACATATCGAGCTAAAAAAGAAGTAATTGGGAAGTGAGGAAATCTTCTTATGCAGCTTGTAATTAGGATTTGGAATGCTCTGCCTGAGTGTGGTGGAGGCAGATTCAATATAGACTTTCAAAATAGAATGGATATTTATCTGAAAAGAAAATATTTGCACGGATATAGAAAAAAGAGAGGGGTGTGGGACTCTGGGTTGCTCTTGCACTGAGCCACCACAGACAAGTCAGGCCAAATGGCTTCCTTTTGTGCTGTAACCGTTCTCTGCCTCTACAATTTCCCAAGTTTAAAAAAAAACAACCTGGGATTTTTCATTTCTACTAGAACCTACAAAATGGGAGGGGAAGTGGACCATATGACCTCATGATCCAGCACTACCATTCATAGAATCATATAATTTACAGTGCACAAGTAGGCCATTAGGCCCATTGAGTCTGCACCAGCCCTTAGAATTTCACTTAGTATGAACATTGTTTTAGCAGTGGCCAAATTGAAAAAAGCAAAACCAGATATCGACCGTGATCATTTCCAGTCAACTTTATCTTCAACATTTACAGCCTGTCATGGAAACATTGATTTAAAACAAACAGGTAAATGCCGTAAAGTGGTGACTCTGGGCAGCACTCCACCCACCACAAGCATCCAGTGTCTCATCCGATGTAAGTTTTTAAAAGGGGTTTTGATAAATTAGACTTGACTAATTACTGGAAGCCAAATTGTCCTTTTAAATTGAGTTCAACAGAGATATAACCATCAGGTAAACCTTCAGGCACTGAATTATCAAATAATATCAGTGTTTAATAATTCTAAGCAATTTTAAACAATACAATCAATAAGTAATCAAAAAGTTAGCAACTACAAACTAAATAATAAGTTTAAGTTCAGTGAGTAAATTATCAACTGATAGAGGAAGAATGTGGGAAAAGTATACTTATTAATGAAACTCTCTCAACTCCATGCTTTCAAATGGTGACCAATCCATGAGAAGCAGAACCACGACTTCCACTCCTCACACTGGCAGAAAAACTGTACTGCCTCCGAGAAGCACTACACCTTCCTGGGATTTCAACTGGTAGTGAAGCCATCACCGAACCAGTCCCAGTAACCACAATCATCAATCAACTTCACCCGAAGTTTGTCTGAAACTATCTTCACGGTGATAGGAGAATGCTCAACTACTGACACAATGATCTAAACCGGTTCTTCCACACTTGACATACATAAAGATGGTTCCCATAATCCCTTATTTTATGCTCAGAAGATTTTGTAAGGCCACTTTAGCCAAGTTATTGGAAATGGCTAAATGGTCTATAATTTATCAATAATGTCATAATGCATTCATAACTGTGCCCCACATGAGAACTTGGTCTACGTCTTGCCCACAGCAAACCTTGTAGCATTTTTAAATAATGATGAATGTGATTCAAACACAGGTTTAAATGATACTGATTCAAGATAAGAGTAAATTTGTGGACTGAGATACTTTCACTCCCGTCTTCATGTTGTTCCACAAATATTTAATTTGCACTTTTCTCCTGTCCCTTTGTTTGGTGTTGGAACATTTTTGGATGACATCTCAAGAACAGATGATGGAAGTTTGAGGTGAGAATGAAACTAGTATTTTCCATTATGGAAATCAATAAACCAATGAAAACTTCCTGTTGTTATACCACTTCACAGCAATGAATGGCAAAAATATGGGCATTGATTAATATCAATGTTGTTTCAGTTGTAAATGAAGTTGTTTAACATGAACATGCATAATATTCAGTGCTGCACATTAAGATTACTGATATTAATTCCAGTAAAAAAGAATCCCAATAAATATTTTGTTAATTCAACAAGCATACCCAGCTAAATTATGCAAGTTATATAAACCTAATTAAGTTGCCTCAAGTGGAATCTGTTTGCTGTGCAATCAGTTCTGCATCTGGAGAGCGCCTACCTGTTATAATCCCAATGGCGGTCCCAGGATCATACGATTTCATATGACCACACCCTTGCTGCTCAAGGCTCCGTCAGTTCTCGAGTATCTAGAGGCCATTTTTGAGGATACCGGATGAAGAAATGTCTAGCTCCGACTCGGAAACTGAGATGGGACGTTCTGCTACCGCCAGAGGCGCCCGTGCTAGCTCTCGTTACCGCACCAGCAGTGCCACCGCTGCCCAGATAAGACATGTAAATGCCGCTCCCCAGTCCAATATACACCTCCTGACACCGCAAGGTCTGCGCTTGAAGGCTGTCCACAGGCGAAACGGTCAAAAGACCCAGCGCACTTACCCATGGGTGTGGACATTGCTCTGGGGGGGGGGAAGAAAAAAAAGAGTGGAGGTCCCTGGATCAGGGCCATTTGCTTTCCCACGACCTCCTTGGAATATCAACTTCCCCTTTAAGTGGGCGGGGCTTCCCCTCTACAAGTCGAGCCCCAGCTGTATAAAAACTCGGGCCTGGTGCAAGTCGAGGAAGGATCCTTAGGAGATTGGTGGAGTATTGGAATTGTATGTAATAAACCTTGTTTGTTAATTTCTACTATCCTCTATGCATTCTGCTTACTGCGGATTCAACACTACCATTGTTCATATTGTGTATTAAATTGCTACAAAACACTGCATGCATGTATACAAATAAATGTCAGCCCCCCCCCCCCCCCCCCCTCCCCCCCACCCAGCAGACTGACATGGTGATGTACCGAGCAACATCAAAAGGTTGTCAAGGCATTGACTGTCCTCTGGGGTTTAATTTACCTCAGTGCATGTAGTTGATAAAGCAATAATGAGAAAATGCAAATCCAACATGTGTACACAATGGAAAGTCAAGTAGTTAAAATAGACATCATAAATGTTCCCACAAGGAACTTTTCTTGTTGTTGCTCAATTTGCCACTACACATTGCACTGCAAAATAGCACTGCAACATCCAGAGAACAACAGAAAACTGTAACCTAGGGTGGAGTGCAAGGATACATGGCCAAAGCAACATGGAAGCACCTAGAGTGGTACAAGGAGGCAGAGACTATTGTTACTCCCAGTTATAGATGCTGACTTCATCCAAAGTCGGGAGCAGCTGGTACCAGGGTCCCAGGGAAATAATCTTCATCAAGGTTGGTGATGTGGGAGATTTGGGACAATAGAGGCTGGGGTTGGCAGAGAAGCAGGATGGGACAAGTATTCCTTGTGGAGCCAAAAGCAGTACTCCAAGTCCACAAGGAAGCCTTAAAAAATGAAATACGTATTTTTCTGTTCTGTGCTAGATGCCAGCTTCCGCCGATGGCTTCAGGACTGTACAAGATTATTGTGTTTCACTGTTGTATTTCATTTTTAATTATTTCAGCAATATTAAAACATCTATGATGCCCCAGCCTCAACAGTCCTGAAAATCCAGGAGTTCAAACTATGAATGGCACTAACGTTGCAGGAACTCGGGAGGCTGTCATTTTAATACCCGGCCCCACCTCCACTGTTTTTCTTACTGACAGGGTTAAATTCGGAGCTAAAGATTTAAGAAATGGTGGACACAAAATTTGATCCAAGAAATGTTTTTCCACATTTTGTTTCTCAAAGGTTTGAAGGCTCTCCCTTTTCGCTCCCCAGTCCTCTTTGGTCTCCCAACAGCAAACCATCTTCAATCAAAAGGACAGATGTATAATTTTTGTAATAGTCTCCTCAGTCTATGCCATTATCAGTCAATGGCTACAAGTGCAAGAGAAGGAATCAACTTTTCCTCTCCTCTGTGGTTATACATCTGGGCTTGGTTTTGTGAATCCCAAAACAAAGTGGTGAGCTGGAAAACACAGAAAAATGGTGGAACAAAATAGCATCTTGCCACAACAGCACCAAGTTAATAGTACAATAATGCAGTTTCTTTCTTTTACTAAATAACGCAAACGTGTGTTCAATACTATCTTGACTCACCTATTTCTAAAATAGTTGCTCAAATTAATAATACATGTATGCTTTCAAATTTTGTAAATTACTTACAAACATTGACAGCAACAGATCCAACAACAGTGGGCAGCACGATAGCACAGTGGTTAGCACGGTTGCTTCACAGCTCCAGGGTCCCGGGTTCAATTGGGTCACTGTCTGTGAGGAGTCTGCACATTCTCCCTGCATCTGCGGGGGATTCCTCCGGGTGCTCCGGTTTCCTCCCACAAGTCCCGAAGACATGCGGTTAGGGAATTTGGACATTCTGAATTCTCAGTCAGTGTACCCGAGCAGGCGCCGGAATGTGGCGACGAGGGGATTTTCACAGTAACTTCATTGCAGTGTTAGACTATAGGACCATAAGACAGAGGAGCAGAATTAGGCCATTCGGCTCATCGCATCTGCTCCGCCATTCAATCGTGGGTGATATTGTTCTCATCCCCCATTCTCCTGCCTTCTCCCCATAACCCCTGATCCCCTTATTGATCAAAAACCTATCTATCTCTGTTTTAAAGACACTCCCATAGGTGCCGGAATGTGGCGACTAAGGGTTTTTCACAGTAACTTCATTGAAGCCTACTCGTGAAAATAAGCGATTATTATTATTATTACTCAGTGATTTGGCCTCCACAGCCTACTGCGGCAAAGAGTTCCACAGATTCACCACCTTCTGGCTGAAGAAATTCCTCCTCATCTCTGTTTTAAAGGATTGTCCCTTTAGTCTGAGTTTGTGTCCTCTGCTTCTAATGTTTCCTACAAGTGGAAACATTCTCTCCACGTCCACCCTATCCAGACCTCCCAGTATCCTGTAAGTTTAAGTAAGATCCCCCCTCATCCTTCTAAACTCCGAGTACAGACCCAGAGTCCTCAACCGTTCCTCATACGACAAGCTCTTCATTCCAGGGATCATTCTTGTGAACCTCCTCTGGACCCTTTTCAAGGCCAGCACATCATTCCTTCGATACGGGGCCCAAAACTGCTCACAATACTCCAAATGGGGTCTGAACAGAGCCTTATATAGCCTCAGAAGTTCATCCCTGGTCTTGTGTTCTAACCCTCTCAACATGAATGTGAACATTGCATTTGCCTTCCTTTTTTTTAATAAATTTAGATTACCCAATTATTTTTTCCAATTAAGGGGCAATTTAGCGTGGCCAATCCACCTACTCTGCACATTTTTGGGTTGTGTGGGCGAAACCCACGCAGACACGGGGAGGATGTGCAAACTCCACACGGACAGTGACCCAGAGCCGGGATCGAACCTGGGACCTCAGCGCCATGAGGCGGTTGTGCTAACCACTAGGCCATCGTGCTGCCCTGCATTTGCCTTCCTAACTGCCGACTGAACCTGCACGTTAACCTTAAGAGAATTGTGAACAAGGACTCCCAAGTCCCTTTGTGCTTTTGATTTCCTAAGCATCTTACCATTAGGAAAATAGTCTGTGCCTCCATTACTCCTTCCAAAATGCATAACCTCACACTTTTCCACATTGTATTCCATCTGCCACTTATTTGCCCACTCTCCTAGCCTGTCCAAGTCCTTCTGAAGTCCACCTGCTTCCTCAATACTACCTGCCCCTCTACAGATCTTTGTATCATCTGCAAACTGAGCAACCGTGCCTTCAGTTCCTTCCTCCTGATCATTAATGTATATTGTGAAAAGTTGTGGTCCCAGCACCGACCAGAGGTACACCACTAGTCGCCGGCTGCCATCCTGAAAAAGACCCCTTTATCCCCGCTCTTTGCCTTCTGCCAGTCAGTCAATCCTCTATCCATGGCAGGATCTTACCCTGAACACCATGGGCTCTTAACTTATTCAACAGTCGAGGCATTTGCTAGGCGGCAGGTGGAGGGATTCCCTTCATTTCCCGCGAGGGGGGTGAGCGACAGGGTGCTTTCGGGGGTCTGGGTCGGAGAGGGGAAGATATCTGATATCTACAAGGTTATGCAGGAGGCGGAGGAGGCGTCAGTAGAGGAGCTGAAAGCTAAGTGGGAGGGGGAACTGGGGGAACAGATCAAAGACGGGACATGGGCTGATGCCCTGGAGAGGGTTAATTCTTCCTCCTCGTGTGTGCGGCTTAGCCTCATCCAATTCAAGGTGCTGCACCGGGCCCACATGACTGGGACGAGAATGAGTAGGTTCTTTGGGGGTGAAGACAGGTGTGTCAGGTGCTCGGGGAGTCCAGCAAACCATGCCCATATGTTCTGGGCATGCCCGGCACTGGAGGAGTTCTGGAAGGGGGTGGCGAGGACGGTGTCAAGGGTGGTGGGATCCAGGGTCAAGCCAGGATGGGGACTCGCGATTTTTGGGGTTGGGGTGGAGCCGGGAGTGCAGGAGGCGAAAGAGGCCGGTGTGCTGGCCTTTGCGTCCCTAGTAGCCCGGCGAAGGATCTTGCTACAATGGAAGGATGCGAGGCCCCCAAGCGTGGAGACCTGGATCAATGACATGGCGGGTTTCATTAAGCTAGAGAAGATCAAATTCGCCCTGAGAGGGTCGGTACAAGGGTTCTTTAGGCGGTGGCAACCTTTTCTCGACTTTCTGGCTCAACGATAGGGTACGGGGACAGTAGCAGCAGCAACCCGGGGGGTGGGAGGGAAGGGGGAGGGAAAAGGTGTTGGGGGGGGGGGGGGGGCGGACGATGACTATGTTTGTTTATTTAATTTAAATTTATTTTTAAGTTCTTCTGTTGTTCATTGGGGTTGGGGGGGTGGGGGATGGGATACATGCAGCAGGGTAGCATGGTGGTTAGCATAAATGCTTCACAGCTCCAGGGTCCCAGGTTCGATTCCTGGCTGGGTCACTGTCTGTGTGGAGTCTGCACGTCCTCCCCCTGTGTGCGTGGGTTTCCTCCGGGTGCTCCGGTTTCCTCCCACAGTCCAAAGATGTGCGGGTTAGGTGGATTGGCCATGCTAAATTGCCCGTAGTGTCCTAATAAAAAAGTAAGGTTAAGGGGGGGGTTGTTGGGTTACAGGTGTAGGGTAGATACGTGTGTTTGAGTAAGGTGATCATGGCTCGGCACAACATTGAGGGCCGAAGGGCCTGTTCTGTGCTGTACTGTTCTATGTTCTATGATACGGTCTGGGGGTGATACAGTTATTATGGGTAATTTTGTTGCATTTCATTGTTTGTCGTTACGTTTTATGTTTTCTGTAAAAAATTCCAATAAAAATTATACATAAAAAAAAGGGTGTTAAGGAAATGCACCTTTAAGAAAGGGTGTTTAAGAAATGTACCTTTAAGATAAGGAGTTTTAAAAATGTACCTTTAAGAAAGGGTGTTTAAGAAATGTACCTTTAAGAAATGGGTGTTTATCAGTGATGTCAGAGTGTGGGTGGAGCTGGGCTGTCTGTCAGCGTTTTACTTTCGTTTTAGGCTCTTTGCTGCAGGGTGTGTTTTAGTTTTGTTTTCAGCGTTGAAGCTGAAGCCAGACAGAGCAGGCGTACTGCTGATCTCTCTGCCATCAAAAGACTATTTCTTGATCTTTTGGTGAATTCAGAATGATAAATGTTCTCAGTAGTGAATGTAAACCTGATGTGCTTCTGGTAAAAGGTGTTTCTTCTGTCTTCTGAAAACGACAATGAATGAAAATCGCTGATTGTCACAAGTCGGCTTCAAATGAAGTTACTGTGAAAAGCCCCTAGTTGCCACAATCCGGCGCCTGTTCGGGGAGGCCGGTGCGGGAAGTCTGGATGCTGTTTGGGAAGTTATTAAGGATTACTTAGTGTTGTATTCTTTGGGGGTTGTATTTGAATTGATGGTTGCTGAGATGTTCACTGTATGTTTTAAAAAGGTTAACTTGAGTTCATGGAATAAATATAGTTTTGTTTTTAAAAAAAACTTATTCAACAGTCTCCTATGCGGCAACTTGTCAAAGGCCTTCTGGAAATCGAAATAAATCACGTCCACTGGTTCTCCTTTGTCTACCATTTTACTTCCTCAAATGCAATGTAATGTTAATGTAACTTGTGACACTAATAAAGATTATTATAGATCTCTCTATGCTTCCCCAAATTAAGAAGTCTTACAACACCAGGTTAAAGTCCAACAGGTTTGTTTCAAACACGAGCTTTCGGAGCACGGCTCCTTCTTCAGGTGAATGGAAAGGCTTGTTCCAGAAATGTTTATATAGACACAGTCAGAGATGCCCCGGAATGCGAGCACCTGCAGGCAATCAAATCATCAAAGATGCAGAGAGAGAGGTAACTCCAGGTTAAAGAGGTGTGAATTGTCCCAAGCCATTTGGGACAATTGGCTTGGGACAATTCACACCTCTTTAACCTGGAGTTACCTCTCTCTCTGCATCTTTGATGATTTGATTGCCTGCAGGTGCTCGCATTCCGGGGCATCTCTGACTGTGTCTATATAAACATTTCTGGAACAAGCCTTTCCATTCACCTGAAGAAGGAGCCGTGCTCCGAAAGCTCGTGTTTGAAACAAACCTGTTGGACTTTAACCTGGTGTTGTAAGACTTCTTACTGTGCTCACCCCAGTCCAACGCCGGCATCTCCACATCATGGTCCCCAAATTAAGACCTTATAATTAGTGAATCTTCAAGGAACAGATCAAAAGAGCTTCATCAAATCTTTGAAAGCATAAGCTTTCGGTCGCCTGTTGAGAAGTTAAAACTACAATATATGTATAACTCACGGGCTGGATATTAATGTCTCCCCTCCAGCACTGGTATGCTTGAAGGCAGGGTGCTTGTAAAATGCAATAAGTGGCCTGTCCATCACCGAATCGCTCACCCCGGCCTGCCTCCAATTTAATGTTGAGCGGGGAAGGCATCAGGGAACCCTACCCGCCCACCCTTATGTGGCCAATTAATGGCTCAGCCGCTCCCATCCGAGGGGTCCCAGGTCAGGTGGGTAAAGTGGCAGCTTTTGCTGCATGGGCTGGTATCGGGCAAAAGGGGGATGGGACCTTCTTTCTGAATCCCCTGTGCCATGGGACAAATGTCCCCCAGAGTAATAGCCCCAGCATATTCCACCTGGACCGCTCGAACCAATGTCCCACCTCCTCACTGGGGTGGCAAGTCTTGACGATACCCCGGACTTACCTTGAAGTCCAGCTCCATAACCTTGTCTCATTCGGGAACTGTCTGTAGTCCCAGCAGTGGCTACCACACAAATCTGGTGCTGCTGGGACTACAGAACTGATCAATCGGAATTGAGCAGAAGTTTCAAACTCAGGCCAATAATGCTGCTCCCATCATAAAACAGCTGCAGGGCAGATGGCTTTTTGGTGGGCCTATTCCCTATCAATCGTTTAGATGAGGGGAGGGGTGCAGGGAATACGGTGCCCCATAAATTCCAGCCAATCAGATGCACAGTGATTTACTGGTCACGGTACAACTTAACTACACAAATTAGGACTGTTTTGGAATCAATTCCCAACCTGTGTTGACATGGATAATTTCAGTCAAGGTATCAGGAAATGTGTTAGGATCGGTTTTGGGACCTTTGGAATAAAGAAAGGAAAATATTTGATAAGTTTTTTTTCTCTCAATCACACCTGCCTCTCAGTACAACTGAGTTTCATGAGAAACATTTACCATTTTCAAATGAAGAGGATGAGATATTCATATCAGATTTCATCCCACCACAATCTTAGCCAGATGGGCCTTCTGGCACTCCATAATTGTGCCATTAACATGGCTGATTTCCCGGGGTGTGCATCTTAATTTATATACTTTCA
The DNA here is from genome assembly GCF_902713615.1 of Scyliorhinus canicula. Taxonomy (NCBI): domain Eukaryota; kingdom Metazoa; phylum Chordata; class Chondrichthyes; order Carcharhiniformes; family Scyliorhinidae; genus Scyliorhinus; species Scyliorhinus canicula. Next base: position 85,052,310 of record NC_052153.1, on the reverse strand, counting down.
ATTGGTTTCTTGCTTGTGACAGAGAGGCTGCCTTTTTGGAGAGAAGCTAATTGTCTTCTGAAGGAAAATATGGTTTTTAAATTTTCAAGCAGGTGGAGTGTAATCAATTCAATTCCACAGGGGGATGGGGAGGAGGATGATTTAAATTTTAAATTCTGCTGCACGCCAGCAACACAGTCTTAATGTTGCCTTTGAATTAATAACATTCTATTGCATTCTCTCATCTTCAATGCATCACGTGAATGTACCTGTCCATATTTAGTTGGTTAATGTCAATGTCTACTGTTGCTTCTGTGGGAAATCCTGGAAATGGCAGTGGGCCTCGATGAGTCTGCATGATGATACCCTTGCAATTAGTCCTATCATGTTCTCTCAATTTTCCTCATTTTATTTCACTGCAGAGGGGGTGAAGTGAATCATTTTCTCTCGGGCATCTGTACTTCACTTAGCAACATTCATAAATAACTCAGTCTCGGATCAGTAATTTGCTTGTTTTAAATTGCAGACATAAAGGCATGCTGCAGCTTAATGGTCCACCATTGAAGACTATTGCTGACACAGAAATCAATATAATGCATCAATTTCATCAACCTGATAAATAAAAGAGATCTAAAGAGCCCTGAAATGTTAATGTGTGTCTCCCTCCACAGGTCCTCCTTGATCTCATTTGCTTCTTTTAATAGCCTTCACAACTTGTCCTGCCGACTTCAAGGACTGGGCACATATTCCCAGGCCTCGCTTTGACTGCACCTCTTTAAACTCGTGCGTTAAGTTGATATTCTCTCCATTTTTTAGGGAGATTGAAGGGATGATTACCTCAGTCATATGGGGAGGGAAGGTGGCCAGAATTAGAAAGGTGCTACTACAGAGACGCAGGCAGGCAGGGGTTTGGGTCTTCCGAATCGGATCTATTATTACTGGGCAAAGGATGTGGGGAAAGCATGGAGCTGGGTCAGAGGGGTTGACTCCCAATGGGTCAGAATGGAGGAGAGTTTGTGTAGGGGATCGGGATTGAAGGCGCTAGTGACGCTCCCAACGGCCCCAGGGTGATACACAGGAAGTTGGTTAGTAATTGCTTCTTTGCGTTGGGTGGGGACAGGGTCAAGGGAAAAGCCGATTCGGGGGAACCATAGTTTTGAGCCAGGGAGGTGAGATGGAAATTTTCGGAGATGGGAGGAGAAAGGAATTAGGACACGAAAAGATTTGTTTCTTGGGGGTCAGTTTTCACAATTGAAGGAGCTGGGAGTGAAGCATGGGCTGGGGGGGGGGGGGGGGGGGGGGGGGGGCGCAAAGCACGTTCATATGTTTTGGTTCTGTCCAAAGCTGGAGGATTACTGAAAGGAGGGTTTTAGGGTAATCTCTAAAGTGGTGCACGTGAAACTGGTCCCGGGCCCTCGGGTGGCCATATTCGGGGTGTCGGACCAGCCAGGGTTGGAAACGGGTGTTGTCGCCTTTGCCTCGTTGATCGCCCAAAGGCAGATCCTGTTAGGGTGGAGATCAACCTCTCCACCCTGTGCCCTGGCATGGCAGGGGGACCTGCTGGAATTCTTGACTCTTGAGAAGGTCAAATTTGAACTGAGGGGAAGGATGGAGGGGTTCTCCAATTCATGGGTGTCATTCATTGTGCACTTTCGAGAATTGGATTACATCGAACATTAGGCGGGGGGGTGGGGCGGGGCTGTGAGAGTTGGGCACAGGGAGACTATATGTGTTAATGGTGACTATGGGTGATTTCCGATTCCTTTTTGTCATTTGTCATTCATGTCATTCATGATGATCATGACTTATCTTGATTTCAACTCCACTTTCACGCTCGCTCCCCATATCCTTTGATTCCTTGAGAAACCAAAACTCCGCCTATCTCAGTCTTCGCTCCTGTATATTCAATGAGGGCTCATCTACAATCCTCCAGGGTAGAAAATTCCAAAGATTCACTACACCTCGAGTGAAGAAATGTATCCTCATCTCAGTCCTAAATGATCAGTCCCTTATCCTGAAACTGCTCCCTTGTTCTAGATTTCCCAGTCAGGGGAAATAATGGGAGCGATTTTACGGCCACGTCGCATTTAAGCAAGAGTGCAACGTGGCCGTTAGATCGCGGGAGAGGTCAAAATTGGGAACCACCCCGGGTGCCGATCGGTTTGCAATTGAGCAACCCGCTCCCTTTGTTGAAATCAGAATCCTGCATGGCGTGGTGATAACCCAATAATCACCACTTAAAGTTGATGTACGATCAATTGCACAGAGACGAGAGTTGAATACAACTGAGGCTTTATTACTCTAAGATGTGTGGCCTCCTACAACAGCTGGCGAAATGGCTGCTGTACAGGGAGCACACATATTTATACTCCGCCTACTGAGCGGAGCCAGCAGGCATGGACTACCCCCGTCCCTGTAGTACAGGGTCTTACCACACATCTCCTAATATACACAACAGTGGTGATTACCACATTCACCCCCTGTTAAAATTGAGTCCGGCAGGGGTGGCGGAGAACTATATACAGAGCAAGTTTAATATACAGAGGCAAAAAAAAATTTTGAAGTCCAGTACAAGGTGCTTTAACAGTCCTGAACCAATTACAGGTTTAGCCGGTCCGGGGCCTTGATGTGACGTTGGGAGCGATGCAGTGGTGGCGGCAATTCCGGTGTTGGTCTAATCCTCGGTGACTCCGGGAGCGTGCCAAAATCCTCTTCAGCCTCGGGCGTGGGCGGATGGATGGTCCGGGGGGTTGGGGGGGTGCTGCTGGATGCGTGGGGGGAGGGGAGGGTGGCACCGGGCCGGAGGTGTCTGTGTGTGTGGAACCTGCTGATGCCAGGTCCCCGAGAGAGCCAGTATCCTGCCGGCTGTCGGGGTACGCCACGTAGGCATACTGGGGGTTAGCGTGGAGTAACTGCACCCTTTCAACCAACGGGTCAGCCTTGTGGAGTCGTACGTGCTTACGGAGGAATACGGGTCCTGGTGCTGCGAGCCAAGTCGGGAGCGACATCCCGGATGTGGATTTGCTGGGGAAGGCAAAGAGACTTTCATGGGGTGTGTCGTTAGTCGCAGTGCATAGGAGCAACCGAATGGAGTGCAGTACATCGGGGAGGACCTCCTGCCAGCGGGTGGCCGGGAGATTTCTGGACCGTAGGGCCAGCAGGACGGCCCTCCAGACCGTCCCGTTCTCCCTCTCCACCTGCCCGTTTCCCCGGGGGTTATAGCTGGTCGTCCTGGAGGCGATACCCCTGCTGAGCAGGAATTGACGCAGCTCATCACTCATGAATGAGGATCCCCTGTCACTGTGGATGTAGGCGGGGAAGCCGAACAGAGTGAAGATTGTGTTGAGAGCTTGGATGACGGTGGCAGACGTCATGTCGGGGCACGGGATGGCGAAGGGGAATCTGGTGACTCATCGACCACACTCAGGAAGTACGTGTTACGGTCGGTGGAGGGGAGGGACCCTTTGAAATCCACGCTGAGGCGTTCAAAGGGGTGGGAGGCCTTCACCAGGCGCGCGCGGTCCGGCCGGTAGAAGTGCGGTTTGCACTCCGCACAGACCTGGCAGTCTCTGGTGATTGCCCTGACTTCCTCGACGGAGTAGGGCAGATTGCGAGCCTTTATGAAGTGGTACAACCGTGTGACTCCCGGGTGACAAAGGTTGTCGTGCAGGGTCCGGAGTCGGTCTACTTGTGCACTGGCACATGTACCTCGGGATAGGGCATCTGGGGGCTCATTGAACTTACTGGGGCGATACAAAATCTCATAATTGTAGGTGCAGAGCTCGATCCTCCACCTCAAGATTTTATCGTTCTTGATCTTGTCCCATTGTGTTGTTAAACATAAAGACTACCGACCGTTGGTCAGTGAGTAGAGTGAATCTCCTGCCGGCCAGGTAATGCCTCCAATGCCGCACAGCTTTAACGATGGCTTGGGCCTCTTTTTCGACGGATGAATGCCGAATTTCGGAGGCATGAAGGGTGTGGGAAAAGAATGCCACGGGGCCTGCCTGCCTGATTAAGCGTGGTGGCTGGAGTGACGTCTGATGCGTCGCTCTCCACTTGGAAGGGCAGTGTCTCGTCGACTGCGTGCATTGCAGCCTTGGCGATGTCGGCTCTAATACAGTTGAAGGCCTGTTGAGCCTCGGCCGTCAGGGGAAAAAGGATGGACTGCATGAGTGGGCGGGCCTTGTCCTCATAGTTTGGGACCCACTGAGCGTAGTAAGAAAAGAACCCCAGGCAGCGCTTGAGGGCCTTGGGGCAGTGGGAAAGGGGGAGCTCCATAAGGGGGCGCATGCGGTCGGGATCGGGCCCCAGAACTCCGTTCTGGACCACATAGCCGAGGATGGCTAAGCGGTTCTTGCTGAATACACACTTCTCCTTGTTATAGGTGCGGTTTAGGAGAGAGGCGGTGTGGAGAAATTTGGCACGGTTGGCATCGTGGTCCTGCTGATCGTGGCCGCAGATGGTGACATTGTCTCGGTACGGGAAAGTGGCCCGCAGCCCGTACCGGTCGACCATTCCGTCGATCTCCCTTTGGAAGACCGAGACCCGTTGGTGACGCCGAAGGGAACCCTGAGAAAGTGGTCGAGGCGGCCATCTGCCTCGAAGGCAGTGTATGGGCGGTCTGGGTGGGGACCTGGTGGTAGGCAGATTTTAGGTCTCCAGTTGAGAAGACCTGGTACTGTGCAATCTGATTGACCATATCAGATATGCGAGGGAGGGGGTACGTGTCGAGCTGCATGTACCGATTGATGGTCTGACTGGAGTCCCCGACCATTCTGTGTTTCTCCCCAGTTTTCACCACTACCACTTGGGCTCTCCAGGGGCTGTTGCTGGCCTCGATGATGCCTTCCCGAAGCAGCCGCTGGACCTCGGACCTGATGAAGGAGGTCCTGTCCTGGGTGCTGTACCGTCTGCTCCTGGTGGCTACGGGTTTGCAATCCGGGGTGAGGTTTGCAAACAGGGAAGGCAGGTCGACCTTTAGGGTCGCGAGGCCCCACACAGTAAGGGGTGGTAGGGGCCCACTGAATTTCAGTGTTAGGCTCTGGAGGTTACACTGGAAGTCCAGGCCGAGTAGCAGAGCAACGCAGAGTTTGGGGAGGATGTAGAGGCGGAAGCCGCTGAATTATACGCCCTGGACCGTGAGCGTGGCTATACAGTACCCCCGGATCGCCACGGAGTGGGACCCGTTGGCCAGGGAGATTCTCTGATTGGCGGGGTGTACCGCGAGGGAGCAGCGCTTTACCGTATCTGAATGGATGAAGCTTTCAGTGCTCCCGGAGTCCAGCAGACAAGAGGTTTCATGCCCATCGACCTTCATGCTTGAGGATGAGCCGGTGGTTAGATTGTGCAGGCGAGACTGGCTAATCGTGACCAAGGCGAGTCGCGGCTGGTGTCAAACTATGGGGTGCCCGGGGGGGCACGGGTCCTGGAACGATGGTGGCGCCCATGTGCCTTGGGGGAGACAAGATGGCGGCGCCTGATGATCTCGGGGTAGACAAGATGGCGGCGCCCACGGGCCACACGTGGCGGGGGTTGACAAAGATGGTGACGCTCATGGGCCGCACGTGGTCCGAGGAGGGGAAGATGGCGGTACCCACTGGCCGCGCATGGTCAGAGGAGGGGAAGATGGCGGCGCCCACTGCCCGTACGCGAGGGGGGTCAGGGCGATAGCGGCAACTGCGCGGACCTGGCACACCGCAGCGAAGTGCCCCTTTTTGCTGCAGGCCTTGCAAAGGGCGCTGCGTTAGTGGGGTGTTTCTGTTGCCCGCAGAAGTAACATCGGGGCCCCCCAGGATGGCTGGCTGGCACAGACGTAGGATTGGCTGTGTGAGGCCCCCGGTGGGGTGCCGTCTGTGGAGTCCACAGTGCCTAGGAGGGGTGCGCCGCGCGGCTGGGGCTGCAGGCCTGAATATTGCTCCATCAATAGCACCAGCTTTTTGGTTTCTGCAAGGTCGAGCGTGGCCCCCTCTAATAGTCGCTGGCGTATGTGGTCTGACCCTATCCCCGTAACGAAAGCGTCCCACATGTTCGAATTCTCCGTGGCCGTGACGGCCTGACAGTCACAGTCTCTGACTAGGGGAATTAAAGCACGCCAGAAATCTTTCTACAGACTCACCAAGGAATTCACTACGAGTAGAGAGTACGTGTCTGGCGAAGAGCATTTTCGTCCGCTGGCCGTAATTCGCTTTCAGTAGCGCCATGGCTTCATCGTAGGTCAGCGTTTTCTGGATAAGAGGAAATACGTTGGAGCTCAGCCGCGTGTAGAGTATCTGGATTTTATGAGGTTCCGGAATTGGGTCTGGTGTCGACCTGATGTAAGCTTCAAAACAGGCTAGCCAATGTTGAAAGTCCTTTTTGGCGTCGCTTGATTGCAGATCCAGCTGCAGGCGATCCGGCTTGATGCGGAGGTCCATCGTCTGAAACTCTTAGAGTAATAAATTGATGCACGATCAATTGCACAAAGACGAGAGTTGAATACAACTGAGGCTTTATTACTCTAAGATGTGTGGCCTCCTACAGCAGTTGGCAATATGGCTGCTGTGTAGGGAGCACACATTTTTATACTCCGCCTACTGGGCGGAGCCAGCAGGCAGGGACTACCCCCGTACCTGTAGTACAGGGTCTTACCACACATCTCCTAATATACACAACAGTGGTGATTGCCATAAAAGTCAATCTCCAAACAATTAATGGGAATGACCCCCTATCTAATGGTCTCCCATGATCCAACCGCCTCTCCAGCAAGTGGTCACGCGGGTGCTGATTAGCACACCTTTTTAAAAACGTGAAGCTGGTTAAATGGCTGCTGTGGGAATCCAAGGTGAGTAGCCATCTTCGCTCCTGGGCAATGAGCCTGGGGGCACTGGAGTTGACGTATCATGTGGCATGTAATGGTTATTGCCTAGAATCTCAATCAGCCCATGATGCCTGAACACTGCAGGGAGCAACATCACGGATGGAAAGGCCAACACCCAGAGGCTGGGCCCGAGCATGGGGGACATTCCTTGACTGGAGGGTGGGTTTGCGCACCGGGGAAGGGACTAGTGCCCAGTCCAAGTAACATTATGTGCAGGTGTCTAGGGTCTAGGGTCCGGTGACCAGCAGCATCCGCTGCAGACGTGGATGGATGCTCAGTGCGTGTTGGATGGCGGGCGATGGTTCAATCGCGGATTGGAGGGTCCCAGGGTGGAAGACATCACTGGTTGTCAGTCTCTCACCATCTCCAGTTCCTTACAGGTAATAAACACAGTGGATAATATCTTGGACCCCGTGGAAGCGGCCCGCATATTGCTGCTGGCAGACCAGGCAGCCAGACGCCAGAGAAGGCGGCAGCAGCAGCGTTGACAGAGGCTCCAGGCAGTAGCCTAAGTGTAGGACTCTGCCCTACAACTTGAGGACCCGGCCACACATCAAGACAGGGACGGTCCCTGAAGGGGAGGCCGGCGATGCCCAAAGGTGTACCTAGAGGATCCATCTGGTTGAAGCTCCATTCTCCCAATGCTGCACATTTTTTTCAGGGTCCATGGTCATGGACGCCTCCATCCGATCTCCGCAGGCTGCTTGAAGCCTTCTTTCGGTAAGTGCCAACATTTTCCTGCCACATTGGTCCAGACTTGTTCTAGACCAGCCTGAAAACCCACTAGCTGTGTTTATGATTGGACAGTGGGTAGGGAAGAGACAATTCCAGCTGGGTCTTCACCTGCATCCTATTAACAGAATGCAAAATGGTTTCACGCCAGCCTCTGGCGGGGATGACAACCCCCCACGATGGGTGGGAGTGCAAATTCCTGACTGTGGGAAACGACTATTTGGTTCTCGCCGCATTGTTCCGCCATTAAACCCGGTACAAGAAATCTCCACCCAGGTTAAAACTTTTTCTCAAGTTAGCTCAGCTTTAAGATATTTGAAGCTGTAGAAATTCAGGCAATTTATTTTGCTAATCGCAAATGTTTGAGCACTGCGGTTTGGGGCAACTGATGGCAGTAATGCTACTTGCAATAACCAGAGGCCAGTTTAGCTCACTTGGCTAAACAGCTGGCTCATGATGCAGGACAAGTTCAATTCCCCTACCGGCTGAGGTCATTCATGAAGGCCTTGCCTTCTCAACCTTGCCTCGGTTTAAATCACCACCAATCAGCTCTCCCCCTAAAAGGGGAAAGCAGCCTATGGTCATCTGGGACTATGGTGCCTTTACCTTACCTTTACTTGCAATGTTAAACGATGTCTAAGTATTTGCTTTTGAGTGCAAATGATATATACATATGGTTTCCTTTGTTTAGATTGAAGACACTTAGTCTCAAAGTCAATGATGTCACTTTCCACCTTGATTAAGAATTCTGTCATATTATGGTTGCTCATCCCCAAGGGGCCTCGCACAACTAGATTGTCAATTATTCCTTTCCCATGACAATACCCATGCTAGAGTAGTGATAGAAATTGGCTTTCTAGTTAGCTATAGATTATATAAAAAATTTAATTGAGAACTCATTAAGAGTAATTAAGAAATCATATTAACCATGAGAGTGAGGAAAGCCGAATAGCTGGGAACATTTTTCAAATTGCTTGAGACTTGCTGGAGACTAAAGGAATAGTGACGTCAGCTGGCTGAAAAGCCCCATTGAGTGAAGGAATGGGCAGTTCCATTTCTATGGAAACAGTCAGTCTAGAGAGATACTTTCTTAGCAAAAACTGTTTCTCCAATAATGTCTAGATGCATTTGTGGATAAGTTGGGAAATTGGCAGGCGATGGTATGTGAAAATTTGTAGCAATATGTTTAAATACATAGCTCTCTTAAATTGATGAGCAGGCAGTTTGGCCGAATTGAGTGAATTATAAATTAGTTAAAGCCAATCACAGCAGTAAAGAATGAAACCGTAAGATGATAATTTCCTTAAGAATCACTTGTCGGAATGGAAAAATTCATTCCGGAATCAATCTATCTCTTCTTGAAACCTATTTTCTTTGCTTGCTTTTGCTACATTGCTAACTTTCTCTTGTTTCAATCACTCAGTCATTTTATACTGTGTAATATGATTTGAAGAATTGCCACGATTTGTAATTGAATGAAAACTCAACTACTACATTCACTAAAGACAATCAATCTGACCTAATCTTGTATTGACAAATAAATGTTACCAGTCGCACTAGCTGACAAATAAAGTTCAATTGAACTTTGCCAAAAAGCACAGACTTGACCTCTGTTATTTGGGAACTAAGAAGGGATAACGGATATTCAGGGTTCCGAATAGACACAGAGATCCGTCAGGTAGCTGTTCTCTAGTTGGTTCCTCAATGCATTAGTCCAGAAAACCATCCCGTATACACTCCAGGAATTCCTCCTCTATGGTATTGTTACTAATTTGATTTGTCCAATCCAAATACAGATTAAAGTCACCCATAATTACAGATGTTCCTTTATTGCATGCATTACTAATTCCCTGTTTAATGCCATTTCAACATCACAACTACAGTTTGGGGGTCTATAGAGAATCCCCACTAACATTTTTTTGCCCCTTCGTGTTTCTCAGCTCCACCCAGATTCTACATTGTCGATGCAAATATCCTTTTGCACTATCGCATTAATTTCTTCTTTAACTAGCAATGCAGCCCCACTACCTTTTCCTTTTTGTCGGTCCTTCCTAAATATTTAATACCACTGGATGTTACGTTCAGTTCCCATCCCTGGTCACCCCACAGCCATGTCCCAGTAAACCTATTATACCAAGTTACATCTATTTGTATGATTAATTCATCCATTTTATTATGAATGCTCCATACATTAAGGCACAAAGCCTGAAGGCTTGTCATTTTAACGTTCTTTATCCCATTTCCATTAATTTACGTCAAATGAGTATAAATGAATACTGTTAATCACAAATGATGTCAACATTTTGGGGTAAGAAAGGGAGCTTGGACAATGTAAAAAATGAAGGTCCCTTTCAGAGTAAACCGTGTGTTCAAGTAAATCTTCCGACTCTTACTTTCAAAATTCATTATATTACATGTTTCAACACTGAACTACACTTATCATTCATCTGTCTATCCTTTGAGAAATACCGTGAAACATTTCCTTAAATGCACAACTGAATGTTAGTTACTGTGACAGTAAACATTGTTCTCCCACCCCCTAAAAAGTACAGTACAGTTAAAACTTGCACATACCTCATGAAATGAAAAACACATTGCTGAATTAGTGATAAATCTGACATGTCAGATGGGAAGGCAATGTTTCTGCAAATACATTACGTCATTTCAAAACATTTTCCCACCTAATCTTTAAATAGCAATGCAGATTCAGCTGTTAGAATTAGCAGAACTGCTGCAGTGTAAATTAAATGCAAACACCATTACTTCACGATTCACCTCCAATAATGTCCCAACTGAAATTTCTATGAAAAAATAGTCAGTCAGCCAGGCACATACATTTTGATAAATGGAGCACATCATTTCCCCAAGATGAAGAAAAACTTTTCAGTTTCAATGATGTGATGTCATAGAATTTACAGTGCAGAAGGAGGCCATTCGGCCCATCGAGTCTGCACCGGCTCTTGGAAAGAGCACCCTACCCAAGGTTAACACCTCCACCCTATCCCCATAACCCAGTAACCCCACCAAACACTAAGGGCAATTTTGGACACTAAGGGCAATTTATCATGGCCAATCCACCTAACCTGCACATCTTTGGACTGTGGGAGGAAACCGGAGCACCCGGAGGAAACCCACGCATACACGGGGAGGATGTGCAGACTCCGCACAGACAGTGGCCCAAGCCAGAATCGAACCTGGGACCCTGGAGCTGTGAAGCATTTGTGCTATCCACAATGCTACCGTGCTGCCCATCTCAGAATTAAGTCGTGAATTTTACAAGCTGTATTAATATGTATTATGTATTCATATAATTACTTTGGAGAGAATTTTCCGCTTCCCCCAGCGGAATCAGAAATGGGGGTGGGGGCATCATTAAATTGCATAGATGGGATTTCCTCCGGTCTCCTGCCCGCCCCAACATCATAGAGATTTCACGCTGGGGTGGCAGGACCTCGGACGGGAAGCTTGCCCTTGCGCCAGTGGAGGCCCTTAAGTGGCCAATTAACGGCCCCGAAGGGCCGTTTCCCACCCAGCCTCAGTTTTTAGGGTGTCGGATGGATGAAAGATCGGACAGGAAACCCAGAAATAAAGAAAGTTCAATCCAGGGCGGGAAGAGCGGCGATGGGCAGGGGGGGTTAACACAATCAGAGGCCCTCTTCTGACTGGGTACACCCTTCCCTTAACCAGGCCCAGTAGCCTCCAAAACCACCACCCCCTCACACACCCCCACCCCATTCCGGTGCCCCCTTATCCCCAGAGTCCTTGACAACCTCCACACTTTCCCTATCCTCCCAATACTTTGACCTTGATACTTAGCTTTTTCTCCAGTTCCTGGAACTGTGTCTCAGGCAGTTCCCTGCGTCCCTCTTCCTTGTCGCACTGTTGCTGGAGGGACTGGAGAGCTGCCAGCCTATCTGGTTGGTTTGCAGATTTCCAAGACGGGACTTCCTTCCAAGTGAAGGGTGGAAGTCCCGCCTTATGCTATTCAACGCTCATTAAAGTGTGGAATGGCAGCAGGGCTGTCGGAGTTGGCGAGGATGTGTTCAGGTGACAGAGGCTGTCCCAAAAAATCAGGCCATTTGTGCTTATTTCAGAGAAAGAGTAAAATACTAAAAGCATAAGATAAGTTACATGTTTTAACTGTAATTACCAAATATTTCAAATCAACCGCTAGAGTGCACAATGCAGTTGTGTAAAGGAACTCTGGATTTTATTTCTTGTGTAACTTCAAGCTATTTTCATAATTTTGCAGAATAAAACTTTTTTTTAAATAAATTTAGATTACCCAATTATTTTTTCCAATTAAGGGGCAATTTAGCGTGGCCAATCCACCTACACTGCACATTTTTGGGTTGTGGGGGCGAAACCCACGCAGACACGGGGAGAATGTGCAAACTCCACACGGACAGTGACGCAGGGCCGGGATCGAACCTGGGACCTCAGCGCCGTGAGGTGGTTGTGCTAACCACTAGGCCACCGTGCTGCCCTGCAGAATAAAACTTTAAATTCTCACATGATTTTAAAAACCTGTAAATTTCTGCGCTTAATGTGGCCTGTGTGATAACTGCACCCCTTATGCTGGGAAAACCTTACGCCGTCGGTGGGACCGGAAAATTCTTACCGGTGTGAACAGCTGGTAAATTCTGCCCATACCCTAGATCATGGCATAGATCACGGCATACAAGTTGACCTTAGGCCGCTAAAATTCCTTTTAAAAGCAGGCTCCGAGAATGATCCTGTAATTCACACCCAAAAGGGGACTTTTTTTTTGTTAAAATTATCTACTCCACAGGGAACTTTCTTTTTTTTTAATAAACATTTTATTGAGGTATTTATGGTTTTATAACAGTAACAGAAGAAACAGTGTACAGACAAATAGAAACATAGTACAAAAGCCGTCTTCCTCCCTCGCAGGTCCCACCTTTTCCAACACCCTACTCTAAACTAAACTAAACCCCAGCCCTCCCCCCGCCTTTTCTGCATCGTAATTACATTCAGCAGCCTCCTTACGTTGGCCGCCAACTGCCTACCCTTAACAAATCCAGTCTGGTCCTCCCCAATCACATCCGGAACACAGTCTTCAATCCTTGAGGACAAGATTTTGGCAAACAACTTGGCGTCTACATTTAGCAGGGAGATTGGTCTGTAGGAGCCGCATAGCTCCGGGTCCTTATCCCGCTTCAGGATCAATGAGATAGTGGCCTGTGACATCGTCGGGGGAAGCCCCCCTCTCTCATTTGCCTCATTAAATGTCCTCATCAGCAGCGACCCCAGTATCCCAGAGAACTTTTTATATAACTCCACTGGGTACCCGTCAGGTTCCGGGGCTTTACCCGACTGCATGGCCTTCAGCCCTTCTGCTATTTCTTCCAACCCAATTGGGACCCCCGCCCTTCCACCAACCCTTCCACCTTCGGGAACCTCGGCCCCCCTAAGAATTGCTTCATCCCGTCTGACCCATCTGGGGGTTCAGACTCATACAGCCTGCTGTAAAACTCCTTAAATGCCTTATTAACCCCTGCTGAATCTCCGATCAGTTTCTCATCCCTGTCCCTTACTTTCCCAATTTCCCTGGCTGCCTCCCTCTTACTGAGCTGCTGTGCAAGCATTCTACTGGCCTTCTCACCATAGTCATACATCGCCCCCCTCGCCTTCCTCAGCTGCTCCACCCCCTTCCCTGGAGTTAACAAGCCAAACTCCGCCTGCAGCCTCCATAGTTCCCTTAGAAGCCCTGCCTCTGGGACCTTGCATAACTCCTGATGACCTGTAGTATTTCCCTTATCAGTCAGTCCATCTCTGCTCTGTCTACCTTCTCCCTGTGGGCCCGTATCGAGATCAGCTCCCCTCTAACCACCACCTTCAGGGCCTCCCAGACCATTGCAGCCGAGACTTCCCCTGTGTCTTTAACTTCCAGATAGTTCTGGATACATTGTCAGCCGCCCACACACCTACTCATCCGCTAAATGTCCAACATCCAGCCTCCAGTGCAGGCGCTGGCCACCCTCCTTGCTCACCTGTAGGTCAACCCAGTGCGGGACATGGTCCAAGATTGCGATCGCTGAATGCTCAGTGTCCACATCCCCCATCAGTAAAGCCCTGTTCAGGATAAAAAAGTCAATCCGGGAGCACACTTTATGCACGTGCGAGTAGAAGGCCACCCAAATCACCATGGGTCTGTTATAACCTGCCTGCTTACCATTGGCTGGGGACTAATGACAATCCCACAATCCTATGGGAGTATGAGCTTCCCCAATGAGGGGGGCGGAGAAATCATTAGCAGACTCCTTGCATAAATAGAGCTGGCCAGTTTGGAACCAGCAGAGAGAGGAGTGAGCAGCAAGGGAAGATGCTGCTGCTGTTGTATATATATATATATATATATATATATATGTTTTTGTAAATAAATGTTATTTCTTTGTATCCTGAAAACTCGTGCTGGATTCTTTGTGGCCCTCACAAAAGGGTCCAACCCCCATCTGCTCCATAAACCCCTTTAGCTCCTTTGCAATTGCTGGCACACAGGGAACCTTCTTAATATAAAAAGTCCATTACCCAAACTTTTACGATGTTTTAATTGCACCTCCGCCTCCAAACGGCCTAGTTGCCTTTTGAACCACAATTTTTAACAAACATCTGCAATGCACAAGTCAGGTGTAATGGAATACTCTCTACTTGCCTGGATGAGTGCAGCTCCAACAATACTCAAGAGGTTTGACACCATCAAGGACAGCATTCCTCTTGATTGACACCCCATCCACCGCCTTAAATATTCACTCCCTCCACCACTGACTCACAGGAGCAGCAGAGTGTACCATCTACAAGATGCACTGCAGCAACTCACCAAGGTCACTTCAAATACACCTGCAAATTCGATCACCAAGAAGGATAAGGACAACAATACATGGGAAAACCATCACCTGCAAGCTGGCCTGCAGCCACTCACCATTCTGACTTGGAAATATATCACCGTTCCTTCACTGTCGCGGGTCAAAATCCCGAAACTCCTTTCCTTACGGCACAGTGTGTGGACCCACAACACATGGACTGCAGTGGTTCAAGAAGGCAGCTCTCCACCACCTTCTCAAGGGCAATTAGGGATGTGCAATAAATACTGGCCAACGACACCCACAGTTCATGATACAAGTTTTATTTAAACTAAACATTAGTCAATTTTCCCTCCAAGAGCGTTCTGAACTAGCTGATCAGGAGCACCCAACAGCAGCTCAGAAGCACCCAAAAGCAGCTCAGGGATATCTTCCCTAAAGCACTAAAATAATCTGAGCATTCCACATTAGTGTACTGGATGTTACATACTTTAGTTTCTAAAAATCATTTTAAGTATCAAATCTTCATTAAACTATCAAAAACAGTACAAGCCACTGACAATACACTTGTTTTCACGCTGTAATTTGTCCATTGTCGATGCAGACTCGATGGGCTGACGGGCTTCTTCTGCACTGTATTATTCTGTGATTCATTGCCTATTATTCTTTCATGCACTCCAGTAAAGTTTCCAGTAGATAAAGACGTGAATCCGATTGGAGCAGATGAAGAGGGGTACACCCATGGAAGTTCGGACGGCCAAGAACGAAGAAGTTTTCTTTCTTTTCCGGTGTGTACAAAGTATATTCCCGGATCGATTTTTTAAAATCTTGAACAGGGCTTTACTGGCGGCAGAGGTTGATACAGAGTATTCGGCGATTGCAGCGTCAGACTATGCCCCACATTGGGTGGAGTTATGGGTGAGCAAGGAGGGTGGTCATCGCCCGCAATGGAGATGGGACTTAGAACTGTTAGCAGACGAGGGGGTGTGCGGGTGTGTGTGGGAGTCCATCCAGATCCGTCTGGAAATAAATGATACGGGGGGGGGGGGAGCTTCTGTTATTTGGGAATCCAGGTGGCACAGGAATGGGAGTTGTTACATAAACTAACTTTAACCCGGCCAGTGGAACAAATGAAGGAGGACTTTCGAAGGTGGGACATGCTCCCTGCTGTCACTGGCGGGGTGGGTACAAACCGTGAAAATGACGGTCCTCTCGAGATTTCTGTTTGTTTTCCAATGCCTTCCCATTTTTATCCCAAAGGCCTTTTTAAAACAGGTAAATAAGGCGATTTCTGATTTTGTGTGGGCGGGTAAACCCACGAGTGAAGAAATTGCTGCTGGAGTGCAGTCAGGGGGAGGGTGGGTTGGCGCTGCCAAACTTTAGCAACTATTACTGGGCGGCAAACATAGCCATGAGTAGGAAATGGGTAGTGGTGGGGAGGGGGTCGGTGTGGGAGCGAGTAGAGGCGGCATCATGTAAGGACACAAGTCTGGGGGCATTGATAACAGCACCTCTGCCGTTCCCGTCGGCCCAATACTCCACAAGCCCGTTGGTAGTGGCGGCCCTGAGAGTCTGGGGGCAGTGGAGGAAGCATATGAGAGTGGAGGGAGCATCGATCTGGGCTCCAATTTGTAACAATCATCGTTTTGTTCCGGGGAGGCTAAATGGGGGGTTTCGGGGATGGCAGAGAGCAGGAATCGAGAGGATGGGAGATTTATTCAGAGATGGGAGTTTCCCCTGTTTGGAGGATTTAGAGGAGAAATTTGAATTGCCATGAGGGAATGGGTTCAGATATCTGCAGACACGGGATTTTTTGCGAAGGCAGCTTTCAACCTTTCCGCTCCTACCGCCATGGGGAATACAGGACAGGGTAGTTTCTGGAACAGGGGTGGGAGAGGGGAAAGTATTGGATATCTATAAAGAACTCATGGAGTCAGAGGTAACTCAGATAGAGGAGCTAATGGTAAGATGAGCTGGGGGCGGGGGGGGGGGGGGGGGGGGGGCTCTGGGGGCGGATGCTTTGAGCCGAGTCAACCGTCCTCATCATGTGCTAGGCTCATCCTGATAAAATTTAAGATGGTACACCGGGCACACATGACAGTGGCCCAGAGGAGTAAGTTTTATGGGTTTGAAGACAGGTGTGCATGGTGTGCGGGATGGGCAGCAAACTATGTCCACATGTTTCGAGCATTTCTGAAGCTTAGGGGATTCTGGCAGGGATTTTGCAGAGGTTATGTCCACAGTGCGAAAAACAAGGGTGGTGCCGAGTCCAGAGGTGGCGATTTTTGGAGTGTTGGAAGATCCGGGAGTCCATGGGGCAAGAGAGGCCGACGGCTTGGGTTTTGCCTCCTTGGTAGCCCGGAGACGGATATTGCTAGCGTGAGGGACTCGAAGCCCCAAAATCAGAGATCTGGGTTAGCGGCATGGCCGGATTTCTCAGACTTGAGAAAATTAAGTTCAACTTGAGAGGATCCATGCTAGGGTTTGTCCGGAGGTGGCAGCCGTTTGTCGACTTCTACAGGGGAAACTAACTGTCAGCAGAGGCAATAAGAAAGGGGGGGGGGGGGGGGGGGGGGGAAGAGTTAGGCTATATTCTGTTCAGGGTAGGTGGCATTTGTTAGGGATGGAGATGTTTATGCACTATGTTTATATTTGTACTGTTTACTGTTATTATTATAAAATTATAAATACCTTAATAAAATGTTTTACAAAAAAAAAGACGAGAATCCGAAGACAAAATGTTACATACTGCAGATCCTGAAAATCTGAAATAGAAACAGAAAACGGTGGAAATACTCAGCAAGTCTGGCACACCCGGTGGAGAGAAACAGAGTTAATAGACCCCAAAATGGGGTTAACGCTGGTCATCGAACCGATTCCAATGCTCTCTCGTTGGGTGTGAGCCAGACTCGCATAATTAAATTAATCTTAAAACGAATTTAGAAATACCAGATTCCGCAGCGCGAGGCCAGTGCGAATCAGCGCTGTGCTCGGGTGCCCGGCTGGCACTGCCCAGGTGCAAGGATAGCTCTGCCACAGGTCAGGGTCCGAGGGGGGCCATGCCCATGAAAGGGGGGGTATAAAGGTTGAGGAGATGAAGGAGATGTATGAAGGAGCTTTATAAAGATTGGGGGAGTGAAGGGGTGGTTCTGAAAAGGGGGGTAGGGGGAGGGTCTTGAAAGGGGCACAGCCTCAGCGACCTAATAGTAGGGTGTTCTAACTCGAGAGTGAGGGGGTGTTGTAAAGCCCATGTCTGTGGGGGGTGATATTGCCTGTGACTGGGGGTGTGGGGGTGCCCAAACTCATTTAGAAGTCAGGGCACCCTTTTAAAATTGCGCCCCAATCTCAAAGGAGCCTGTCTTGGCAGCAGGTTCAGCTCCCACGGCTGAAAAAGCTTCGAAGGGTGCAATCTACCGCCCGCGTTTCTCTCAAGCGAGAGCGCAGCAAGGCTGGTAAATCTCGAGATTTACAAGCTTATCGGTAGCTTTACACCTCGCGAGATCTACCTAAATCGCGCGAGGCATCGGAATCAGAACCCTGCTCAAAATGAGCTTGACAAAACGGCACACACCTAACCTAAGTAGGGTTTAAACCCACTTAGATGAGCTTACCCGGTATCTAATGGCCTCCTGGGATCTACCAAAGTCTCCAGGGAGGCTGTAACCGGGCGCCATTCAGTACCGGTCCACACAAACATGGACCAAGCAGAACAGCACCCGGGGAGTCCCCCAGGCATTCGAAGCCCACTGGGCATCTCCCTTGAACACAGGCACCTTGGCAAGTCCAGGCTGCCACGTTGGCACTGCCACCCTGGAACTGGCATAGTGACCGAGTCGCACTGCAAAGCCAGCAGGAGCACTGCCAGGTAGCCAGAGTGGCATTGCAAGCATGCCCAGGTGCCAGGGTGGTATTGCTAAGGGTCATGAAAGGAGGGTGGAGTGGAGGAATGATGGGTGGGAGGATGTAGGGCAGGTAAGTGTGGGCCTCTGGGAGGTTGGGTAGGGTGACGGGTGGGGGCCCTGGAAGGGGGAGGGGTGCTGTAAGGGGGTGTGGGGGGGGGGGGGGGGTTGGTGGGGAGGCCCCAGGGTCCCTATAGCGAGGTGTCCTCACTGGGAGGGTAATGTGGGATAATGCCCATGTGTGTGTGTGTGTGGTGGGGGGGGGGGGGGGGGGGCACAAGCTTAGTTTGAGTTTGGAGCGCCTTTTCAAAATGCCGGCAAAAAACTCCCAGCAAAACCTGCCACGAACCACCCCCCCTCCCCCCCCCTCCCCACCCCCCCCCCCCCCCCCCCCCCCCCCCCCCCCCCCCCCGCCCCAATATGGCTTATTCGGATCTAAAGGCATATGCATATGGAATTCTCAGAAGCATGGGCCTGGAATTTTCTAATTGTCACTACCACTGCATGAGAGCAGCTCTGAGGAAATAATGAACTGGTAAAGAATGGTGAACATTTCAAAATTGGACAAAAGCTCCAGTGATGTTTGGCCCTTCCTATGTTCAAATATACCTTACTGCACTTCAAATTAATGTACTAAATCTTTACAAAGACACATTTCAGATAAAATAAAGAACAGGACTCAAATGTCTTCAGACAGCATTCAGTTACCAAGCCTCTCAACTAAAACAATGACAATATTCCAAGATGTCAGTCAAACATCAAGGCTTTTTTGGAATCATGTTAATTGCTCACCTCTGCTGGGCAGTTTTTTTAAATCTAGAAAGATAGCCCACCAGCTGACTTGGCACAGCAGAGAGCAAGGAATGAGCTATTTCTTTCTGATCTTTTGTCTATTTCTTCTCTTTTTCTTTGATCTTTCTCCTCGCTCTCATTTCCCAAATTCCTTTAGCTAGATCTCTCTAGAGCTTTAACCATTGACTTGAATAATTCAGGCACCTTGGCCCTGCTGCTCATGACCTAAGTCAGGTTACACAGTAACTACAAACAATTGATACAGGCTTGCAGGCCTGCAATTTCCTTAGTTCTTTTCCCATCTTCGTCTTTTGATGATAATATTAATATTTGTGGTAATTTATTCAAAGTCTAGGTAATACAAACCAATGTCCTATAATGAATGGTGGATAGTGTATCATTGTATTATTGTTTTAAAAGAGAAAGCAGAGTCTGTGAAATGTAGCTCTTGATCTATTACTTGGAAGTATTGGTTATCCACTGACATTTTCAAGCAAACTGAAACAAGGTTATTGATAAGTCTGAATTCACATTGAAACATGGGCCAGACACTTTCTGACAGTCACTCCTGACTCAGGAGAAATTGCCTGCATTGTGCGGCACAATGGCAGTGGTTAGCACTGCTGCCTCACAACACCAGCTACCAGGTTCAATTCTGGCCTCGAGTGACTGTCTGTGTGGAGTTTGTACATTTTCCCCGTGTCTGTGTGGTTTTCCTCCGGGTGCTCCGGTTTCCTCCCACAGTCCAAAGATGTGCAGGTTAGGTGAATTATGACGCTAAATTGCCCCTTGACAGGGATGTGCGGTTAGGTTATGGGGTTAATTAGATAGGGTGGGAAAGTGGCTCGGATGGAGTGCTGTTTCAGAAGGTCAGTGCAGACTCAATGGACCAAATGGCCTCCTTCTGCACTGTTGGGATTCTATGATATTGTTAAGAACCCAAAGGGCCTGAAAGAAAACCTAACCCTCAATCAGTACAATTTATCACTCCTTTCAATAGGCTCGTCATGTCTCTCTGAAGGCTGTAATTTTAAGAATTATTTTGAATATACTGTGTTCACAATATTAATGTATCATCACTGCTGCTGAATAATGAACATTTTCAAATTGGACAAAAGCTCCAGTGTTATTTGTCATGTGAGAGTACCTTTAAGAAATGGGTGTTTATCAAATAGCTGCAGTGATGTCAGAGTGTGGGTGGAGCTGGGCTGTCTGTCTTTCACTTTCATTTTTGAGCAGGCAGCTACAGTGTGCTTTAGTTTCGTTTTCAGAGCTGGAAAGCTGCAGGCAAAGCAAGCAGCTGCATAATGATCTCTCTCTGTAATCTAAAGACTCTCCAGGTCATTTGAGGATTTCAAAGTAATACCTGTTTCTGTAGAGAGTTTAAACCTGCTATCTTTCTATAAAAAGGATTTAACATATGGATGTTGTTAGGAAAGTTGTGAAGGGTTACTTATAGAATATTGTATCTGTGGGGATTATTGGTGTTGATAGTTGTTAAGGTGTTTACTGTGGGTTTATAAAGTGTTAACTGGATTAATAAATAAACATGGTTTTATTTTAAAAGTACTTTAGATCTCTGTTGCATAACACCTGTAAAGTAGGCCCTTGTGTGCCCATAACCACAATCTATTAAAAGTCATGGGTCAGGTGAACTCCATGATACACTTTGGTGTTCTCTAAACCCTGGCCTATAACATATTTCACACTATGAACCAAATCTTCCGGTCTCCAGATCATTGGAGACACAAAGTATGACTGAAGATGTACGTTGGGATCCTATGGAGGTCCTGAGACATGGAAGTAGGTGAGAATGGTCTGAGAAGTTTAAATTTTCAACTCTCCAGTTTCCCAGGACCTTCCGCAATGTCTAGCTCAGAGTCGGAGACTTTGGACAGTTCCACGATACTTACCTCAATTGTTACCCAGGAAACGTTACAGATTAAAACCTAGTCCAACATCTAGGCAACTACACCACATGACCCCTAAGTCACCGACCATAACCACCCGCTCCCCACAATCGATGACAACACCCTGGCCATCCAACTACCCCACAACCCATATATCTCCCAACCAACTGACTATGACCTGGACCAGATCCCAACCACCCAACAACCACCCGCCACCCCAGTGACCTGACATAACTACACCCTGACCACCTGACTACCCCCGAATCGATCCCATCAGACTACGCTGCCAACCCAACCCGACTTCCCCCTGAACCGACCCAACTAACCTCCAACCTAATCTGACTTAACTACCGCTCCAACCCGATTACTCCCCCACAATCCAACTAAACTAACCCTCGACCACCCAACTATGTCCCCCAACCAGACCCGACTACCCAACAACCACCTGGCAATCCCACTGACCAACCCAACTCACCCTCTTTTTGTTTTAAATATTTTTATTGAATATTTTCTATTTATATTCAAAACAAATAACCACCTCAAAAGAAAAATCACCCCCACCCCATTCTTCCCCCAGCCCCATCCCCCCTAACGTCTGACGGTGACTAGTTCCTCAAAATACTTGTCAAGTGGCTGCCATCTTATACAAAACCTCCCAAATTAGCCTCTCAGCATATATTTGATTTTCTCAAGGTACAAAAACTCCATTAGATTCCCCAGCCATGCCGAGGCAAGGTGATGAAGCTGACCTCCAATCCAACAGAACCCACCTGTGAACAATCAGCGAGGCGAAGGCTAAAACATCTGCACCAGCCCCCACCTGCAACTCCAGCCAGTCCGCCACTCCGAAAATGGCCTCAAGGGACCAGGCTCTAATTCCATTTATAAGATCGCCAACATGGTGCTGAAGAAGGAGCCCAAGACGTTTGCCAGCTTAGGACATGCTGACTAACCCTCTTGACCCGACCACACCAGACTAGCCTGCCAAAACAATCCATACCGACTAACCCCTGACCTGCCTAACCACCGACCCATCCAACCACACCACAGCACCTTTATCACCCTTAAAAGATGCGTCAATGCTCCCTGTGACTACAGAATCAAATTCCAAGGAAATTCACAATGGCCCCTCTTTACATTTCTGAGGCGAAGCCCTGGCCAACAGAGACCATCCGCCTAGAAGGACGAAGGACCCTGACACATCTGGTAAACATACTAATGGATGAAACACTAACCGAGTCAAGGATCAGGAACGTGCATCTTTTGTCCAAACCAAGAGGAAGCACTGTGCCATATGATTCCCCCCTAAATCCCAAACAACGAGAACCTTCAATATTGTCTGGTGAAGCAAAGGAGTAGGTCTTCCACCAATAAAACAGCAGCAGAACTAGAGTTCTGCCCAGGTTTAAAGTGCCTGGCCCTCATCTACACGGTTTCTACTGGAACGTCTGAAATTCTGTACCTGTGCTGACTACAGACTGATTCAACTCCACCTGCTTCTCCCATCGTGGAAATCAGCACAACTGAAAAAGTGCATTACCCTGCATCAGCTTCAGCTTGCTAACCCCCCTGAAAGAATACACTCTTGGACTTTTTATTCTGGACTCTGAACTCAAGCGAAACAAGAATTCTTATTTTGTCTGTCTGTGGTCTTTGCCCTGTACCTCTTTGTTTCCCTTATCCCTCTTTTGTTGTGTGAATATACTGGATATTACATAGCAACACCCCTCCCCTCATTCTGGAGTGTATGCAAAATAAAATAACACTGATTTT
Source organism: Scyliorhinus canicula (assembly GCF_902713615.1). Classification (NCBI taxonomy): domain Eukaryota; kingdom Metazoa; phylum Chordata; class Chondrichthyes; order Carcharhiniformes; family Scyliorhinidae; genus Scyliorhinus; species Scyliorhinus canicula. The sequence continues at coordinate 85,029,542 of NC_052153.1, read as the reverse complement.
TCTCTATCTTGAATTTCATGTGAGGTTACTATTGGAGGATTGGATCACTCCAAGACAGAGGGGTTGGGGAAAATATGCCACCACAAAAAGAGGCAGAAATCAAAACTCAAGAAACACCTTTCTGTTTACGGAGGTGTGATGAAAAATCCAGGCCTGAGATTTTCGACCTTTGGACAAGTATACTCAGTGGGCCTGGAAGCAGGCGCAAAAAGTGACCTGGCCATGGTCAGCCCCAGAACGTTATTTCACTCTAGCTGGTCAATTAACGAGCTGCCAGAGTGAAAAGCATGCTGGGAAAGGTTCAGCACTGCCGGGGAGGGTGGGAAGAGGCCGGACACAAATAAAAAGGGTGTGGGCTGCACTTCTAATGTGCTCCCTCAGGCGGACAGCTGCTGTGGAACTGCCCTGTAAAAGATAAATTGTGATGCAAAGAATGTTTAAGCAGCACATTCAAACTTACTCCGCAGGCACCTTTTTCAATTTTATTGCAGCCTGGACAGTTCATCCCGCCCTGGATCAAGGTTGAAGTTAAAACATAAAACCGCCTGTCCAATGAACCCATCCGTCAAATAGAAAAGCAGACGGGTCACGTAAAATTGCATTCAAGTAACCCTTTAATGGACTAATTCCTGCGTGATCGTTGGCCGGCATGCTTCCAACACTCGTCATGTTCACGCTTCCAAGTTGGGTACGCATCCAGAGAAATTTCATGTTGCTCAAGTGTTGCAAATGTTTTGACAACGTGAGCCAGAAAGTCTCCAGTTTCAGATGTCCTCTTCACCAACAATTGCTCCACCAGTAATGGACGTGAGATGGTGAGTATCCCTTTAACTTGCGCTTGAAATCGTCATCAACACCATGTTTACTCCAAAAAAGGAAGGCACAATGGTTAGCAGAGCTGCCTCACAGTGCCAGGAGCCCAGGTTCAATTCCAAACTCTGTGTGGAGTTTACATGTTCTCCGTGTGTTTCCTCCGGGTGCTCCCGTTTCCTCCCACAAGTCCAAAAAGTGCTGTTAGGTGAATTGGACATTCTGAATTCTCCTTCTGTGTTCCCGAACAGATGCCGGAGTGTGGTGACTGGGGGATTTTCACAGTAACTTCATTACAGTGTTAATGTAAGGCTACTTGTTACAATAATAAAGATAATAATAAAGATTGCTTGCTTCACACCATCTTCTATAACTTTCAGCTAAATTAGTAACTACCATATACTGTACTTGTGTAAAAGATACATTTTTGAGACCAATCTTTTAGGCCAAAAGTTATGGGGTCAACTTTTACAAGAGTAATATTTTTGAGGGATTGATATGCATACTTGATTTGGGTCTAAATAAGACTGTTGCAATGGAACAGAGTAAAAATGAACAATATTCAAGAATTTATATTAATTTTCTAACATTTATTTATTTTGTAACACTACAAACTATATCCATTTCACACAACACAATTTATATACCATAACAAACCATCTACAACATTTCGCACTGAAATCACTCAGCTTATTATTTGAGCCACCGAACAACTCATCCCAATAGCCTGGTTATATAACATTATCATACGGATCTTTCTCGTCTTTATCATCATCATCATTGTAGCACCGGTAACTTCAGCATCACTCCACAAGTAATTATCTTGGGCACCGTCAAGTTAATTCGATATTCCACATTTTAGAAATAATTTCTTGACAACATTGGCATCAAGTTAATTCCACGCATCTATGACCCTTAGCACAATATTTCTAGTAAGGGTGCTCACATGTTTCTGCCCTTCGTGAATGTCTTTTCACATCCCAAAGCTCAACGGTTCCACATCTTTCAGATACTCTCCCTGATATTTATACACACAAATACTCGGAACACCACCAGGAATAACTGCCACACTGGTGGTGGTTGATCTCACCACACGGACTAGATCATCAGAAAGGTAGAACTTGAACATGTCCCAGATAAGAAAACCTTTCTTTGCGTGGTCCGTCTGATACCAGTTTTCACACTTTGTTGATCCATTTCGTGCAACTCCCTTCATCCATTCAGTTTTTCTCGTTAACATGGATAGCAACACCTTTCTGAAATTTCTCCTTGGGGAGAGATTTGCACTTGAATATCATCATTAGCTTTAATTTTGTGCTATCCACCACACAAGATGAAACCTCTGTGAACCGGGCCTTCTCATGGCCGGGCAGCTTTACATAGACGGCATTTTCATCAGTGCGGTGACGATCTCGTCTGCTGGCATATCGGTTTCACCCATATTTCCAATGCAAGCTAATCAATACATTCTTCTCTCAACGGAAATAGTGGAATTTGATGATTTTATCGTCATATTCAGGAAGCAGACACTGCAATTTTCATTCACTGATGCAGAACCAAATAATCTCTTCTCATTTATCTTGTGCATCGCTTAACACCAACTTGGAATTCTAAAATATCATCTTTCTCTGAAAGTGTAGTGTCAGATGACTTCATGGGTGATAATATAAACATTTTGCTCATGCTCAATAACCCATTTTAACACTATTGTCTCCAGCTTAAATTGAGCTCCAAACTTATTATTCTTTTTCGGAGACATTGTGATAGCTCATGTGGCACATGTTAGTCTTGTCGATTAGCTGGGAGGTTCACGCTAGAATTTGGGGGGGGAAAAACTAGAAGTTCCCACACATGCCATTAAATTAATGAACCAAAGTAAATACCCAGCAAGCAATTAAGAATCACAACTCAGTTTGATCCTTGAAAACTAGGGTCAACCTTTGCACGAGGTATATGAAAAATAAATTTTTAAGGCCAAAGGCCACGGGGTCGACTTTTATACGAGATCAATCTTTACACAAATATATATTGTACTTTTTTTTTATATAAATTTAGATTACCCAATTATTTTTTCCAATTAAGGGGCAATTTAGCGTGGCCAATCCACCTACTCTGCACATTTTTGGGTTGTGGGGGCGAAACCCACGCAGACACGGGGAGAATGTGCAAACTCCACACGGACAGTGACTCAGAGCCGGGATCGAACCTGGGACCTCAGCGCCGTGAGGCGGTTGTGCTAACCACTAGGCCACCATGCTGCCCTATATTGTACTTCTAACCACAAAGGAGTAAAATGAAATGTTTTAAACAGAAACATGAACGATTTCAAAGGAAGGAATAATGTACATCACAGCATTTTTATTTCAAGCCCTTTGCATTGTGATAACCCCGAGGAACTTATAAATAACATCATGTGACGGAAAAGATGTATCAACTTAATATTTCAATAGTAATCTATGAATTCCAAGCACTGGTTATAAGACATAATTAGAAGCACAAAACCAAACACAATTTCTGAAGTCAAAGTATTTGGAAAATTTTAACAAATGTGTTCTTTTTTAATTGCGATTCAGAAATGCTATTGAAAACAGAAGCGCTCTGAACATAAACCACCTCATTGATGCCAAGGGCAACAAAGGAGCTGAACTCAGATGTGAATTGGGCTCATTTTCCAATTCAAGGCACAACTGAAATGATTAATGCAGGACCAGAAGTAGTACCAGTTAGTGATTGGAACTCTACTGTAACAATAAAATTAAACATCGAGCTTAATTGAATTTTTCAAACAGCCAGTGAAATTTTTTATGAATTGCAGTGTGCTCAGTTTACAGGAACTCTGGTCATGCAACTCAATACAATGCAGATCATTACGGAGAAATTGGTTTACTTATTTCAGTCTCTTTGCTTACAATATATATTTTCCATGATAGTTTTAGAGCAAGGCCGTGCAACATAATGAAAATTGCAGAATAACTTTAACATGGTTATATATAATATAGCCATTCCTTCAACAACTACTGCCTTTAATCAGAGAAAAAGTACTGTTACCGTGGTTGAGGATTATTTGTCACATCCACTCTCAACTGAAAAACAAAGCATAGTCTAGGACTGCCAAAAGGTAGGGTAAAGAAACATGAGAGCAATTTGTGCCTTCTCTCCTTGAAAGGTACATGTTCCACTTTTCCAATGAAACAACAAATTCATCCAGTAAGTAATGGCAAAATTTTATCAGAATTTAACAGTGTGAGGTCAGCACGGTGGCGCAGTGGATGGCACTGGGTCACTGTCCGTGTGGAGTTTGCACATTTTTCCCATGTCTGCATGGGTTTCACCCCCCACAACCCAAAGATGTGCAGGGTAGGTGGATTGGCCATGCTAAATTGGCCCCTAATTGAAGAAAAAAAAATTGGGTACTCTAAATTTACACAAAAAAAAGAATTTAAAAGTGTGGGAAGAATCACCGCCCCCCCCCCCCCAACTGCCTGCAGGCTCCCCCCTTAGAGCCTGCTCTCCAACCCCCCCCCCCCCCCATCCCCCACCACACATAAATGTAATCCCCCCCTCCCCACCATGGGTCTACCATCAGGGCCAACCTGTGCCAAGGCATGGCCTTGGCATGTCCCTCTCCCCATTTAAATACATTTAAATGAGGTTCCCGCCCTTTGCGGGTGTGAACCTCGTGATTTTGTCAGCGAGGGCCAGGGAAAATCAGGAAATGCTATCTCCCCAGAGATAATCACATTTCCTGATTCTCTCTGATTCTCGGCCCCTGTTGCTGTCCTTTCTGACTGCGGTCACAGGCTGAAAATCGCTCCCAAAGTCACACTGACCAAGAAAAACAGTATAAAACTTGGTCTGTGTTGCATTAGCTGATGTTATCTGGGGCAACAATACGGGCTCAGAATTCGACCTCATTGTTCCTGGTTTCTCAATCCTGAAGAGCAAACAGCAGCTCCAATTGTACGTGTGGGTACGTATAACAACATCAGCAGAAGGCAGGGTCTGGATGGATAGTGATACTGCTCACAATCAAATAACTGACCAACCTTCACCACCTCTACTGGCAAAAATAACCCAACATGCTATTATTCAAATAGATTTAACCGCCCCAAGTTGTTAATCTCTGCGCACTCAAGCAGGATCTACAAATGGCATAGCTTCATAGAGTGACAAATGTGCTCTACGACTTTTACATTTGACATTACCTGTTTGGAAGCCAACATCATACATTGGACTTAAATTCCAGGCAGGGGACTTGAGGTGATGGCTATGTTGTGAATAGTCACACAAGCAGTGGCTCCCGCCAGGAACTTGATTTTTGGCCCTTTTCACCCAGTTTATGTGTGATGTTTGGGGAGGAATTTGAATAGTTCAATGGACTAAGATCTCCATAAAAGTAATGCCCAACAAATATAACACAAGCAGCAGTTGGACAAGGAAACGTCATTGGACTCGGAAGATCCTCAAGCCTCGGTGGTGGAGAAAATGGCGAAGGCGCCTGCTGCGGTTGAGATTTTGGCCTCTCCTTGGACAGCTGAGATGCTGGCAAGCTTCTTGACAGATTAAATTAAAAACGAGCGGCAGTCAGTCTCTGAGGACCTTCTGAAGGTGATGGGAGAGGCACTTGTTCCCAGCCTTGCAGCCTTGGAGAAGACGGATCAGAAGGCAGAGGAGGAAGGTATGATGATACAACGGGTAGGTGCAGGTGACATCCTTGGACCCGCGTGACTGGATTGTTTCATTGGAGGCGGAAATGGTATTGGTGACTCAGGGACATAAAGCCTTGAAGGCTAAGGGAGGGCACAGTGGCGCAGTGATTAGCACTGCTGCCTCACGGCGCCGAAGACCCGTGTTCGATCCCGGCCCCAGGTCACTGTCTGTGTGGAGTTTGCACATTCTCCCCGTGTCTGCGTGGGTCTCACCCCCACAACCCAAAGATGTGCAGGGTAGGTGGATTGGCCACACTAAAATTGCCCCTTAATAAAAGAAAGCCTTGAAGACTAAGGTGGACGATCTGGAAAACCGCTGCAGACAGCAAAATGTAAGAATCATTGGGCTGCCAGAGGGTTAGAAGGACCCAAATCCTACAGACAATGGGCGGGATTCTCCCCTACCCGGCGTGACGGGGGGTCCCGGCATAGGGGAGTGGCGCCAACCACTCCGGGGTCGGACCTCCCCAAAGGTGGGGAATTCTCCGCACCTTTGAGGGCTAGCCCCGCGCCGGAGCGGTTGGCACCAGAAGACTGCCGCAAAAAACCGGCACCAGCGGCAGCGATCAGAGTGGCGTGATTCCCACCGCCGCCACTTCCCGGGTGGCGGAGAATCTCTGCCAGGGCGGGGGCCGGATTTCCGGCGGCCCCAGGCGCTTCTCCGACCCTGCTGGGGGTCGGAGAATTTCGCCCAATGTGTCCAAGATGTGTGGGAAGATGGTGGAGATGGGGGGATTGTCATCCCCTACCATGTTTTCTCTATCTTATTGGCAGCACGGCAACACAGTGGTTAGCATGTTGCTTCACAGCTCCAGGATCTCAGGTTCGATTCCCGGCTTGGGTCACTGTCTGTGCAGAGGCTGCACGTTCTCCCGGTGTCTGCATGGGTTTCCTCCGGGTGCGCCGGTTTCCTCTCACAAGTTCCGAACGACGTGCTTGTTAGGTGAATTGGACATTCTGAATTCTCCCTTTGTGTACCCAAACAGGCGCCGGAATGTGGCGACTAGGGGCTTTTCACAGTAACTTTATTGCAATGTTAATGTAAGCCTACTCGTGACAATAAAGATTATTATTAAAGATTATTATTAAATGGACCATACCCATTGGTTGCTAAGGCAGAAATCCTCATCTGGGAAACCACCAAGGGCAATCATTGTCAGGAACAGGTTCTGAGGTGGGCGAAGAACCATCGAGACTCTAGATGGGAAGGCCATGCCATCAGAATATGTCAGAACATCGATCACAAATAGTTGTGGCCCCAAACACCAATTCCTGTGGTATTCCACTCGTTACAGTTTGCTGACCTGTAAAGGACTCATTTATTCTGACTCTTTGTTTCCTGTTGATTAACCAATCCTCTATCCATCCTAACATATCACTAACACAATGAGCATTTAGTTTCATCATAGAATTTACAGTGCAGAAGGAGGCCATTTGGCCCATCGAGTCTGCACCAGCTCTTGGAAAGAGCCCCCTACCCAAACCCACACCTCCACCCTATCCCCATAACCCAGTAACCCCACCTAACACTAAGGGCAATTTTGGACACTAAGGGCAATTTGGCATGGCCAATCCACTTAACCTGCACATCTTTGGACTGTGGGAGGAAACCGGAACACCCGGAGGAAACCCATGCAGACGCGGGGAGGGCTTGCAGGCTCCGCACAGACAGTGAGCCAAGCCGGGATTCGAACCTGGGACTCTGTAGCTGTGAAGCAATTGTGCTTACAAACTATGCTACCGTGCTGCCCATAATTTGTGCAGTAATCTTTTATGTGGCACCTTCTCAAATGCCTTTTGGAAATCCAAATGCATTATATCTACTGGTTCCTTTTTTCCACCTTGCTTGTTACATCATGAAAGAGCTCCAATAAATTTGTCAAACTGATTTCCCTTTCACAAACCAGGTTGACTTTGCCTGATTATATTATAGTTTTCTAAATGTCATGCTACTACCTCCTTAAGAATGAATTCTAGAATTCTCCCAATGGCAGATGTTTGACTAACTAACCTCTGGTTTCCGGCTTTCTATCCATGTCCTTTCTTGAATATTGGTGTGTCGAGGGGAAATTATACAGCTATTTAACTATAGCGTATTTCATCTTCGCGTTCACGAGAGACCTGAAGAAGACTCTTAGAGTTGTGAACAAGGCCTTTACTACAACAATAACTGGGCTGATGTTCCAAGCTGGTGTGCCAGAGAGCCCTGATTCAAGGGTTGTCCAGACAGTTATACTTCAGATTCGATCACAAAAAATTAGCAATCAAAGGATACATTTGTTTCGGGGGGGGGGGAGGAACGGGACGGCGGTGAACATGAGCAGTGAGTTGGAGCTGGCCACACCCTAGCTGGCTGGGTCACTGGGACCCATGCCTGACTATCCACCAATAAGTAAGTGGATGGACTTCCTGACTCAGTAGCTCCAGAAACACAGAGATGCCATCAAATTGGAAATGATGGCAACAGTGAAGGCAGCGGTCGCAGATGCTCTGGAACCCTTCAAGGTGGCGTTGGTGAAAACAGCGATGACTGGAAGCACAGGAGGCAACAATCAGGGACATAGAGAAAGCGGTGACCGACCAAAGTGATCGAATTGCCTCCCTGGAAACAGAAGGGGTAAGGTTGCACAGGGCACTAAAGGGGAAAGTTGAGGGCCAGGATAATCAGTCATGACGCCAGAACTTCCGTATCAAGGGCCTACTAGAGGGCATCGAGGGCAGGAACCCTACACAATATCTGGCCCAGATGCTGGGGAACCAAAAAGGAGAGCTTTCCAAAACCCCCGGAGATAGACAGAGGCCACAGGTTACTCCGGCCAAAACCTAAAGCGGGGGAGGAGCCATGGGCTGTAATAGCAAAGCTGCACCAATAGCAGGATCAGGAGAAGATCCTGAACTGGGCAAGGGAGACTCGGTCCTGCCAGTGGGAATGCCACTTGATCTGAGTCTACCAGGACTTTGGGGAAAATCTGGCCCAGCAAAGATTCCCACAAAATGGGGCCAGTACCAGCATACCCCCAAGTCAAAGTGCCGCCTCAGCTGTTTCCAATCTGCAGGGACGATGCCACCACTGAGTTTACAGTATACTTACTTGGGGAGAACGGGAGGGGGCCATTGCCAGGGCACTCAGAACCCCCACCACATAAGAAGCCTCTTCCACCTGCACCTGCACCCACTCCGTACCCCCCCCCCCCCCCCCCCCACTGCCACACCTTCTCACTTTCTGTGCCAAATAACAGTATAGATTTTGGAGCGCCAGCCCCCCCAGCCCCCCCCCCCCCCCCCCCCCCCCCCCCCCCGTCTCCTCTGTAAAGAAACACCTCCGAATCCTCAGCCTCTTGCCGCCCATACAAATGTCAAAATTTACCTGTCCATTTTTCGGAAGAACACCTTGGCAGGAATATCGAGAGAGACTGGAAAATGAACAAAAGCCTCGGAAGGACGTTCATCTTGACCGTCTGCACCCTCCCTGCCAGTGATAGTGAGAGGGCATCCCACCTCTTCAGATCTCTTTTCACTCCCTCCACAAAGCCGGCCAGGTTTCACTTATGGTGCACCCAGGCATGGACCACCAGAATGCCCAAATATCTAAACCTACTGCTGGCCAGCCTGAAATGGTAGGGTGCTCAAATTTGCACATTTCCCTGGGCGTTCACCGGAAATTCTTCGCTTTTTCCCACATTCAATTTGTATCCCGAAAATGGACCAAACTTACCCAATATACCCACTGGATTTGAAACGTACACCAACAAGTCATCCACATAGAGCAATGATCGCTACCTCCCCTTACAATACCCAACCATTCTCGCGGTGCCCTGAGTACAATGGCCAAAGGTTTGATAGCCAGCAGCAACAGCACAGGGACAGCGGGCACCCCTGCCTTGTGCCCATATACAACCGAAAAAAGAAATTAAACCGGAGAGACTACCTGGCATCGAGCCAGGCACTGGAAACTACAACAGCAAACCCAGCCTTATCGACCTGCAAAGTCCTCCTTCCTAACATCTGGGGGCATGTGCCAAATTTGGGAGAGCTATCTCACAGACTAAGCAACAACCTGACATAGTCATGCTCACAGAATCATACCTTACAGACAATATCCCAGACAGCACTACCACCATTCCTGGGTATGTCCTGTTTCACCGGCAGGACAGACCAAACAGAGGTGGCGGCACAGTGGTATACAGTCGGGAAGAGTTGTCCTCAACATTTACTCTGGACCCCATGACTTCAGGTTAAATGTGGTTGATTAACATGTACCGGCACCATCAGCTGATGAATCAGTACTCCTCCTTGTTGAATACCACTTGGAGGAAGCACTGAGGGTGGCAAGGGCGCAGAATATGCTCTGGTTGGGGGACTTCAATGCCTATCACCAAGAGAGGCTCGGTAGCACCACCAAAGACCGAGCTGGCTGAGTCCTAAAGAACATAGCTGCTAGGCTGGGACTGCAGCAGGTGGTGAAGGAACCAACAACAGGGAAAAACATACTTGACCTCATCCTCACCAACTTGTCTCCATGACAATATCGGTAGAAGTGACCACCGCACAGTCCTTGTGGAGACAAAGTTCTGTCTTCACATTAAGGATACCCTTCACCATGTTGTGTGGCACTGCCACCGTGCTAAATGGGATAGACTTCGAACAGATCGAGCAACTCAAGACTGGGTATCCATGAGGCGCTGTGGGCCATCAGCAGCAGCAGAATTGTATTCAACCACAATCTGCAACTTCATGGCCCGGCATATCCCCCCCTCTACCATTACCACCAAGTCAAGGGATCAACCCTGGTTCAATGAAGAGGAAAGCGTGCCAGGAGCAACATCTGGCATACCGGAAAATGAGGTGTCAACCTGGTGAAGCTACAACATGCTAACCTAACCATAGTGTTTCTGTCGCTGGTCCAGTTAACATAGAACATAGAACAGTACAGCACAGAACAGGCCCTTCGGCCCTCAATGTTGTGCCGAGCCATGATCACCCTACTCAACCCACGTATCCACCCTATACCCGTAACCCAACAACCCCCCCTTAACCTTACTTTTATTAGGACACTACGGGCAATTTAGCATGGCCAATCCACCTAACCCGCACATCTTTGGACTGTGGGAGGAAACCGGAGCACCCGGAGGAAACCCACGCACACAGGGGGAGGACGTGCAGACTCCACACAGACAGTGACCCAGCCGGGAATCGAACCTGGGACCCTGGAGCTGTGAAGCATTTATGCTAACCACCATGCTACCCTGCTAAGTTTCTGGTCGTTGGTGACTCCATAGTATTAATGTCAGGGATGTTAGTAATGGTAATGCCATTGAATGTCATGGGGAGATTATTAAGTTGGTCGTTGTCTGGAACTTGTGTGGCACAAACACTACTTGCTGTTTATCAAGTTGAATGTTGTCCAGGTCTTGCAGGATCCAAACATGGATTACTTCATTTTCTGAGGAGTTGAGAATGATACTGAACACTATGAAATCATCAGGGCAGCACCATTTTTCACATCATGATGGAGGGAAGGTCATGATGAAGATCTGAAGATGGTTTGGGTTTGTATGCTGCCCCAAGGAACTCTTGCAGTGACATCCTGGATTTGAGATGATTGACCTCCAACAACCATAACCATCTTCTTTGTGCTAGGTATTTCTCCCAACAAGGAAACTTTTCCCTTGATTCCCATTGACTTCGATATTTCTAGGATTCCTTGATGCCACACTTTGTCAAATACTACCTTGTGTCAAGTTTCACCTTGGGAATTCAGCACTTTTGTCCATGTTTGGACCAAGGCTGCAATGACATCGGGAGCTGCCTTTCCAGAACCCAAACTAAGCATTGCTAAAAAGGTTATCGGTCAGTAAGTGCCACTGGACAGCTCCATCAACAACACCTTCCATCACTTGTCTGATGATTGAGAGCAGACTAATGGGGCGATAATTGGCCAAATTGGATTTGCCTTGCGTTTTGTGGAAAGACATACCAAAGCAATTTTCCACATTGTTGGGTAGATGCCAGTGTTATAGCTGTACTGGTACAGCTTGGCTAGAAGCACAGCTAGTTCTGGAGCACGAGTCTTCAGTAGCACAGCTGGAATATTGTCAAGGCCTTTGATGTATGGGTGCCTTCAGCATTTCTTTGTATCACATGGAGTGGGATAAATTGGCCGAAAACCGGTATTTATGATGTTGAGGGCCACAGGAGTAGGCCAAGATAGATCATCCACTCAGCACTTTTGGCTGAAAATGGTTGTAAACACTTCAGCATTGTTTTTTGCATTGACGTGCCAGGCTACAGAATCATTGAGGATGAGGTGTTCCGCGAGTCTTCACCCCTTAGTCGTTTAATTGTCCACTATTATTCACAACTGGTTGTAGCAGGACTGCAGAGCTTTAATTTAATGCGTTGTCATTGGATCGCTTACATTTACCTGTAATATTTTGCTTCTTTTGGTTTATTATGCATGTAGCATCACCAGGTTGGCACTTCATGTTGAGGAATGCTTGGTGTTGCTCACTGCATGCTCTGATACACTCCTCACTGAACCTAGATTAGTCTCCTAGTTTGATGGTAATGATAGGATGAAGGATGTAGAAGGTCCATGGAGTTTACATTCCACTGCTGCTGATGGCTCACAGCACCTCATGGATGCCCAATTGTTAGCTGCTCAATTTCATAGAATGGGTACAATACTTGAAAATCTTGATGTGGAGATGCCGTCGTTGGACTGGGGTGAGCACAGTAAGAAGTCTTATAACACCAGGTTAAAGTCCAATAGCTTTCGGCATCTTGGGCATTGTTCACTGGAGAATCGAAGAATAAAGGGGATTAACTGATCTTCAAGATTCTGTAAAGGCTTGAAAAGATAAATAATGAAACTAATTGTCTGACCAATGGTAATAAATCAACAGGGAGTCATAAATATAGGCTTGTAGAGCTAAAATCATCAATTATTAGAATATGGAACACATTATCTCATGTATGTCTATGTCAAACATGACAAGCAAGAAGGAATTTAACATTCAAAAGACCCTATACATCCCTGACAAATATACAAAGGATAAAAAGATAGATAGGACAGCACTGTGAGTACCATCACCACAAGAACGACAGCAGTTCAAAAAGATGACCCATCATCATATTCTGATGAAAAAAGGGTAGAATATAAATGCAGCCTTGCTACCGTCATCCACAGCCTGAGAAAAATAATCCAAATTTGGCATCTGCTGTTAGGCTTGCTTCATCTTTCAGCGAGTTGCTGAAAGTGCAAGCTGATAATAGGGATAACAGTTATCTGAGATGTGTGAAGGTTGAAGAATTGTGATATAAACATAGGAACAACAGAGAAAAATGTAAATTAGAGTGGGTAAATTCAAATAGTTAAATCTGGTACAGGGATAAAAACAAAGAGAGGCAAAGAGAGATTGAATTACATAGAATTTTACATAGAATTTACAGTGCAGAAGGAGGCCATTCGGCCCATCGAGTCTGCACCGGCTCTTGGAAAGAGCACCCTACCCAAGGTTAACACCTCCACCCTATCCCCATAACCCAGTAACCCCACCCAACACTAAGGTCAATTTTGGACACTAAGGGCAATTTATCATGGCCAATCCACCTAACCTGCACATCTTTGGACTGTGGGAGGAAACCAGAGCACCCTGAGGAAACCCATGCACACACGGGGAGGATGTGCAGACTCCGCACAGACAGTGACCCAAGCCGAAATCGAACCTGGGACCCTGGAGCTGTGAAGCGATTGTGCTATCCACAATGCTACCGTGCTGCCCCAAGGGAGGTTAAGGGAGAGAAACAAAAAATAAACTTTTTTTTTCATTTTAGCTTTGACATTTATCAATTCGCCAACAACAATGAATACCCAAAGGAATGAAATGTCATACTTTTAATAGTTAATTTTCAGTGCCAGAGTTTGATTGAAAGTAGTTAACAGGTGTCACATCATTGAAAGTGTAGCTTCATCTGTCCTGACAAAACTCAAATTTCTGTAGCAAATGTAGTGTATATATCAATCACATAAATACAGCAACTTCATTTCATTCAAGGTATTTTAATGATGAGGCCGATAATGAAATTATCCTTCTGCGGAGCTAACAGCAGTCAGGTGCAATGTGTGCAGCAACTTTTGGGTATTGATATTAAACTGCACATCTGCCCCTCGCTTGGAGTTGTACCATTTACGCACCAACTGACCTCACCGTTACTCTGACAGCAAAATCTGGGCCAATTCTTTTAAAACACAACTGGTTTATGCAAATTCAGATTGAGATACATGTGCACTATTCCTTTTGACTTTATATTATTCACCTTACTGAATTTTTATTTTTATTCCTTTACTAACATTGCACCCAACTCCCTCAAAGCTGTAATATAACCCAAACATTCTGATTATATTATACATTATCAATTGCTCAGTGCTTAATATGCCTTACTTTAATCACAAATATACATCCTATAAAAAATCCTAAACCATACAGACCAAGAAGATCTAAAGTCCCTACCCCAGTATATGCTAAGTTATTGAAGATTTCTGAAGGATCGTTGGACGTTCTGATATAAATAATTCACACTTAAGGTGTCTTCTGTACATATTGCAGCTTATGTTACCTCTAATTGCAAGTACAAATGCAGATTCCTGCTCCCCCGATCCACCCCCCCCCCCACCCCCCGTACCTTATCCCCAATCAAATTTTCTCTTAAATTTCCCCACTCGTTTGCCTGTGATGACTCGTGTAACTCCTGATGGTGATGGTTCCTATTGGGATATTGTGCTGGAGTGCCTGCAGCCTCTAGTAGCTCACTCATGAGGGTATATTTAATGTGTAGACTATACAGGCAATTTGAACATAGGGACATCATGTTCCTTGATGTTAACTTTCAGCTGATGACCATGTGTGTGCAATCTCCATTATAGTCCCTGAGGTGATCAGGGTATTGCTGCTTTTTGCCCCTCTTTCGTCTGCCTCTTTCTCCTCCTAGATTCCCGGGTCTTCCGACATCCCGAAAATCGCCAACTCTGGATTCAGCGCCACCCTTGCTTTTAAAACCGTGGACATAACGGGCGGGATTCTCCGACCCCACGCAGGGTCCGAGAATTGGCGGGAAGCGGCGTTATTTCCGCTCCCGCAGGTTTTCGAATTCTCCCGCCGGTAAAAAACCGGCGTTGTGCAAATCCCGTCGGCAGCCTGTGAAAACAGCTGGCGCCGGCGGGATTTCATTTTATTTGCACTGACCTGAAATCTCCGGCCCGGATGGGCCGAAGTCCCGCCGACGTGGCCACGGGTCACGTCGGCGAAAATCACAGTTGATTTAAAACGGCGTCAACCATTGATGATGGTTGACGCCGTTCAGTGTCGGGGGTGGGTTGAGGCATTGGGGGGGGGGGGGTGGGTTGCGGCCATCGGGGGGTTGCGGCCATCGGGGGAGTGGGTTGCGGCCATCGGGGGAGTGGGTTGCGGCCATCGGGGGAGTGGGTTGCGGCCATCGGGGGAGTGGGTTGCGGCCATCGGGGGAGTGGGTTGCGGCCATCGGGGGGGGTGGGTTGCGGCATCGGGGGAGTGGGTTGCGGCCATCGGGGGAGTGGGTTGCGGCCATCGGGGGAGGGGGTTGCGGCCATCGGAGGAGTGGGTAGCGGCCATCGGGGGAGTGGGTAGCGGCCATCGGGGGAGTGGGTAGCGGCCATCGGGGGAGTGGGTAGCGGCCATCGGGGGAGTGGGTAGCGGCCATCGGGGGAGTGGGTTGCGGCCATCGGGGGAGTGGGTTGCGGCCATCGGGGGGGGTGGGTTGCGGCATCGGGGGGTTGCGGCCATCGGGGGAGTGGGTTGCGGCCATCGGGGGAGTTGCGGCCATCGGGGGGGTTTGGGGGCAGCGGCGGGCAGAGAGGGGGGGGCGACGGATGCCCGGGGCCAACGCACCGTCGCCCCCCCCCTCTGTACGCCGCTGCCCCCTACCCTAACCACCCCCCTCCTCACCACCCCTAACTCCCTCCAACGCCCCTACCCCCCTCCCCACCACACCTACCCCCCTCCAACGCCGCCCCCCATCTCTCGCAACGCCGCAACCCCCCCCCTCAACGCCGGGTCCCCCCCCCCCCTCAACGCCGGGTCCCCCCCCTCAACGCCGGCACCCCCCACCCTCAACGCCGCAACCCACACCCCGTCCCCCTCCCTCTGAAGGCCAGTACCCACACCCCCCCCCTCTCTCCTCCTCCCCCCCTTCCTTCCTCCTCCCCCCCTTCCTTCCTCCTCCCCCCCTTCCTCCCCCCCTTCCTTCCTCCTCCCCCCCTTCCTTCCTCCGTTAGTGGGGGGGGGGGGGGGTGCGGCGTTAGTGGGGGGTGGGTGCGGCGTTGGAGGGGGGTAGGGGTGGTGAAGGGGGTAGGGGTGGTGAGGGGAGGGGGTTGGGGTAGGGGCAGCGGCGTGCTGAGGAGGGGGGCGACGGACGCCCGGGGCCAACGCACCGTCGCCCCCCCTCTGCACGCAGCTGCCCCTACCCCAACCCCCTCCCTTCACCACCCCTACCCCCTTCACCACCCCTACCCCCCTCCAACGCCGCACCCCCCCCCA